>NC_134845.1:16362206-16981206 GCF_965363235.1 Mytilus galloprovincialis | reverse complement strand
AAGAATCATATATTTTCATTTATATTCCAGATATGACAACAATTTTAGCTAGTAATATACTTAAACTATAGACTTAGATGATATGACAAGAATCTATTCAGTATGATACATGTAGAAAGTTATCTCTACACTCAAGAGATATTCATTAACTTATCTCTAAACTCAAGAGATATTTATTAACTTATCTCTACACTCAAGAGATAATATGTTGGTGTGTCAGAAAAATACATAAAAAGGCTGAGTCCTGCTATCTTAATTAATAATAAAAATAAATTACCCTAAGAGAAAATCCTAACTTGAAGTGAATTTAGTCAGAAGACCTCTTTCTGACATTTTTGCATATAGTTGTAACTGATACCTCACCAGTTACATAAAACATGTTTATTATTATTAGTTATATTCAGAACCTTTCATGAATAACTAACAATGAAATACAGTTTATACCATACATAAACTGTATTGTTTATTATAATTTCCAGACCTTTAGGAAATTATCCCTTACTTGTCAAATGTTTTCCTATTTAATCCTATTTATTACAAAATGACAAACGTTAACAGTAAACATGAACTTCAATGAACAATTTCAATAATCCTAACTTTAAAAGATAAACTAGAAATAAAGCTTTAAAGAGTCCGCTAAAATGAAATATTCCTTTTAAACTTTGAAAACGCTAACTTTACTATTTTCCTTTACAATTTAACCTTTTAAAAAAAATAAGTTTCTAAGAAAAATTAACCATTTGACTAAAATAAATAACGAGCAAATAAAAATACCAACTGTAAGAACCAAAAGTTTTAGCAGAACTGACGACCAAGCGTCGAAATTACGTCAATGTTCATGGTTGGATTGTTGGATGGTTGGATGGTTGGATGGTTGGATTGTTGGATCGCGCGCTTGCCGTCCAACTAAATATTTGAATTCTTAAATAAATTACAAAAATCACAATAATATACAATTTTAGTAACCTTTATATAATAAACAAAGTTTGCATGGTACTAGATAAATGTCTATAGTAACTAAAAATACAACAATATATACAGCGCCACCGGAAGTCACAATACGTAAACAACATTGCAAAAAGTTATGTGTGTCACCGGCGGACCAAAATGATAAATATCAAGGATAGTGAGCATTAACATCTACAAAACATTGAAGACGTTTACTATAAATACTAAAAGGAATTACAAGAAGTATGTGAAAACAGTTGCCAACACGTGTTTTTATTGAACAATCGTCCCAAGTGACACATGGATTCTACTGCGCATGTCAATACATTTCATTCATAAAATTCAAGCACAGGTGCGTGGAATTTACTACGATTTACTACGATCTACTACACAGTTTGCTACAATTGGATCTTCACAAAAATACAAGACATACAGTTGGATTATTCAGTGGATTATTACTATGAACTGGTAAATTATAACATGAACTTCAACTAGTTTAATCAAATATACAAATGACATGCAATTCAATATTTCTACAAGAATCATAATACTATAATTGTTCTAACTTTACTTTATTAAATGTTAATTAAAACTTATTTGCTTCAAATATCATATGTTCCAGACTACAAGCATTACAAGTAGTATATTAAATACAAGTTATTTCACACAGTTGCTGTTTCCTACATAATAACTTTCATGAAAAATACAGAATATTAAACAGTATGATTTATCAATACCAATTTAAAACATACATTAAAAATATCATACATGTCTATCACACGTCACAATAAAATACATGTACCCTAGTCGTCGTACTCTACATTTTACCCCCTTTCCATTATTTGCGTCCCCGCAAATACTTTAAACTTTTGCAAAAGATTCCATTTCAAATTTTTCTATTTAAATACATATTCTTCTTAAAAAGAAATTATTTCTAAAACTGGATGAAATTAACTTTCTTATTAATACAATCTGTGATTATAACACAAATACATCATAATATAATACCAGATATGTAAAAATTATGCATAATTATATGTCTTTTTATATTATATTTTACAGATACACTATGCATAATTATATGTCTTTTTATATTATATTTTACAGATACACTTGAAGTTTCACCATTATGACCATCAGCACGAGGGCAGTAGATACCAAACAGACATATATATGTACAAAATGTGGAAAATGACTGCACGTTATGAACAAACTGGAACTTGGCTAAGAAGCAGAGGTTTTCTGAAGGAAGATTTTAGTTACCATGCAAACAGTACCAACATTTAAATACAAGTTCAAAAATACACCCAAAATTTAACTTTTCACACTAAAAAGCTTTGACTATATCTAATATAAATAACTTTTCAACTTTCCAAAATGAATTTTCATTCTAAATTATTTTAACCTTTGATAACTTTTGATATTATCAATTCAAATAAACAATACCATAACATTGCCATAACATTTCTATTAAAAATTAAAATTACATGTACATCTTTATTCAATCTTAAATTAAATGTCTCTTCATGTAGCTACCAGGGACTTCTTCTGTTGTGTTCTTCTTTTGTACAACTGGAGCATTGTTGCTACATGTACAGAATGTATTGTAGGGGGTGGTTCTGGTGTCAGATCTTTTTCCTTAGTAGTCAAATGTCTACCTATTTCTTCTTTGGATACCCCCTTTCCAGACTCTAAATTTGAGTCATGAAATTGCAGTCTTCTCATTGCAATTTGGTTATTTACTTCAACTTGTTCAAGTGTGTCTTCACATTTTGATAGCATCTTTGGTTCATGTTCAACAACTTCTGCTGAACCAATTACTGTATCTTGATCATACATGTATGGGTTCATTATACTACATGTACTAGCATGACTAGTATTACAAGTAACACTAGTAGCCAGATTTAAGTCTGAAACGGTCATTTTGGTCTGATCAAGTCTTAATCGACTTAATTTACCGCTAGAGAAAAACGTTAAGACCTGTTTAGACACTCAGACTCTGTTAAGATATATTGTGTTCAGTCAGATCAGTCGTGTCAAGATAAATAAGACAGATTCGTCTAGCATCCAAATAAGACTTGATTAGATCACGTTCAGATTAAATAAGACCAAAGGCGAACAACTTGTTTAGTTGCAGTAAGATCGTGTTCAGTTGTGTTAAGATTTTAAATATTTTGAATAAAACGGGCGACACTTTATCTGTTTTTTTATCAGGGGTTACTCCCCCTTTATGAATATAATCTCTATATCTTGGATGATATTCTTTTGTGATCTTTTAATATGACTGTATATCTATTTAATTAAATAAAGTATGCAAACTTTAAAAACAATTCATTTATTTCCGATAGAATCTTTAACATTTCATTGGTTATATGAGAAAAGATTAATTGTTGTAACCGGAAAATTTCTCATAAAAACTTTGCAGTCTCACATAAAGTAGTCCTGTATGTATGCATTCCGCCTCTAAAGATACAATGATCAGTATTAAATATATCTGAAAGATGTTCTTAAACATTTTTTGTTTCTAATGTAGAGTAATAGTTCTTATCTATATTTGGTCAAGAAACGTATATTTTAAGTATATAATTTACTTTTTATTTTAAAATTGTACACAGATGACAGATGCTTGCTGAAAGTTATTTACATTTTAATAAACGGATTATTTAAGCAGTCAACCGAAACGGATGAGCATAAACTACCTAAATAATTACGCATTCGTGTCACTGGACGTATAATGAATGAAGTTTCATGTTTTATCTTTAATATAAGATGTATAAGGTTAAACCGGGTTAAATTATTACATTTACAAATAAAACATTATTTTATATTTTTTTTAATAAATGCAACAATTATATTAGCATATTTTAAAAATTTAATTGACAGTTTATATTGACCATTATATACATATAAAGACCGATGTCGATAACTCATTTGAATTTTTTTTTCGCCATTTTTTTTTTAGCACGAATTAAATACAAGAGTAAATCATATCATAGAAAAATACCAAACAACGTTAGTTAAGACACGATTGATAAAATCAAATGTACGGTTTATATTTCTGTTTCGTATCAGATATTTTGAAGCACCAGTGTTACTACTCATTTTGAAAAACAGTGAGACGCTTACTTGCTATTTCGGAATTGACCAAAAAGCTATAAAATAACGTAGCGAAATGACCGTATTTATAGATTAGACTTTTGTTTTCCATTTTTATTGTTTTACACTAGTCATTTTAGGGACCGTTATAGCTTGCTGTTCGATGAGGGTCAAAGCTCCGTGTTGGGGTCGTACTTTTGACCTCTTATTAAATTATACCATGTGACTTGAATGATGGAGAGTTGTTGCATTGACACACATACCACATCTTCTTATTTATATTAACTGGGAGCAGTTTACAACATTTTCATTTAGATAAAAAAAAAAATATAAAAATTCAATATATCAAATGGATTTGTACCATATTGTTACATTCAAAAGTCTTTAATTTTGATTGATAGTATACATTATACGTATTGCATTGCTTCAAAAATAATGTCCAGTGTCAAATATTACACATCGATGGCCACTTAAATTAGTTACTTTATAGAAATTCATTTCCTTGGATGGAAGTACACGCTAGTATTTTATCCTTTAAAGTTAGTCTGTCTGTTTAATAATTTAGTTTAAGGAGAATTCTTCGTCATTTGCAAATAGACAAAAAAAAAAAGTAAACAAAAATTTGCTTACGATTGCATTCAGGCAGAGAGAAATATGTTTTATTTTATTTCAGATGATTTAGAACAGATATAAAAATATTCTTAATCTTTTACAATCTACAAATATAATTTGATAATGTTTTTTATACACACGGTATATAAAATGCTTGTAGTATTCCGTTACTGGTTGTACGCTCATATTTAAATACCTTTCTGTTTAATAAGAAAGTGAGAAAAAAACAGTTATTGAAATTCACCTGAAAAAGAGTAAACGAATAGCGGCTATCTAAATTATTTTTCAAATATCGAATAAACAAATAAATCGGCCACGCTTGCAATTTGTTTTTTACTGACAGGTGTCTGCTGGTATTCGATTGGACATCAGTATCAATGTAGGCGTAACAACCTATCATATTTATCCAATCAGCTGTCTTGTATAAGGTAAAATGTATTCGATGACATACGGTCCACATAGTTTAGTTTTTTTTTAAGTTGATTGCAATAAAAATTATTCATACACTCTAAAACAAATAATATCCTGCCCAAAAATGACTTACAAGACACTATATTATACTTTTAAAAATAACTATATTAAATTACAAATTAAGACAGCGCAAAAATAAAATAATACTAACAGTACTATTTAACGGTAGAGCTCTGATTTAACGGGGACTATTATGCTATTAGAATGATAGTCCCAGCAAGTTAACAAATTGATCATCAAAAGGACGGTTGTGTTTATTTACTTGTGCACTCTATTGTGGGACCATGAATGATACATTTTATTGTGTATTTAAATTGATTAAGGAATAACGCAAGATTGCAGAGAAGCCAATTAGAATAACGTATTATAATGAAACATATATCTAATGTTAGGCAGCAACCATTTGATTTTCTGGGGGGGCTATGGTTTTTTTTCTGGACAAATTATTTTTTTCGCCTGCGGCGAAAAACAATCTATTTTTTTCGCGACAAGTCGAAAACAATTTTTTCTTTCAATTTTAGCATTACATATAGTGGCAGCTGAGGGTGAAACAAACATTTTTTTTTTCTCAGAATCAAAAACAAATTATTTTTTTCTCCAAAAACTGGAAACAAACTTTTTTTTCCCAAAAAAAACATAGCCCCCCCCCCCCCCCCAGAAAATCAAATGGTTGCTGCCTTATTATAACATTGTACATGTCCTCCTAATGATACATCTAATAGTTGCCACTGGACATTAAACAGCTAACTATAAATTCATCCGTCATATTCTTAGTTTTGTTATAATGTGAAAATCCAACAACATGATGATATAATAATTATTGCAGATTTCACTAGGGAAATACGTGGGAAATAATTGTAAACAAAACCTTACCACTCAATAACATCCCTACGGCACATATTAAAGTCTAGCCTTTTCACATTAATATACGTTATTTTCATAAATCTATTCTAAATAATTTTAAACAATTTTAAATCAAACGGTATTTTTTTCTTATTTGCCATCCAAAAAACCCAATTATTTGCATTACATAACAGATCGATTGTTTTTCAATGGTCGGTGCCTGTCAGCATTTATAAAACCGTGTTTGCCAGAAAGAAAGCTACATAGAACAGGAAAACAACAATGTATTAGAAATACTTCAAGGTCCTACGTGTATATTCTATTTTCTGTTGTAATGTGGTGTAATGCAAAAAAAAGTTAATTCCTGAATACTGATTTGTACCCATCAAGCATTTGGGGTTAATAACAAATCTATGGTAGTCTCTCCTTCTTTACTCGCAAAGTATTCGACTAAATCATGTTTTATTAATGAAAATTGCTCATTGCTGGCGAATGTTAAACATTGATCTCTAGGTTTTCAATTGTTTAGTTGTTAGGTTACTGTCTGATCTCGCAAACCTGATATTTTATGGTCATTATTGTTTGCATCCAATTGCACCAATGCATTAAAAAGATATAAACGCGACACCGTACGAGAGTCGTTAATCGTTATTTTACATAAACTATTAGTATTTTCTTTCTTTAACGAAATACGAAACCACTTCTCGCAATTCGCTTTGGGGTTATTGTGCTTGTCTTTTGACAAAAAATAGCCTTGTTTCAAAAACAAAACGTATAAGAGTAATATTTAAAACTGAACTAGAGTGAAGAGATAGGAAGTAGGAGTTTCGAATTTTAATTGAATGTTCTAAATCTTAGTGTATTTCTGATATATGATTGTACAGACTCAAAAATATCTTTGTTTTTCTGAAATAGATAGATAGATAGATACTTTATTCTCTAAAAACTAAATACAAGTTTTCAGAGAAACATACAATATATTTACAGATACAATAGTTGAAATGAAAGGCCACCGTCACCAGCCAATGAAAGCAAAATGGATATAGTAGATCTTTCTAATTTTGAAAACAATGTTTCTCTTGCTTCGTTGATAAAAGGGCACTTAAGGTGGATAAGGATGTTTTGTTAAAAAAAAATCCTCCAATAGATTTCTACAATATTTATCATTTTGCAAGATTAGGGTGACTGTCCTCAGCAAAATATGAAAGTATTATGACCACTTTCTTGGTAAATAAGGGAGATAACCCACCATGAGTTACCCCCCCTAATGATGATTTCCTCAATTTCCCAATAAAACACTAATTTCATGTTAATTTTTTAATTTTTTACAGTTAAAACAATAGAAAAGTCATGATGACTTAATGAAAAACAAGTCAGGATAAATTAATAACTAAGAAATGCAGAACAGAATAGAGTGTAAAATAAAAAAAAAAGCAGGACTACATTTACATTGAGATATCATTGAAGAGGGGCGTACATCCTCTACACCCCCTCTGAATCTGCCACTGGATTTAGTTTCGCTGAAAAAGAATGAATTTGTGCAACAACTTAATTACGCCAATTCTTATTTTACATGCTTTATTGTAAAAACTGCAACATTCATTTGCGCCAATAAAACAACCATTTAATTGCGCAAATATTATAGACTTGTTTTCAGATGTTTGTTCTTAGTGCATTGAGGAGGTCCTTTCCGGTATTGACAGGTACAAGCAAAGGGTCTCCTTAGTGCACTTAGAACAAAATAGTGCACTTAGGACCTGATGGGATGATAGAACTGACACAAAAACATGACATAAAAATGGAGACTTTCTTAAAGTACTTAATTTCAAATTTTATAATCATATCTTTAGTAATTATAAAGTTATTTAACAGTTGAAGTCAGTATTCTAATGTAACATGTACGTGCAAATAAGTAAATCGTTTCGAGGTAAATATGACACAACTAATAAAATTGAAAATGGAAATGGGGAATGTGTAAAGTTTCATTTATTGGCGCAATTCATATTATCAAAAAGACAGAAGAGATGGGCGCGATTCAAACCTTTACAATTTGACAAATTACAACTGACCGTTTTGACAAACCAGTAAATTCTTCGTCCGGGGATATGCAGCTGACATTAATCTTCCTTCAGTAACTTTACAATACCCAGCCATGTCATTTCCGTATATTGTACATGTAGATAGCACGTGTGATACATGTATATACACCAGAAATACCCATTCAAGTGATTTTTATTTTTAGAAGAACTCCATATCGGGTAACATTAAATATACATACGCATAAAATGTTGTTTTAATTAAATGCACCTACAACATGTAAGTACGTATTCGTAAACTTATGTTGTTACTTTATTTCATATAAATTTTATTTTTCTCGTTGTGTTGCTTGTCCATTAATTGACGTTTACGCTATATTTTTTGTTCGGTATTTGTGAAAACCTGCTCATCTATCAATTTCACAAGAAATATAAAATAGTCGTAAGTCATGAACACTGAAGTTTAACTTGTTATCAATTTTTCGTATACGCAAAAAGATAGAATTAAATGAAACACTTTAAAGATGTTTAAATCATGCAGTGAATTTTCAAAAATATAGTTTTGAAAAACCGGTTATTTTTGTTTAATACTTTTTCTGTCCCTTTTCTTAAAAATTAGGACGCGTGTCACAGGTAAATATCACGGGGGGTCAACTTCCTATTATTGGGTATACGGAGATGTGCCAAAAATATGGGTCATAATTTTGCGAGATTTTATATAAAAATGACCCTCCTTTTTAATGACATCCTATATTAAAATGCATTTACGTTTGATAACTATATATTGATTCGGGGTATGATCTACATATCATATATAAATATGCTATTGAGAATCATACATTATTAATGGTCAATTATTATATTAAATTAAATCAATTCATTTGAAAGTTCACCTTTCAAACAAAGTGCTTTCAAATAAGTTCCCAAATGAACCCCGGTGAGTTAGTGCTTATATAAGCATGGCTCATATTTTAAATATTGTATATAAGTATAGGTCATTCTTTCTTAAATATTTATATAACTATAGGTACTGAATTTCAGTGAATGTTATATTAAAATGGGTACGTTTTTTGAGGCAAAAATGGCACACCCCTACCAAGAAAATATCGAAGTTACCCCCCCCCCCCCCCCGTGGTAAATATAGAACTAGTCAACTATGAATAATCACAAACAACAAATTTTTGAATCTTTTATCATTTGTTCTGTTAAATCAAAGACATGACTAGTACATGTATTCTATTATCCGGAATAAATTATTCACAATGATAAAGACATAAGGGATGATTTAGAAATTGGCATGTTGTGTATACACCTATCTATTGGTGAACACTTATATGTTGCCCACTAGCCGTCCTTATGTGATTTTTGTTGTTTGGTTGCGAGTGTCTCGTTGTCGTTCAACCCACTATGATCTCCTACAGTTTCAATATATATTTTTCTTAAGACTTTGCTCAGAGGAAAGTAATAGAATAGGTTTGGATATATACATTTTAAATCCCCAAAACTTAATTTTAAACTATTAATTTTGAAGACGTGTGTTATCTAAACGAAGTCTAAATGGTCACCAAATCACCTGTTTATTGTCTGTTTGGGTTTATTATTTTAAGCATAAAGTTTATAAATCCATCTCTGAACACACATTATACATGTATAACATTAAGTCAAAGTAAACATTAAACTTATGAATGGCGGAAAAGAAATATCTGAAAACGATAGATGGATGTTGGATGTGTACGGATTGATAGTTTAGTCTAAGTTGCATGATTTTTTTATTAGTTGTTAGTGACTTTGAACTAGCTGTCAGATAACTGCGAATACTCTCAGATTTGTTCATTGTGTCTTTTTGTGTCGGGATGTATAAGTACCGGGCCGCGTCCACTTGTATTTTTGTCCATCTGATGAGTTAAGCCTTTTTCATCTGATTTTTATAGTTCGTTCTTATGTTGTACTGTTATACCACTGTCCCAGGTTAGGTGAAGGGTGGGGATCCCGCTAACATGTTTAACCACGCCACCTAATTTATGTATGTGCCTGTCCCGAGTCAGGAGCCTGTAATTCAGTGGTTGTCATTTGTTTATGTGTTACATATTTGTTTTTCGTTAATTTTTTTACATAAATAAGGCCGTTAGTTTTCTCGTTTGAATTGTTTTACATTGTCTTATCGGGGCCTTTTATAGCTCACTATGCGGTATGGGCTTTGCTCATTGTTGAAGGCCGTACGGTGACCTATAGTTGTTAATGTCTGTGTCATTTTGGTCTTTTGTGGATAGTTGTTTCATTGGCAATCATACCACATCTTCTTTTTTATACTATCAGTACACTATTCTATCAACATGTGTTTGGTGTCCATTTTACAATATATTGTTGAAGAATTTAGTGTTTTCTTATTCATTCTGACATCTGTGTCCATGGCTGTTAAAAAGAAATTGCGAAGACGTTATGCTTATCTGTTCACCTTTAAAAATGATTTTCAACAGAATATTATATCTATAAAATTTTTAATTTTTGTTTTTCGTTGCGAAAACAAAATGGCCCTCAAGCTAAATGTCATCGTCATCGGCATGTATAATAGAAGACGATAAACACTTTAGAATATACACCACCTGCTGGATCTTTTTACCTGGGCACATATCTCGTTACGTATTAAGTATGAATGTAAAATTCTCGATATGGTACATGTATATTCAGCCGAATATACACTGTATCTCTGGACTGGGGTATTTAAGATATTTTGATCTGATAATGAAACATGTAAATATATTTGTGCTTTATGTAAAAAAAAATGCATTTAACCATTTTATTTTTAAAACTTCTTTAAAATAAGTTGACTTTGAGCATATATATGGTGAATATTAGATTAAATTTGGGAAGTCGTGTATATCCCATTTGTCAGGTGAGAAATAAAAAAAAATATCAGCTGGGTTTAAGAGTTGCAAATATTAACAAATTAAATTTATTTTTTATTTGTGTTCCTCAATAGTGTTTGCTAAATATATGTTTTCTCGAATGCCGAAAAGTGAAGAGTTTTTAATACGTGTAAATCCCGAATTCACACAATGGATGTTTATTAATGGTCTGTTCAAGAGTTTAGTTACACTTTTCAAAATATTTCAGACACGTAAATAATATAGGTTATTAGTGCTAGCTTCACAAAGAAAATATCCACTGACATGCATAATATCTAATGTCATGGGCCACACATGGACTGTCTTTTTTATAGGGATGCCCATGTGGCACATCAAAGATAAGATTGATTTAACCATTGTACTTTAGAATTGTAACAAATCTTAAATTCTGAAAATCACTTGAATACATTAACCTGTTATCTTGTCGACTTTACAGCTTATTTCCTAATGCTTGTAGAGTAAAATTTTGGTAGGCTTGCTTGCTCTGTTGGTATAAACATGAATTCAAGCTTTGTAAATAACATTGACATCTTCAAACAATGTAGAGGCACATTTTAATCTGTATATATTATATTTAAATTTGATTGGACATTATCCCAATTACAATTGTAAAATATACAAACTAAGCAATCAAGCTAACAAAAGTCTCGCTTACATGCATTGGGAAATTAGCTGTAAAACCAACATACAGATAGCCGTTATATCCTGAGAAGAGATCACGATGAAATTTGAAAGTTAAACAAATCTTATAGTTTTCACGGGAACGAATATTTTGTTTAAACGTTGTAGTGATCAGCTCATCAATGACGTAATTTAAAAAATAAGACGAGAAGGTCGAAAATAGTCATAGACGTCTTATAGCAAATAAACTCATCAAAGATACCAGGACTAAATTTTGTATATACGCCAGACGCGCGTTTCGTCTACAAAAGACTCATCAGTGACGCTCAAATCCAAAAAAGTTAAAAAGGCCAAATAAAGTACGAAGTTGAAGAGCATTGAGGACCAAAATTCCTAAAGGTTTTGCCAAATACAGCTAAGGTAATCTATGCCTGAGGTAGAAAAGCAATTATAGGCAACAATACGGCCTTCAATAACGAGAAAAACATTGCCATATAGTCGACCGATCATTAAAAGGCCCCGACATAAAAATGTGATTTTTATTAAACAGAGTGAATTCATATAAGCTTACAGAAAAACAATAAAGTCAGTTATAAATAAAAATACGGATAAACAATTCTTTTTTTTTCAGCTATCTTATGATCAAAAACAAGCTTCTGTCCTAGTTTAGTAGAAATCCAGGATAGTTTAAGAAAGTTATTAGAGTTTCAAACACTTTAACCACAAAGTGAATATTTGTGGTTTGTGGATCGCTATGTCTCGCTTTTGCAACAAAAGTCGCAGGCTCAACAAAAATGTAATAAACTGTTATACTTTGCGAAACATGTGTATCTTCTATGTCAGTATGTGTTGGTAAACAAACTCTATACATTTTTTTACTATTTTAAAATATCTTTATAAAATATTACTAGAAAACTTAAAAAAGTGATCTTACGGAACAAGCAAACGAAATTAAAAGAAACAAAAATAAGTAGAAAATACACTTTTGCATAGAAGTAAAAACTATAGCAGACAGAAAAGCAAAATAGATACGGCAGTAATAACTATACCATAAAAAACAAGAACAACATAAAATAACATAATATATACATTTTTAATAAGTATACTAGTGTATTCAAAACGGATCATGGTTGAACGAACATGAATTTCTATAGATTACAATCAACTGAGTGTGGCGCGTTCGATAGAACATTAAATAACTTTCTAATTACTTAAGATATGATTATAAAACTTGAAATTATTTATTTCTAAAACGTTAACTTAGATATGCAATGTCCTTTGTGTCAATTTTATCATTCCATCAGGTCCTTAGTGCAATTTTTTGTTCTCACTAAAGGGGTCTTTTGCGGTATTTCTACGGACCCCCAAAAAAGATTTAAAGGACAAAACGTTATTATATGGATTGGTTTTTTTTCGGAAAATGTTTCTTTTGGCAAATATCTGAAAAAAAAATCTCAACTTTTACATATTCAATACATTTTAGGTAAACACCTAGAGTTACAAATATACGACCATACATTTTTGATAGAAAAAAAAAGCATTTTCAATATCATTTGTCTTTTTAACTATACTAAATTTGCGGTTTTGTGACATGAGCATGTAGTTTAAACAATGTCGTCAATAGTGTTAAAAAGAAGCTATCAAAAATGATTTAGAACCTTATACTACACATACGGAGGTACATGTATGATACCATGACAGGTGAACGTATGATATAACTGTGAAATAGCCATTGTAATTGCCACGTTATTTTATGGATCGTTGATTTTATTACCTTTGGATTATTGGAACGTGCCATCGAACTTAATCTTTATAGACATACGTTACTTTTACAGTTTAGAAGGAGAAGACGAAGAAGAATTATTTATAACAGTGCAATCTGAAAAAACAAATAAATACATATTTTATATCAAATAAGTTTTTTTATTCAAATGAAAGAAAGGATAAGCGCAATTACAAAAAGATGTACTAAGACATATACTCGATGCTGAACTTAAAATTAGGTTATATTGTTTTAATCTATGAGGATCTGGAGGGGGGGTCCTTTCGTGATTTCTGTATTCTTTAATGTTTAGTAGGCCGGGTTTTTTCTTTATACTTTTTGTCTATTATTATCAATTCTTTATATTCAAGCACCTTATTATTCTCCATTCTTTATATTTTTTTCCATTTTCTCTATTATTCATATTTATAGCCGATCATTCTCTTTTCTGTAAAACCTATCGACATCCTTCTCTTTCCGATGGTATGTTATTTATAGTTTTAACACTCTCGCTTCACGGCCTTAGAGCAGTTTTAGAAGCGTAGTTCAAACGGAGACATGGTTCCCTGATGCGGCCTGATGAGGATAACGAAATTAACGATATAAATTATCTGACATATAAAATACTTGTATTTTGCGTTGATCGTTCCAGATGAAGTAAAATCCAGAAACGTGATTTGGACGTATGAAATTTATAAGATGTTGTTGTCACTCTTTTGTTAGTGTTACGTCAAAAATTTGCAATTACTTTTTTCAAAGAATAAGTAAATAAATACATAAATTAACACCAGAAAATAAAAAAATAAAAATAAAATCAGAAACAGTTATTGGCGAATAATTTATTTCTACAACAAAACAAGCTAACAAAACTGTATAATATATAATTTATTCTCTTATACCTTAAACAAAGACCAACAGAAATAAAAAGCCAACGAATGATTTTATGTTTAATAATTCAAAATAATATACATTTTTTATTCTAGCATTTATAATACAATGTATCATCCACATAAAGGGGCGTAACTCCTAATATCCTTCTAACACACTAAACGGATCTTAACCCGATCTGAAAGTTTTGAAAGTTACTTTTTATGATTGGTCTTAATTTGTCCAAAACAGTCTTAACAGACTTGATTGAACGCTAGAGCCTTCCATCTTGATTAACTGGACATGACTGAACAGACTTGACATAACATATCTGAACAATGTCTTAAAATCTGAAAAGTCTCAACGTATTTCTCTAGCGGTAAATTAAGTCGATCAAGACTTGATCAGACCAAAATGACCGTTTCAGACTTTAATCTGGCTACTAGTGTAACATCTTGGCTTATGTTAGCTTGGCTACTATTACTATTGACTAAACATGGTGCCATTACTAATTGAAATCTTTCTGAAAATTTCTCAGTGGGTTGTAAAATGCAATCTTGAACTGTTTCAGGAGAATCATCATCAAGTCGGTCAATGAAAACATCAACAAAATTTTCAGACCTTGGGGGAATTTCATAGTAAGCTTCCCCATAAATTTTTCGTATAAATTTATTTGTCTGGCCAATTTGTGTACAATGGACAGCATGACCACCAAGCAGTATAATTCCTTCAGTTAACTTTATGTCAGCAGGACCCCACTGAGATTTCATCAACACATCTAGCCCTAGCAAAGCTTCGTCTTCTATATTTGCAACTATCATTTCTGTATCAAAACATAAATTTCCTAATTTAATTTCAAAAATAGCTTTCCCTAGCTCCTTTAGGGGTTTGCCATCAGCACAAGCTAAAGTATTAGACTTTTCCAAGATTGGTCTATTAACATGAGGAATTTTATTAAAGGCATACACGGATAATACTGTCCGGACTGCCCCTGTATCTACAGTAAAATTAACCTCAGACCCTTGGATATGTCCTTCGACATAGACTCCATCACTTCGGAGTACTTGTCTTGCAATAACATTACTTGCAACTGATTGTTCACTTCCTAAAATTGGGTTAGAACAAACTAACTTTGTATCTTCTAAAGTGACAGAAGATATATTACTATTACTACTAGTTTCCTCTTTACTATTACTATTACTATTAGTTTCCTCTTTACTATTACATGTACTAATATTTTCCTCTTTACTATTACTAATATTTTCCTCTTTACTATTGCTAATATTTTCCTCTTTACTATTACTAAAAGTTATACTGCTTGTTGGTTCACCTAAACCAATATTATCCAATTTATGACCGTTTTCATTAAACTTAAGGGCTAACTTCTGGTCAGCTGAGTTAACCCGTTCTAGTTTAATGTATATACGTCTGATCTAAATTCACCTTGTGACATACTACTGTTGGGGGGAGTGTAAGGCATATTCATTTGTCTTGGAGGAGTAGCCATATTATTTCTATAATCTGGTTGCCTATTGGGATTGCTATAGCATTTTCTGGCATAATGACCGGGTCGACCACAATAGTAACATTTTGGGATGTTTTCTGGGTTATTGTTTCTGTCACAATTGTTATCCCTATAATTCCCATTAGGAACATAGGGTGGGGCGTTGACATTGAAGGGCCGTCTTTCATCAGGACGACAATGTCCGGTTACTGAGGTGTGTATCACATCATTTCTTTTCTCGTCTTGGTACATTTGATTAACCATCTTCTGTAACTCAGCTTTGGTTACTGAAATTACATCTTTTTCTGAACTTGTGGAATCTTGCTTGTTGAAATTGGTGTTCTCTTTCTTTAGTTGCCTTACTTTGGTATTTCTTCCTGAATTGCCCTCGTGTATTTCAGAAGTTGTCTCCTTATAGTTTATGACCTCTTGGACTGCTTCCTCTATTGTTTTGGGGTCTTTATGAAGTTCAAGATAAATTCTCGCTTCAGTATCCGACAGTCCCATTAAAAATCTTTGGAGCAAGTCTTCCTGCCTAATTTTTGCATGTCGGTTTGAATAGGCCTTGTCATATAGGTGTTTTAATTCTGCAGCATAGTCTGCAGTGTCTTCATTAGGTTTTTGGGTACGTCTATTAAATTGTACCTTATATGCTCTCTTATTTTCAAAAACCCCAAATCTATTCTTAAGTTCTGTGGCTAATTTTGAATAATTCTTTAATGTTTTACTATTAAGCTGATCAAACACAAAATCACCAGCTTCCCCTTGAAGTCTGGTTAACAATTCCCCCAATTTAGTTCTGTTATCCCAATTTTGTAGATTTGCAACTGCCTCAAATCTATTTATCCAGACCTCCCATTTTTCTTTTCCTGTGAAAGAAGGGAGTTTGGCATTGGAAAACCCAAATTTTGATTTTGATCGTTTACTTTGGGTTATTACATCTGTATCAATACTATTTGTATCCATATCAGAGCATGCATCACTAAATATTTCATCATCAGATTCATCACACTCAGATGCTGATGTGAAATCTAAATTACTATAAGATGTAAAACTTGGTTTATTTTTTCTAACTTTAGAAAAAGAATTGCTATTATTAGCAATTGTTGTACTTTTAACATGTTTTTGCTGCTGACTTGAAGCATTATTATGCCTATATTGTTTGGTAATACCAGTAAAAGCATTTTGAATGGCTGATACTACTTGACCAGTCATATCTTGTATCGCTACTTTTATACTGTCATATACCCCAGAATCACCTTGATTTTGAGGTTCAGACTTGTTTTCTATATCATTTTGCTTTTGATATCTGGAGGACCTTCTTGGAGAGCCAGTTTTTCTAGGACTTGGCCTCTTACTCAATTTCGATCTGGGTCTTAAGACTATTGTTTCTTCTTCTTCAGTCTCAATACAAGACAAGTCATTAGAAACTTCATTAACTTGGTCACTTTCAGAATGACATGGTTCATCATCAGTGGTATAGAGAGTATTAATTTCACTGTCTTCTGTGTCATATTGGCTACTATGTCCCCTATTAATATATGTGTCGGTCTTTCTTGAACAAACAGACTTTGGTTTACCCATTGCACTGTTTATCTATTACACTTCAAAAGGTTCGTATCACAGGATCCAATAAAGTTTAATGAATCCCACCGAGGATGCCAAAATTATGTAGCGGGCAGGGGCTTGAAATTCTTCGACCCAAGAGTTTTTACTCAAATTATATGAGTTGTTTGTAAATAACAAAGTCAGTATGACAAGATATGAGCTGGTCAGTATAATATAGGCATTTGCTAAAAGTCATGTAAATAAGTTTCTATCTTTTATTCATTTCAAGAATCATATATTTTCATTTATATTCCAGATATGACAACAATTTTAACTAGTAATATACTTAAACTATAGACTTAGATGATATGACAAGAATCTATTCAGTATGATACATGTAGAAAGTTATCTCTACACTCAAGAGATATTCATTAACTTATCTCTAAACTCAAGAGATATTTATTAACTTATCTCTACACTCAAGAGATAATATGTTGGTGTGTCAGAAAAATACATAAAAAGGCTGAGTCCTGCTATCTTAATTAATAATAAAAATAAATTACCCTAAGAGAAAATCCTAACTTGAAGTGAATTTAGTCAGAAGACCTCTTTCTGACATTTTTGCATATAGTTGTAACTGATACCTCACCAGTTACATAAAACATGTTTATTATTATTAGTTATATTCAGAACCTTTCATGAATAACTAACAATGAAATACAGTTTATACCATACATAAACTGTATTGTTTATTATAATTTCCGGACCTTTAGGAAATTATCCCTTACTTGTCAAATGTTTTCCTATTTAATCCTATTTATTACAAAATGACAAACGTTAACAGTAAACATGAACTTCAATGAACAATTTCAATAATCCTAACTTTAAAAGATAAACTAGAAATAAAGCTTTAAAGAGTCCGCTAAAATGAAATATTCCTTTTAAACTTTGAAAACGCTAACTTTACTATTTTCCTTTACAATTTAACCTTTTAAAAAAAATAAGTTTCTAAGAAAAATTAACCATTTGACTAAAATAAATAACGAGCAAATAAAAATACCAACTGTAAGAACCAAAAGTTTTAGCAGAACTGACGACCAAGCGTCGAAATTACGTCAATGTTCATGGTTGGATTGTTGGATGGTTGGATGGTTGGATGGTTGGATTGTTGGATCGCGCGCTTGCCGTCCAACTAAATATTTGAATTCTTAAATAAATTACAAAAATCACAATAATATACAATTTTAGTAACCTTTATATAATAAACAAAGTTTGCATGGTACTAGATAAATGTCTATAGTAACTAAAAATACAACAATATATACAGCGCCACCGGAAGTCACAATACGTAAACAACATTGCAAAAAGTTATGTGTGTCACCGGCGGACCAAAATGATAAATATCAAGGATAGTGAGCATTAACATCTACAAAACATTGAAGACGTTTACTATAAATACTAAAAGGAATTACAAGAAGTATGTGAAAACAGTTGCCAACACGTAAAAATAGTGTTTTTATTGAACAATCGTCCCAAGTGACACATGGATTCTACTGCGCATGTCAATACATTTCATTCATAAAATTCAAGCACAGGTGCGTGGAATTTACTACGATTTACTACGATCTACTACACAGTTTGCTACAATTGGATCTTCACAAAAATACAAGACATACAGTTGGATTATTCAGTGGATTATTACTATGAACTGGTAAATTATAACATGAACTTCAACTAGTTTAATCAAATATACAAATGACATGCAATTCAATATTTCTACAAGAATCATAATACTATAATTGTTCTAACTTTACTTTATTAAATGTTAATTAAAACTTATTTGCTTCAAATATCATATGTTCCAGACTACAAGCATTACAAGTAGTATATTAAATACAAGTTATTTCACACAGTTGCTGTTTCCTACATAATAACTTTCATGAAAAATACAGAATACTAAACAGTATGATTTATCAATACCAATTTAAAACATACATTAAAAATATCATACATGTCTATCACACGTCACAATAAAATACATGTACCCTAGTCGTCGTACTCTACAATTTACTTGACAATGCCTAGGTCTTACATAAAATGAAATAAAGTACAAAAAAGTAAAAAGTCTAAGAATAATACCATTTGATTTTATTGTCGGGAACGGGCTTGAATTAAAAATGTTGTCCTGCATTTTTTTTAGTTGTAATCATTGGGGAGGGGACCGGGATCCTTTTTTTTTAAGCTCAGGATTTCGGAATCCTGCAATTCTTTTTTCGAATTTCGGGATGTCAGGATTTAGATTGATTTAAACTCGGGATTTCGTGTTTTTAAGTCCTGGATTTCGGGATCAGGACACCTCCTAACTCTCCCTTATCTGACGTCATTGTCCTGCATTTTTATTTTTCATTCTTTAGGGACCTGTAATTTTCATTAGTTCATCCTGAAATTGTTCAAATAAGTTGTAATCTGCGTATTATGCCAAATTACTGATCCTACCTTTGTTTGCTCAAAAACCTGTCTTGCCTTTTTTCAAATGTCATCCAAGCCTCCCTTCTCAAATGATAGCTCCCACTGACAATAACATTTTACCCAAACAAATGAATAAACCATGGACAATTAAACAATGCTTCTGTTCGTAGATCTTCGTACCAAATTGATTAAAACCAAAACTGATTTGACTCCACAATATAGCATATTTACCTATCGATATCAGGATATTGGTATTTAGTCAAATCTTAACCGAAATTTGTGACACAATTTATGAAATGTAAGCAACATGTCGAAATATTTAGGCTTGGAATATATATTTTTTTGGATAAGTTAATGCAAGCACACGAGGTGTATAGTGTCTTAATATACGATTAAAGGTTTGTAATATTTAACAACCATATTATATCAGTGTGTAAACACGTTAATTATGAGCTTTGAAAGTTAAATATTTCGAGCATTTTTCTGAGTAAGTGTTAAAAAAATTTCAAACAAATATTCTTTACTGTGGTTATCATTCATAAGTCATCAGTATCTATAGATTAACAACTTGTGGTTATATTGATAATTTAGAATCTGCCTTGAAGGTGGCGCACAAATTCACAGCTAAATAATTCGATTGATGTGTCATTTGTATTCAAGAGTTATATTCCTTTGAACTATGAGTCTATGTTCAATTTCATAAAATCAATATATTGATTGTCTACCTTGAACAGGGTTGTAATTTTATCTTATACATGTAGTTTTTTTTATTGAATTCAAAATCGTTACAAAATCTACAATGTACTAGATACTCGTATTTTTCATTAGTTTATCAAAGACATTTATGTATATCTATATTTTTTTATTTGTTTTGAAATGTTTACAATTAATATATACCAATATAAAGAATTATTTTTTTATCTTATAAATATGTTTTTGTTATAAATTATGTAAGTATCCATACCGTGTTTATAAAGAAAAATAAGCAAGGTCGAATCTATAAAGATAAAAGAAAAAGCAAGGTCGAATCTGCCTTCATCATCACTAACTTTCTTAGAGCGATGAGACAAACTGCAAAAATCACAGATCTCAGGCACTCGTTCCAGAATAAAAAAATTCCTCTATCATACCTCAATATACCATTAAGGTATATAGGGGGAAATATTCTGAAACAAGTGACTACGTCACAGAAAAGGCATCTTCAAAGTATTCATGAAATTGCTCTCTATTAAAGCCATATCCTGGGAATTATTAAAAAACCCCACTTTTTCCTACTTTTAATTTGAGGTACAATATGCCGGTGAAAAACATTAACTGATGCCGAATGCTAGAGTGTAAAACTGTAATTGGGACCTACATGTACCCAAAACAATTAGAACTTTTCTGAAAAAGACTATAAATGAATACAGAACTATATCATCTTCCCATAATGATTGCATGTAAGGAAAATTTACCAGAGTTATCTTACTTTAATCACAGAGAGGGGAAAGCAAACAATTTTTGATTTAAGCCTAATTAACATTAAAACAAGTTTCCACCTACAAATAAAGTTACCTTATTGAAATATAAGGACTTTGTTAGCTAAATCTATTAATTTTATTAGATATTATGATTTTTTTTTTGACAATAGAGAAACATGCTACACAGTACTTTTTTTTAATCAAACACCAGTGCATTATTTACATGTCACGGGACAAAGACAAAAGAAGGAAAAAAGCATCCGATTCAGTCCACAAAACATTACACATATTTATGCACTCTAACATTCATCTGAATAAAAAAAATACTATATCTTTCTAGTATCTTTTTTCAACCTTTATACTGACAGGACTGGTGTAGAAAATAAACTGGTGTCTTCTATTCCGTCCGCAATTTTCGGGAAAGTAAAGTCTATATTTAGAATCATAGTTGAAACTGAAACTATACATGTACAAATGTTTGATACAAATAGAACATGTTATTTTTGCTTTATCAAATTTAAATTTCGAAGGGATAGCAAATTTTTTTATTTTTCTTTTGTTGTGCTTTTGTCATGTTTGTGTATCTTTCCGAATTTTTTAATCAAATGCAATTTTGAAATAAGTATAAAAAAAGAAAGTGTGGTGTTATTGCAAGTGACAAGTGAAAATGTTTCTTCTCAAGTCTCAATTCAAGATTATTACTGAATAGAGTAATCATTCTCTTTAATAATTGAAGGCCCAAAAAAAATAATGTGAAACTTGTAACTGCCGTGCTTTTAACTAAAAACCAGTTGTATCTAATTTTCATAACCTCGAGTCTACAGAAATATTAAAAAGTTCTATGTTTAACGAACATGATTTCACAGTATAATGATTTTTTTCAGTCAGCTCTATTTTATCTCTCATGAGCCGTGGTTCTTTGCACGAGTAGTTTTGTTCTTATGTAAACATGTAAAGCAACTGCCAACTTGTAAGCTTCTCCCTATGTATGATATGTATTTGTGGCTTGTCATGCATTCAATTTCAACAGCTCGTATCTCAAATCAAAAATCAGTTACATCTTTCTTTTTTGGGGGGGGGGGGTGTATTACTCTTGTCTGTATGTCCTTCCATCCGTCCCATTATTGGTATATAGTTATTTGTCATAACTCCTTCTACTGTTTGATTCCTAGGAAGTTTTCACTTTGCTGTCTGTTGAGTACAAGTACGTACACAATTATCGTTCTTGAGGTCAAAGTTCAAGGTCATATGAAGGTCAATATTATAAGAAGGCACATCACCTCATAACGAAACATCCACATGCAAGAGATGTAAGGCCAAGGTCAAACGGCAAAGAAGTTAAGGCCTTCACGGTTGTGTTCTTCACAAAAAAATAACAACATAAAGTTGACCTTGAGGTCACATTTGAAGGTCACAAAAAGGTCATTATGATGCAAGACACTTAACCCCGTGATGATACATCCACATACCAAATATCTAAGGCCTAGTTTAAAAGACTAAAAAAACTATTATGTACTTTTTGAATAGATTTTACTCTTATTTAATGAACCAATTTGAAGGTAGGGCGTATTTTAAACTTAAATGCCAAAAATCTAACGGTTAAATTTTAAAAAGATTTTGCAAGAACAACCGACTAGTATAGCAATTCAAATGCCTATTTTTTGAAAAAATTAAACGACACATTCTTCCTTAAATACCAGAAGCACAGCATTACTTTTCGGTGCTGATTCTGATACCATCTATTAAAGTTCGGACAAAATTTTAAATCCGGAATAAAAAGACTTACAAGAAAAGGGTATCAGTGACCTAATATTAACATCAGCTATCATTATTAGCTATGCTATTGTCAATTTAGAATTATTTTTTTTTGAATTTTAACATATTTAAACCTAAACCTATATTTCAGAAGCTTCCAATTTTGGCCGATACTAGTATGAAAAGATGCCATATTTGAGTTGCCAAATCTTTTAAACCTACGGTTCAAATCTTTTTAAATTTTTACAAGATGTTTAGGTTGGTCTAGTTTATCAATGAAATAAAATTAAGAAAAATTAAACGACAGGATTTTTTGGGGGTATAGTGTTGGGTATCCCCTTAAATTATAAGAAATGACTGAAATATTTTGTCTGTCTATTCGAAATAACATAAAAAATGTGGTGCGCACTGTTACTGCTACGTGCGTTATTCAGTGTGCACCAAATTTTTTTATGCTATTTCTTCATAGACAGAAAAAATATTACAGTTATTCCTTAAATAATTAACATATACATTAAATAAATAGTTTAATTTTTCTAAAGTTTAAAAATGATGATTATTGATATCACAAAGCTAACAAACGCAAATGCTTCTCAATTTATTTAGCACCATAGAATCATTTTTATACAGCCATATTCGTACAAACAAACAAAATACAAAAACGAAGACAAATACACAAATCAGCTCAGTTATAGCAGTCTGATAATTATGTGGGTAGCTTAGATAAAATTTCTATTTTAACAGTTTTATAATCATACCTTATTACGTAAAGGGTAACTTATAAATTCCACTCCCATCATTTACTAATCCGAATTGACGTAAAGGTATTGAATCATGCAGTAGAATTCTTTAACTAAATGTAAACTGGTTTTATGATGTAATAGATTTTCATTTGACTATGTGCAAACGTTTCTTTTATAAAACGTATTATTTATAAACCTTACAGTATATTTCGACTGATACTTTTTTAAGATTTATTCACGGTCGAATACAAATGTGTCGTATTTTAAAATGACATAAGCGAGAAGTCAAATTTTATGGAAGGATTGCACTTGAAGACTGTATTCGTGTTAACTATTGATTTCAAATTGAGTGGGATTTTTTGGATCTGGAAATATCGCCAACGAAATTGTTTATGAACAGATTTACAACAATAATTATCTTGCTTCTTGTTTTTATTTTTCTGTGTAGGTTTGGTTTAAAGTTGATTTCCTTTTTAATTGATTGTTAATTGATTAAATACACGGACTCATGTTACAGTACTATACTAATAGAACATTCTATGGTGACTCCAAACTTCTCCGGTCATTTACAACATTTCGAAGTTGATGTCCAGTTTTCAAACTTATCTCAAATGTATATCGAATCAAAGTTCATGACGGATGTAAAATGTGCAAGAAACAAAAAAATTCCAAACAAAGAATTAAATTGGAAACTCATTTTTCAATTAAATTTTCACTTCTGTTCCTGTACTATATACAATCAAAATTATTGTTTTTTTTTTTAAATTTCCATACTCCATGTATTTCTTACCACACAATTATTTTATTTACCTGAACATGCGTTCGTAATTTTATATGGCGGGATTTTGTCCAATGCTATGGTTGTCTTTCTCGTATTGTTTTACAAATACACCCCCCCCCCCCCCCATTTTTTATTATTTCTATTTTTCATGTATTGTAATTGTGTCATCACATATGCTTATATCTATATATGTTGTTGTTACCTGATTTCTGTAACGATAATAACTATTTTTGTGTATAAGAACATCAAAATAAAAGACAATCCATCGTCTTAGATTTCTCGACAACGTTCTTCAATATAAATTTCATATAATTCCTGCGTTTTTATATATTCTTCAACAGGCTACTCATGAGCCATTTATTGCTAATCATTCCTCTTTCTCTATATCTTCAAAAGTGTCACCTGCTTTATTTTTAGAAACACGTCAAAGGTAGAGAAATACGAAGTATGGTTACATTAATTTGCTGTATAAATGTTTCATATCGTTTCTGTATTGTATAACTTTGGTTCTTTTGTGACGTTATTCAATTTCTTAACATATACATTTTATGTACATATTATCTATTTTTATGCATTTAGAATCATAACACTTGAATTTTTACAATCCATTGGTAAATTATAATTAAAAATAGGCCAATTTTCACGTTTAATCCCTTATACAAAAAAATCAATTGACTTTTGAAATTACGATTTCAAAATGTTTTGTTTGAAACACTTTGTAAAGTTTCATGAACCAATCGAATAAGGTGATAAAGATCATAACATGTGCATGTTTCCATAATGCCATGCATGATACATTTAGAAGACACAAATTGTACCATTGAAGGAGGTTGCCCTTCCCTACTCAAATAATCGATTATTCATTATATAGGAAATCCTTATCCCCATTGTTAACATTTGAAATGTATGTATTTATGTTATATATATTTAAAAAAAAAATATATATATAATATTATTGAGTTTGAATAGCCATCGACCCATTTGTTTGAATGTCCGTCCCTCTGGTATCTTTCAACTCTCTATCAAATAAATACTAAATCTATTTGATCTGGTCATGTACTCTACCGATTAAGAATACATAGACATTGACCAACAAATGTCACCGCCAATATAAGTGTGTGTTTGTATTTAAAAGCAATTTTTTTTCTTTAGAGCATGTAGATAATTGATCTAACTTTGAAAGAGCCACAATATATGTGTAGTAATTGTTAACAGATTAACGGGACACATCTTGTCCGAGTTCGTTGTGTTTTTGTGTGATCTTTTTTTTTTTTTTTTTCTACCATGACGTCGGTATATGGGTACACTATATTTTGATAACATCGCTTTTTTTGTTTCCCCTAGTCTAGAATATATTAAATCAAATTTTGCACTTTTTATCTGAATGTTGGATGACTTCAAAAAGTTATTTTTTGCCCCGATAACTGAAATCATTTAATCAAGTCTGGTACTCTACCAGTCATGTATAGTCATACATTGGCATATTGTTGTTACCGCCAATATAAAATGTAAAATCGCAAATATACTGAACTCCTAAGAAAATTCGAAACGGAAAGTCCCTAATTAAATGCAAAAATAAAAAGCTAAAACCAGCAAGCAAACGAACGGATAACTGCCTGACTTGTTACAAGCATTTTCTTATGTAGAAAATGATGGCTTAAACCTGGTTTTATAACTAGCGAATTTATATTTTTGGCATAGCAAAGAATGACATTTTCCTTAGATAACTGACCAATTATTGAGAAGTTGCAATGCATGATGAATTACCGAAACAACACTTTTGTTCAAAGACCTACAACTTAAATTTTCAAGAATTGACAGAAAGATTCTTTCTGTTTAAACATTTTCAGACCTCGATGTTAAGTAATAGTTGTATGGTGAAATTTACGAATTATTGTCTCTGTCGTATGAATATGACCCGAATTATAACTTCAAAAATAGATAAACAGACTAAAAGTATTAGTTCACGAAAACGCAGTCAATTGACAAACATGAAAACATCACAAAAGACGTATATGTAATGTATTCAGTTTAGCCATTAATCATAAAAATATTTAATTTAATCGTAGTTTTGATTAATAGAAATACGTTTAATGGATAGGGCGTCGATATATATGCTTTGTTACATTTTGTAGCGTAGAAGACTATATAATGAATTAAGTGTTATTGAAGGCTCCTCGTCCCTTCAACGAACATTGTTGAGGTGATGTATGCAAACTCTTGTTCGATCTATAACATTTAGATATTTTTTTTTCAACTTCAACTTCTGGATCATATATTACAGTATATTTGCCTGAAAAAATAAAGGGTATAGAATATTTGTTTCAAAAGAAACATATATTATTGCATTGCGGAAAACAAAATTTCTAGGCAACCTTCTGTAAGGTGGGAGACATATGCATTGACAAATATCTAGTCTTGCATCACAAATTTTCTGTAAATATTAGCGTTATCATAATCAGTATTAAATCTAAAAAAATGTATCTACAATTTTTCTTGGTGGGGGATAAAAATCGGCCATTCAAAAATTCACATACAAGACATATACTCTTATCCGAAAATAACTGTATGAACTACAGACTGCTTTCATAATTATCCGCTGTCACATCACATCAACTTTTAGTTTGAAAAATATTTTTTTTTAAATCAACATTCAGTTTTAACTGTATTTATTAATGAAAAATTGTAACACTAAAGTATCACAATGTTACATGAAATATTATAACATGGGATTCGGAACAAAGTTTGGAAGACCTATACATCACTCTCCCCTGTTTGGCTGAATGTAGGTCGTCAAATAGTCTTTATATAGTGGAAACCCGTATAATACTTCCTTCATTTACTTTGTTGAGAAGGTGGCCATATATAGAATCATAATTTGGAAAATGAAGCTACGCTGTAGAAATGAATAACATTTAGATATCGAGTTTCTTACAAATAAAGATGATTTTTTTATTGGAAAATAAGTATGCTTTGGAAACGGTTAACCAACAAAAATTATGTACGTCAGAGTCAATTAAAACAACACAGCATAATTTCTTTAGAATAGTTTGTTTAATTCTGAATCGGTTACATATTCTGTTATTTCAAACGTGTTATGTCGAACTGTAGTTTTAACATTGTCGTCTTTCATGACCAAATGTAGGTGATCCACATGTGCTTGCCTAATAGTGCTTCTTGATAGTTCGACCCTGGCATTTTGATTTGTTATATTTCAATCATCCAGCAACTCTTTGATCACACTTGTCGCCGCATGTTATCATTTCATGTCGTCGACATCCACATGTAGGCAAGCCAAAACAACTTTGAACTGATCCAAAATCGTGAAGTCTCGTACTTGTATCTGCATTGTAAATTTTACAAAAACAACTAGAATAAAATAAATAATTGTTATCATAAACATCACATTATTTTTCATATATGTATATAAAAATAAACATATATTTCATTGTATAAAGTACTGAAAAATAGATAATGATCGAAAGACTCATTCAAAATGAATAAAAAAATGTTTGCAATCGGTAACAGCAAATTTTCAACCAACATTACATCGAATATAAGCTATATTCTATTTCTTTTGGTTGCTCACACTTGACGGAGTCTCAGAATATCATACAACTTGTCGCAAAATTATCTACGCCAGAGTCAAATGTAAGTTTTAAAAAGACAGTGCATGCATGTGGGGTATTTATCATAAGTTGATTTGAAATTATCACTTGTCATGTTAACTCAATTGCTTTACTCACTTTCGCCGTCCCGCCTGAGACGAGAAAATCAATCTCGTTTATTGATTATCTATAAATAAATGGCATCGGGTTGTTCGAGCATCAAAAAGATCAAGATAAAGAATGAGAGAGAGGGGACGCTTTCAACATAATGATAACATACTTTAACCTAACGGTTTAGTAGATCCCAAAAGAAATTGATAAATTACTTTACGTTAACACCGAACATAATTTATTCATATAGTTCTAATCTTACCTACATTAATGCAGTATCAATGTGAATACAATATGAGGAACGATTTTTTGTTCCATTTACATGTATACATATACAATCGTATTGATTACACCTATGCATGTTATCAAATTTCTGTCCACGTTTGCAACCATCTGTTTTCCATGGACTAATTGGACAAATTTGCATGGAAGTTAACTTAATTATCATAATAGAACTATAGTCAATACAGAATTTGACAAAATATGCATTCATCTACATAGTATACATCGTATCGCAAATAGAACACATATTGACTTAATATGTAACATGTAAGTTACGCGCACTCATTGAAAATGAAATTATTAAAAAATGTAATTCATAATTCCAATGATGTACAGTCAGGCCTGAATTTGTATTTATGTTGCAAATATAATGAATAATCGACCATGTGCCTAATTTTGAGAGCAGTAGTCAACAAGTAAAACAACAACAAAAAATACTTAAACAGGTGTTATTAAAACCTGTTTATTTAAAAGTTAAAAATTGATTAGACAAGATGTACACAATGTAAACGTTATCGATAATTTACGTCTCTTTTTTTATTTGCTAAGTTACGCGCACTCATTGAAAATCATAACTTATGATATCGGATATGTTCCTTATGTCGTAACTACAACACCTTTCCTTTTTCACGAATGTGACCTACCAAATTAGACTATTTATCGGATTTGTAATATCATAAGCAGCACGACGGGTGCAACATGCGGAGCAGGATCTGTATACTTTTCCGGAGCACTTAAGATCATCCCAAGTTTTTGGTGGGGTTCGTGTTGCTTAGTCTTTAGTTTTCTATGTTGTGTCTTCTGTACTATTGTTTGTCTGTTTGTCTATTTATCTTTAGCCATGGCGTTGCCAGTTTATTTTCCATCTATGAGTTTGACTGTCCCTCTGGTATATTTCGTCCCTCTTTTATGAAACTTATCACAAAATGTAAATTATAATTTGAATTCACACGGTACTAAATCATGAATTCTGAAACCTTTAATTAATTCACTGTATAAACGTTAGTGTATAAATTGTCAAGCTGAATATAATGTCTATGAAGAAATAGCATAGAAAATATGGTACACACTGAGTAATCCGAATAGACAGAAAAAATAACACAGAAATTATATTATCTGACAAATACAGTCAGGTCTGAATTTTGTTTTTATGTTGATTATCGATAATGTGCTTAATTTTGAGACCAACAGTCAACACAAAATAAAAACAAACAAACAAACAACAAAAACAAAAAAAAACTACTTAAACAAGTGTTATTGAAACATGTGTATGTAAAAGTTTATTATTGATTAGAAAGGATGTACACAATGTAAAAGTTATCGATAAATCCACGTCATTTTTTATTTGTTGTTGTGTTGTTTTGTTTCATTGTTTTTGTACGATATATATATATATATTCAAGGAGATACGACAAAAATGAAAAAAAGAAAACGACGCATATCAAATGGTAATATGTTTCACTCTAAATGCAATAGCATTTATTTTATTTGTGATTAGAGTTATGATTTATTCATCTGATGTTTGTTTTAATTTTAAAATGTGCTTACATAATTAGTGTTATAAGAATAAATAGAAATTCACCTATAATACATGGCACATGTACAAAATGTACAGTGGGAAAGTTAATAATCTTTCCAACAATTCGAGTTAAACATCTGTTTTATTTACAGATACAAGGCGTTTACAAATAAAATTCTCATGTTTCAGAATTTATCACATAAATTACTGGTCTGTTAAATTCTTCTCACATCTGTAAAAATATATAGTTTTTTATGGTAATTTTACGATTTAATGGTTTCTCAGAATACAATTTCTTTGTTAAACAAAAGAAAGATGTTTTTTTCTGTAAGTATAAAATGCCGTATTCTGCACAGTTAAAATTCGTTTAAAATGCCAGAGCTAGAAATTTGTCACACCAAGTGCGTTTTGAATTTATAAGACTCATAAATACAGCTCGGGTTAAACAGTTTGGAGACAAATTTAATACAGATATAAAAAAAAAATGATATGTATAACTGATATCTAAGTTTTTTTTAAATAAAATTCTTCGTACTATTATTGTTGTTCTTTCCGATTAATAATTTATGTATCTGATATTTTTATGATATACCCTCAACGGTGGTCAATGTTTACATAGGGTTATGAATTACAATAAGTTAAAATCTGACAATGCATTTATTTGATTATGCATGAGACTAGATATAAAAACAGTAAATAAATAAAATCAATTCATTTGTTTTACATAATGATTCGTTTAAATTCATTTGAAGGTGTCTCTATTTGTTTCTATTATAGATCCAGATATATATATAATACCAGTAAATAGATAAAGGGAAAATGTTTGATGTACATTAATATATCTCTTTCACCCATAGCTTGTTACTACTTGTTTCTTTTTCGTTAAGAGCAATAGTAATTGTATGATGATGTTCACATTGTGCACTCTATAATACATTAGCTTAGGAAAACTGAGTTTCTTTTATAGTACGTTTGCCGTTTTCCTGAAATTCATGCACTGAACCGTTTTCCACAGCGTTATCAGCATTTGTTAGTGTCGTAACTCGACTGCTTCTGGAAACTGAGAGAGAGTGTTTTTCTATTGAAAATCTGAAATTAAAACGTTTTATAAATCAAAACTCATGTAAATATTGTTATCCATACACATGGTTGTTTTATAATTGGGGAAAACGGTTATCATATGTAGATTAGTTGACTCTCATTGACAGTACATCTGCTATCTGTCGAGTATGAGTAAAAATATAAAAGATACACAGATGATTCCAAAGAGATATTCCCAAATAATGATTCGAGGAAAAGCTGACATTATCATTACTAAAAATTACTAAAAATAATCAAAAGAAAAACAAGACTTCAAATTAAAATAAAGAAAACTGAAGACGGAGCAAAAAAAACTTAACACATAAAAAACAGATGATTTCAGGTGTTGCGAAATGGTATGTATCCACATACACGTGCGACAAACACACACGTTCTTCTCATTTCGTAATTTTTCTTTTCTGTTTAGTTTATTCAATAACTAAATAGCATTTATTGAACGTTAACTTCAGTTATTTAATATGGTATCATTGGTGAGTGTTTACTACAACTGATTCGTTACGGTAGTCTTTTATGGATCAAATACACCGTGATCAATAATTGACATGAAATTAATTATGCATTACTGACTATGTGGTATTGGTTTTGCTCATTGTTGAAGGCAGTTTGGTGACGTATAGTTGTAAACTTCCATATAATTTGGTCTCTGCTGGCGAAGTGTCTTATTTGTAATAAACCACATCTTCATATTTTTATATTGAAATGGTGTTTTTTTCTAAAAATTGAATGTTTTTTATTGGTTGAATTATTCGTTACACTTATATTTTTTATACTTCCGACATATCACTTTAGCTATCAATACTTAAAAGGTTGTTTTTATTTTTAATGCTTCTCAAAATCTTATTTGATTTGTCCTACATGTATAAATGATTAAATTCGAGTACCACTATTGAGTCGTATGGACATGAAACGCGCATAAGGCGTACCAAATTGGTATCTTTGAAGAGTTTTTTGTGTTTCGGTTTTCTACTTAATTTCATTTTTACGATTTCATTCCGACACATTATGAACATTTAAGAAATTTTCGTAAGGCATATTACAATAAAAAAATGTATATATATAGGAAGATGTGGTGTGAGTGCCAATGAGACAACTCTCCATACAAATAACAATTTAAAAAGTAAACCATTATAGGTTAAAGTGCGGCCTTCAACACGGAGCCTTTGCTCACACCGAACAACAAGCTATAAAGGGCCCCAAAATTACTAGTGTAAAACCATTCAAACGGGAAAACCAACGGTCTAATCTATATAAACAAAACGAGAAACGAGAAACACGTATATATTACATAAACAAACGACAACTACTGTACATCAGATTCCTGACTTAGGACAGGTGCAAACATTTGCAGCGGGATTAAACGTTTTAATGGATCCAAACCTTCTCCCTTTTTCTGAAACAATAGCATAACATCACAACAAAGAAAAACATACGATAAAATATCAATTGGCAGACTTAACTCAATCAAAAAACCTATGATTAAACAATGAACGAATAAATTTGATCTGCGATATCTGAATACAAATGCACAGTTAATTAAATATTAGAGACAAACATTCATGACCAAAAAGCTAACAAACAAATTCAAACACAGGACATGACTGAGAAATATTTAACCAATCAATGTTCACTTTAGAAAAAAACTGTTTTTTTTATAATCTTGAAGTTTATACAAATGTTGTAAGAATAAGTGAAAAATTGAAGATATTACAAATAATCAAAGCTGGTGTACAGACAAGATCCATATAAATAAAAAATAACAAAAAAGCATTATAAACAGTATCAACAGGTCGAATTAACAAGAAAATACGATTTGAGAGTACTCGCAGTTACTGACACTCATTTATTTTTAGTTGCTATCCATCAACTGCAATAGGATTAAAATAAATATCTCTTTGTACATTTATTACAATCGACAATTTGACCTGATATAAATTAAAGGGTGAATTAAAATTTACCTTGGTAATAGTTGAGAAAGACATATAATTTAATTTTTATCATATTATGACACAAGAATCAGATAAATATATATCAATGTCATCTATCCGGGTCAATAACTTTTTTAACCTGGTATTACATGATGTACACGTATAGACGATTTAAATCGACCCATTTCATTATAACAATTACAACTTGCATATTAACCTTACGTCATAATTCTATGGGAATGTGTTTTTTTACAGTGTTTGACTACAGAATTTTTTTAAAGGTTTTTAAAGAGGATTTATTTTTTATCTAATGTAGATATGTTTACTCGTTTTTAGTCTCTTATTGAAACTAAACAAATTTCGGCTTTATAAATGTCCTCTTCGCGGGAATCACATACAAGACAGACTTGTTTAAGAAACGTTTAATTTTTTGTTTCCTCGGTTTATTAGTACTATTTTGTTCTATGTGTCTAACATACCTTGATCTTCGTTTACAGGGAAGGTATTCTCTAAAGGCATCTTTAAATTTGCAATAGATATAAAAATTAGCAGAGTAATTTGTAGACTGGAACAAATAAAGAATTGCTTCAGACAGATCAATTTTGTCAGATGTTTCTTTTGTCCAACCTGGTTTTAGAAATGAGTCGACACAAAAATGTATTGATATAGGTAATGTTGTGAGGAGAAAGTATACACTGGTCTAAAATATCATCCGAGTTAAGTTTTTACTTCCAATCAAATGACGTTCACGATTTTGTGGATCTGGGATGTATCGCACTGTACGTCGGAATGATCGTCTAATTGTTCTGCCAACAAAAAAGTTCATAAGCGTCATTAAAACAAAGGGAATGAAGCATAGCCATGCGAAGTCGATAAAAACAAAATATGTTTCCTAATAATTTGACGTTTCTGTTGACGTATTGTTACAACTTCGACTGTTCTCTGTGTTATTTTTTTAAGTTCATTCGTTACAAGAAGGGGACAGTCAAGTCCCAATGTTATGACAATGATAAACACATATTAAGTAATCTTCAACATTTTAGAAACATTTACACAATAGGAACGAAATGGATGATTGTTTTCAGATATCTTTCAAACGTAGCACAAACTAAAGTCCATGACGAGAAATGCATCGAAAAATATATTAGAAAAACAAAAAAATTGCAACCGAAATCTGAAAACAGTCTAATGTCTAGATCTAACGCAAATCTAAGCCATTGTCGTCCAAGTCCAATACATAGTACAAAAGAATCGGATATCGCTAATATCAAGATTAACTTAGCTTGTAAGTCAATTTCTTCCATCTATTCATTCGATATAAAATTAATATAATTCCAAAATTTCCAATTATTCCAAGAATGAACACTATCCATATCCAGTTCGTAATATTTTCAATGCTAGAAATTGTATCGTCTGACTTTGGAAAAGTAGCAACTGTAGAGAAATCCAGGGTACTGTTATAACACACTGCAGATCTGTTGTAAGTGATGAAGTCTCAAAAAATGTACCTGTAAACAAATTAACAGATGGCATGATGTTGTGTTAACATTAAGAACACAAATAAGTAAATCCCAATGTTAAACAATGTCAACATGCACATGTCGTTTCACCTATACTATAATGTATCTTATATTCTGGGTACATACTACACTTCCTCATTTTCACCTAGTGTGAGATCATCTATCTGCTGTTTTAATTACTCCACAATTGAATCTTTTTGTCAATAAAAATGTCAATTAGTGCGCTCAAAGTGTTTTTAAATGGTGTTTAACATACATTTTATTCAGTCGTTTAAATATCCTTTTACACACATATGTTGGTATTTAAATCACGATTTAGAACTCATTTCGAAACGCAAATGAAATAGTAAAGCCTGTCTATAACTATCATTGATATTTTATGAAAAACTATTCAACCTCTAATATACTAACTGTTTCGTTTGTACATTAAACTGAAAAAAATAATTAGAAACTGTATATCGTCGATATTTATTTCTGCCTTGTACATTTGAATAATTTATACTTTTGCAAACAGTAAATTTTATAAAATGACTATACAAAAGATAAACTGAAGTATTAACTAATTAGAGGAAACAACCGAAACACATTACATAACCCGACAAAATACAACACAAAAATTAGACACATCCGAATAAGTCCAAACATCAACGCCAAGTGACGTCATATTTAAAATTGTAAAAAATTACAAAAAAATGACGTCACAATTGAATTTGTAAAACAGATCATCAAAAAAATGAAAAATGACGTCACATTTGAATGAATAAGATAGAATTAGGATTGATTTAAGATTATATTTGAACTAAATACTGAGATTACATTTAATAACAATGCACATTTAAATACTTATTAATAGCAAACTAAGGTAGCAATTAACTATATTATATAGCTATGTCTGATTTGTTTTGAACCCGACCGTGCGAGGGCTGTATAGCCAGTCAAGGTCGTTAAACACCACCACATATATTGTTTTGAATCTAACTTTCAACGTAAAACATCATACAGTTTACGTTGCCCAAAATCAAATCTAATAAATAAAGGCGGTGATTAATTTTCTTTACCATAACACATGAATATAATAGAAATTACGTCAACACATTTGACAAAATTCGATGAGAATTACAAATATGACATTAAACATTTAAACTAAATACATGAATTTTGGATACATAAGTACCGTAATACGTCTTATAGTAATGCGAATTCACACTCAGCAAAACAGTCACAATCGGGAATAAGTCACGTTTGGTAATTATAAGATAGACGACGTAATGACAAACCACAATCTACCATGTGGTAAAAATGTCCTTAGCTAGTTTGGTCAAAGACACATCGTATGGATCCACCAATTCGTGATGGAGTCCATAAAATTTACGGAGCGTCAATTTTAATCTGTCCTCCTCATAACTTTGTTGGAGCAGTTTCTGTGTAAAGAGCACACTCCTGTATATGAAGTCCGTATAGTGTAAACAAGCACTGCTGAGAAATGGGAAATTGATAATTGGGAATTTGAAATCGTCCCGTTTATCATAGATTTTCGTGTAAAGTCTTCCATCTGCGTCAATATTGAGGAAAAGATCAAGGTGTGAAGCAGTCCTTTTAGTATCAGTAGTATCTTTAATTTCAAGTTCACTGGGATATATGAGATGTAAGTATTGGCTGACGAAGTAATTAAATCAACCGCACTTTATGTGTTCACCATGTAAATCTGTAGGTAGTGGTTTTGAAAATTTTACCTTACGAGAATGACAAATACCAAGCATGAGTTGTCTATTCAATGAGAATAGCATTAGCAAAAAATATATATAAGGAAAAGCATAGCAAAGTTTAAAACTAAAATTTCTTAATTTGATCAATGGTTATCATGGTAATCAAATCAAGCCTATCAAAGAACCATGAAAACACGATGCATCTTGCAATATGAAAATGAACTAAAATTTGTAGTTTGGACCTAAACTACTGTGGATTCATTAATATTCGTTGGATACCAATTTTCGTGGATTTCATGGGAACAGGGGAACCACGAATTTAAATGTTCAACGAAATACAAATTTTCCTAAGGAATGCATGCAAACTTTTCCAAAACAACGAATTTAAATATCCTCGAATATGTGAGTTTTTCGCAATCCACGAAAATTGGTACCCACGAAAATAAATGAATCCACAGTAAAAAAAAATGATAAAACTAAAATATACCTCATACCAAACTATCTTTTATTTTAGCTGTTAAGGTGTATATGTGGGGAAATATTAAGTCGGGGATTGAGGTACCACAAATTACTTAAACAATTAAAAACAAATTCTTCAGAGATCAATTGAAGGTCTTTCCACCTCGATAATAAGAATGCAATTTTAAAAATAGTGTTGGAAAATGTCACTCTTGGTTTATAGTATTTGTTACTTTAAATTGATATAAAAAAAATTACAAGTATAGGTACTTTTTCAGAAAAAGTCTGAAATGGGTTATTTCCGGTTAAAACACGGTCATTTCCGGTTGACCTGTATATGATGAAATGTCTTCAACCAAATGCAGAAGAATTAAAAGAGGGACGAAAGATACCAGAGGGACAGTCAAACTCATAAATCGAAAATAAACTGACAATGCCATGGCTAAAAAAAAAGGGACAAACAGACAAACAATAGTACACATGACACAACACGAACCACACCAAAAACTAGGTGTGATCTCAGGTGCTCCGGAAGGGTAAGCAGATCCTGCTCAACATGTGGCACCCGTCGTGTTGCTTATGAGATAACAAATCCGGTAAATAGTCTAATTCGGAAGGTCACATTCATTAAGGGGAAGGAGATAGGTACGACGATAGGAAAATTTCTAATATCATTTATGAAACGGTTATTTCATAACGGTCAACCAACTCGTGATGGCGTCCGTAAAATTTACGAAGTGATTAATTGTTTTATAATGAACCAGTAAGACTTATAAGCAAAAGTAAAAATTTAGAACGTCACATTGACCTCTCTCCTTGACCTCAACTTTAAGGTCTTAGTTCAGTGATCTCAAATCAAAAGAACCAATGTCAATCACTTTTATGGGTGTGGAGTAATACTAATTTCAGATACATAAGGAGAGAAAACTCCTATAAGGGTTGACCAAAACACTTCGACTGAAATGGGTTGAAGTTGCGGCCTATTGTAAACAGTTTTTTGGCAAACACATCATATCATTAACCAGTACGGTTTCTTTTGAATAAAGATAACAAGCAAAATTCATTATTTAGAACATGACCTTGACCTTTGACCTTGACCTCAATTTCCTCAAAATTGACCAAGGACTCCATATCAAAAGACTTTAGGCCTCTAAGACTTATAATGTATGATTATCTAACATATCGACTATTTAAAATTTTCAAAGGGAAATAAATCCAATAAGATTTCATCCGATCACTCCATTTAAAATAAACAAAACCATTCTTAAAGGTGAAATGCAAAGGTAGATTTTGTTTATGAGAAAAAGGTGTTATTCGCAAGAATAAATGTTGAAATTTATTGTTATACTATAATTCCATACCTAGATGGTACTAAAAATAACAGGTAAATATCGGTGACGAAAAATGTGGGAAATACCAACCTTGTTTATCTCCTCTTATTTTCTTCTCGCTGTGACGTCATTTGAGTCTTTTGTTACAATGGTATCGAATACATGTGTTAGAACGTACATTTGTAAACAACTTTAGCCGCCTATGGTGTTTTGTGTTGCATACAACTGTAATAAGTCAGGTCAAGGATTCTGTTTGTTTACATTTCCGAAAGACCAACAAAGACGAAAGATTTGGACACAAAAGGTGAAGAGGCAAAACTTCGTTCAACGGAGCATTCCAGATTATGACGCCAAACACTTTGGTTTTGATTCATTTGTTATTGATGCATGAATTGACTCATTCATGAAATTCACACAAAAACAGAACAAGGCTGAAAGCAAATATTATAACTTCATTTAAGTCGGCGGGAACAGACGTATGTTTTTGTTTTTGTTTTTTGTCCATGGATTTATGAGTTTTGAACAGCGGTATACTACTGTTGCCTTTATGTATGTCCTTCCTGGGAGCCAGCCTTAATAAAAGGAATAGACATGCATGCATCTAGAGCATAGGAAAAGACACGGAGATTAGAGGTATCTACATTACAAAGTATATATTTGTGAGGCATAAATGGTTCTTAAATTAAGGCCGGGGGTAGGAACCATTTGTTGTTATAATTTGGTTAGGATTAACTTCATTTTTCTTATGGAGCTCGATCTACATAGGCTGGAAACCCTAAATATAGTAAAAGAAGACCTGAGTATTACCGTTTGGACTATATTAGAACTTCGAGGCCTGCATGAAATGGACCCAGGGTTGTCACTTGCAGTTACATGTACGACAAACAAAATACATGAAATACAGACATTTGAATTTTTTTCAAGACTGATAACAAAATAGTGGTGGGTCTGAAAGTCAATCACTTTTCTATATGTACCAGTAAAACATAAAATCTTTAAAAAAAAAGTTGCCGTTAAGTTGCTGTCTCATTTATGTATATATATTGTATTGACCTATAATGGTTTACTTTTACAAATTGTTATTTGGATGGAGAGTTGTCTCATTGGCACTAACACCACATCTTCCTATATCTATTAAAAAAATGATATACAATGCACTTTAACAACAGTGTACATGTACATGCCAGTTTAAACTTTAAAGGAGATAAATCTTAATAGAAAAAAAAGTAACAAAGCTGTATACAACTACCAATTCAATGTACAGATTTTTAGAATGAGCCTAATAATGACCCCCCCCCCCCCAAAAAAAAAAAAAGAAAAAAAAGAAAAAGATAAGATAATTTGATTCAAAGAAATGAAAGACCTTTTTTATTTTGTTGTTAGTGGCTTTGAATTATATTCAGTACTCTCAGATCCGTAATTAATCTGTTTGTTGTCGGGATATATGACTACCCGGTCACATCCACTGAACCCACTCTGTGTCAGGAGCCTGTTATTCAGTGGTTGCCTGTTGTTTGTTGATATATTACATATTTAGTTTTTGTTTATTTTTTTGTACATAAATTAGGCAGTAAGTTTTCTTGTTTGAATTGTTTTACATTTGTCATTTCAGGGCACTTTATAGTATATGCTATGGGCTTTGCTCATGGTTGAAGACTGTACAATGACCTATACTTGTTAATTTCTATGTCATTTTGGCTTCTTTTGGAGAGTTGACTCATTGGCAATCTTACCACATCTTCTTTTTTATATTCATTCCTGCTTTGAATATAGCTGGACTTGTTTTTTTGTCCACATGTCTATGACAGTAGTAGATAGGCAATATGTTTTCTAGTCAGTCACATCAATTTAAAACTGATTAATAAACACATATAGAATTAAGAAGATGAGATATGATTTCCAATGAGACATCTCTCCACCAGAGACTAAATGGTGTAGAAGTACATGTGTAAATTATGGTGTTAACGTTTAGAAAACATTAGCCATGCTGAAAGATTCAAGCCTTGTTGTTTCTATGTTAATCAAATTGATTTTAGAATTGAATTAAATTAATTATTATTCAGATATTTTTTTAAGGTACAATGTCATGTGCACCTCTGCTATCAAATCAGGCAAACAGACAAGAAAAGAAGACCACCTATAAATAAATTTTACAATGAATAAATGTGATAAAGTATCAATACAGTTAGTATAATTTGATTTTTTTTGTAGTAATTTGGGCTATTTAAAGCCTGTATATTGTTCATCTGGGAATTGTTTCCCTTATTTTGCAAACAACATATGATGGCAACACAACTCTTATGTTTTTCCTAGAACATGGTAAATCTTCTGTATATGCCAAATATCTGTAATTTCTGAAAAACAAAAAAAAAATATTCAGTGAGTACTTATTTTGAAAATGAAATTTAATAAACAAAGTGTCTTAGTTATTTTTGTTTGGTTGCTGTTCAATATATTTATACCCCACATCTTCTTTATCATACATACTTAGTAGTTTTCTTAAAAAATCATATGAATGTTTATTTATTCTTTTGAAACTTAATTAAGGATTTTAAAATCAAGTGCAAAATCTTACTTAAATCTGTAATTTATCATTACAACTCGAGTAGGAAAGAAGTGGAATGGGTGCCAATGAGACAATTATACACCATTAACCAAATGACACAGACATTATATACAAAATTTCTTTTAACTGGTGCATTCTGATATAGCTGCTGGTATAAAAATTTATGAAAACTGAATATGAATTGCATCAGTCTCTGTGCCAGTCACAAATAAAGGTGCACGTCCGATTCATTGTTTTAGTTAAATTTAGTATATTAAAAACCTAATCAGAGAAAATTAATTGACTTCTTGTTTTTAAATTTTAACAATACAACAGTTGCCCTTAGGAGATCAAGAAATGTGAACTTTCCATAAAAAAATATTTCATACAGGGTAATTGACAGGTTTGTGTTGGCAAAATTAAAGAATATAATCATTAAAGCAGAAATGGTACATGTAAGTGTATAATGTGGGGTTACTTGCTACTTGCATTAGCAATGCGACAGTACACTTAATCATGAATTATATGATTTGGATCAAACGGACCATTTCCTTATCATGTGTATTCATAATTCAACATGTTAAAGAAAGTATGGTAAGGGTTGGATAAAATCACTCAAAATTAGGGATATATTTATTTATATCAACTCTGCAAGTGCTAAGAACAATTAACTTGGGCTTTATGGAAAATTCATGTAGATTGCAACATGTGTATTAGTACTATAACAAAGTGCAATTAATTACAAACAAAGCCATGACTTTACTTCACAACTTTTCTAACTACTTTGATTCAGAATCCCTCTGTTCAAGAAAATTAATAAGCTTATGCAAAAGTATCTTACTGTAGCAGGATTTGCTAAGTTGATCAATCATCATGTGTTGAATTTTAAAAAAAAGAGAGAAATATTCTTAACTTAATTCATAAATACATTTTTGTACTGCATTATACATGTATATATTTTTTAGAATTCATGACCAATTAGTTGAAAATTGAGAATGAAAAAGTTTTTTGTTAATCCTTATAGCCGCTGTATACATTAGAAACATATCTCTGTGTAAAGTAAACCACAACTTGAAATATATTTAAACTTCAAACACACACCTGTCCTCCCCAGGGATTGATATATACATGTACATCACACCAGAGAAATACACAAATTGAGAATGACCTTTTTTATAAATCCCTATAGACAATGTATACATAACATAACATTTCTTTGTGTAAAATAAACCTCAACTTGAAATTTATTTAAATTTCAAACACACACATGCCCTGAATGCCCTCCCTTGGGTTTGACATACATGTATACATGTACAGGACACCAGAGACATACACAAATGTACATGTATGAAGATAGTTCACCACATTTGTTCAATTTATTATTTTGTATTTATTATGACCAATTTGTTAAAATATAGAATTAAAAAAGTTTTTAAAAACCTTTGCTTTTCATTTTAAGTGTAAACGAATAATTTGATGAAAACGGTTTGTTGAAATCTTTTACGGTTTTAGATATATAAAGATAACAAGGAAAACGGGACAAGATATAAATGCATATCACTTATATCAAATGCATAAGGGGAATAACTCTCATATGGAGTGTTCATTTGGCTTCGGTCAAAATAGGACAAATCATGCAAAGGATATAGCGAGCAATTTTATAAAATAAATCTGTCGCTTTCCTTTACGGTTACGGAGGAGATGCGGGCAAAAGGAAAACAGTGTAGCTCCTACAAAGAAAATTATTTGGTTGCTCGGGGTAAATTTCAAAGGCGGAACAAATATTTATCGCAAGAACACAAATAGGCTAAAGAAAAAAAATAATAATCAGGAGAAAACTAATAGGTCCAAATAATGATAATCAGAAGAAAAACAATAGGTCTTTCCGCAGAAAAGTGGAAAGACCTAAATATTATAACTGTTATATACTGTACCCTTTCATGGATCTACAATTTGTCGATACCTGTATATTTGCATTGTACAATGTCATGTTTGCTCTGACTGTGTATTCCGTTATTACACTTAATCCATTGGATGACGGATTTGTACTGATTGATAATTTAGAATCCAATGCATGGTAGTATTTATAAGTTGTTATTGGCTTTGAACTTTGTTTTTCTTGTTTCGTATAAGATCTGAAATAATTTTATACCTTATGAACACACTATCCACAAAATGTTATTAAATTAAATTAAATTTTTAGTTGGCAAGGGATTCTTTAAACAAAACGGGTCCAAAATAAACAATAGTTAGTGAAAATAAATTATTGACGCTTTTAGACGTCCATGCAGTCCTAAACATAGAAATGGTATAATTTGTCGGTCTATGTATATTCCATTTTACTATTCTTATTAGATGATATTTGTTTGTTTGCCCGATCATTGACTGCATATGCATGTAAACAGTTATGAGCAATAAAAATAAATTACATGTACTTCTAATATATCGTGTTTATTTTCGTATTAAAAGATCATATCGAAAGATAAAATAATTCAAACGAATTTTATTTGAATACTAGTTCTCTAATAACGAGTACAATGAGATATCAAGTAAACGTCTATATTGTAATCTGTCTCTTTCATGCTCTATATCATATTGTACTTAATTTGAACGACATCAACATAAATACATGACATTATAACTATTATCTTCTGGCTTATTATTCTTATGTAAGTGTTGTCAGATAACGATCAACTTAGTCAAATGAGTCACTCTTCCGTATCAACATGTAAGATACTAGTTTATTTCCTCACTATAAAGGAGAAAAATAGTACAATGCAACGACATTGAGAAATTTACAAAAGACAAAAGCTCAAATTGGTCGTTACCATGTTATTTATTTTGAAATTGAGTGCAACATGTATCTTGCACATATTTCGGACGATGTTTCACAGGTGGTTAAACGTGTACAATGTCTTCTCTTCTCGTTTATTGACAAATATTATAATAGTATTTTAAACGAATTGCATTTTAGGTGTTTGCACTACGTAATTGTTTGTTTTCAGGGTTTTCCCTACATTTCAATGTCAATACTCAGTCAAGAAATAATGGTTCCTGCATATTACAAGTATTGCATAATGTTGGCTTTTTCCTTTTCCATTTTATGCTTTGAATTTAAATGTTTACGATTCTTTGACTTTTGAAAACTGTCCTTCATCGATATAGTTTGTATCAATATAAAGAAAAGAATATCTTAAAGTCATGTTATCATCATGTGATAAATAGGAGATAAAGTAAAATACTCAGAAATATTTGACAGTCAAATGGAACGCACAAAATACCAACATCGTAAGACAAACAATCATGCACAACAAGCTAAACACCAGAATATTCGGCCTCATTTTTTTCAAGACATTATGTTAGTTAAATCATAAGGAAGCCACTGCGACTCCGGTAGCCGTTTTTTTAATTTATTATTGTAAGTTTAAAATTTTAAGATTGTACAATGCATGTGTATCTAAAATGTTGACTGAATTATTTATCACGTCAAATAGTTACAGATTGAGTATAATGGAACATGTTAAACAGTAGGAATACACATTAAACTTCTGTGACGTAAGCTCCCTTTGTAATATACATGTATTTTAATAATTTTAAACTTTTTATTATCTTTATGAAAGAAAATAATGATCAGTAATATAAAATTACGTGATGTGTTTATTTTTAGAGCATATTCTTATAAATATATCAACAGGAAAGTCCTGTTTGCTATTTATCCATTAAACGGTGAATTACTAACCAAATACCTTCGGCCTCACCAACAATGCATTGCACTAGCCCTCTCTGGGTCTGCATAGGACCAGTAGCAAAACTGATTACTTGTAGTACCATCAAAGATAACCATGCGTGATCATTAATGGTTATTTAAAACAATCCCAATTCTCCAAGAAATAATTGGGTACAATCTCAACAAGTTAGACACACATTCAAGACCGTGTATATAAATAATCTGCGTATGCCATGCAGTTGTAATCACTCTCCATTCTTTTTCGATAATTTCTATTGTACAAAATCGTTTTAATCAAATCTAAAATTCGAATAATATCCATTACTGGATATCAAATATATGTTTATTATATATAATTTAGATCCAAATGTACCTCCGAGCTTATTGGGTCTGGAGTTGTGAAATGGTTATTTTAATTATTTTTATTCATATTTTTAACGAAAAGCATAGAAACACGGCTTCCATGTAAACTGCAAGTAACATCAGACAGATATTTAAAAACGCTGATCAATATTTAGATAGATATAAAACTTGACATCCCCATGCATGAATGTGCTTGGGGTTCTAAAAATCGTATGGCTAACAAATATTTCTTAACAGACAACTATTTTACGAATGCATGAGTTAGATAAACTGCAATACTGCAGATTTTGATAATCTTAATTATTTATCCAAAAATTTAATAATAATTCATTTTTATTAAAACCAATTTAATTAGGGTAGAGCTAATAAAGTTTGTTTTGATACAAATTATATCACTGCCACTTGCAAGTAACGTCCTTCGTTCAAAATTTGACCATAACATGCTATATTTTTAATTGTGTATCCAAATAGCTTCACAAGCAATGTGCAGGTGCGAACTACATTTGGCTGAATGAAAAAAATAAAATTAAAATAATGAGATGTGGTATGATTGACAATGCGACAGACAACCACAATAGCTTGTTGTTCGGTGTGCTCCAAGTCTCCCTGTTAAAGGCCGTACCTAGACATATAATGGTGAACTATTATAAATTGTGTCTTGGACAAGAGAGTTGTCGTACCATATCTTCTTATATCAATATAAGCAATCATTGGCCAACGAACGGTATTTATCAACGAGAAAACCGATACCGTATAGTCGGCTATATTAAAGGCCCCGTTAAGACACAATTCGAAAGAGAAACCTGACGACCTCAGTTACAACAAATCAGTTTATCAAAAAATAAATATGATATATTTAAATTAATTACAAACACTGCACATATATTATTAAATGGTTGTTTTAAACATGTTTGTATACGGGAAAACCTCCCCGTAGTCAAGGACAGTGTAGTAACAGCAAAAGGATTTATTTTTAAGACGTCATAAACCATCTGAGAACCGCACGCCCTTTTTGTTTTAATCATAAGATAATACCTTTCAAATAGTCCGACTTTTGAGGAATGAGACAACTTTTAGAATTCAATCATGTATGTGAAACTAAAACAAGGAACCTACCTCTATCTCTACTCTAACTTTAATCTAAAATTCAGATCAATGTATTACATGTATCATATAGGACCATATTTTGTAATTGTAATGAGTCGAAATTGCAATAGCTGTCCTTATATGTAAATTCAAATTTTAAACATTTTTAATCCTCTAAGTATGATCGTCAGAGATATGTACTTTCTATAACTGTATCCTGTTTAGCAGTTTCGTCTTTATCAGTAATATTGTGTAGCGTTTTATGTTCTGATAAAGCACTGATATCATCCTTTAGTGAAGGAACAAGTAACAATGATAAATCGAAGATTTGTGGGGAGTGTCGCTGTTTTCTAACATGTTTGTCTAACTCCTGGCATCCAATCGAATCTTTGGGAGTATAAACGTTGCCATTTTGAACCGGGTTTGGAACATCAGTTAATGTTGTTCTGGTAGAAATAGAATTCTGCTGTGTCGAGGTTCGTCTTCGCATGCTGAAACTATAACAAACTAAATGTATTAATAATATCAAACCTTTAATAAATTGAAGAATTGCCGATATTTGAATACTTTATGAACTATTGAAGAATCAATCGATTGGTTTTTTTTTCATTAACTGATGTAGGTAATTAAACATCATTGATATGCTTTGTCAATAGATTATATTAGGTCAGTGAACTATTTCTATAAACAATAACAATTGTCTCCGTTTGTCATAATTGTTTGTTTTGGGAAATATCCTACATATTATGGTCATGGGAACAATCCAGGACAATTTATGCATGAATTTTATTGGGTGAATCGGAATGTTGGATGCAGTTAATTAAGTAGTTTTCAGTGTCAAGAGTTTAGACGCAATATGATCCTGATGTATCTTTAGAGTTCTAAAGAAACTCTTAAAAAGTTTACAGAATCTACATAATGTATATTTATCAGTATTAATAGCAGAAATGTTACTCAGGTTTCGTGCATTTACTGCATAACATAAAACCAAAGAAGACCCGAAACAATTACATTCCTGATGAAAAGAATTTATTTGAAATGAAGATATGTTAACACAAACCGTTTGAGCAGTTAACCGATATGAAGATGCAGTAGGAACAATAGTAAAAAAATAAATTGTTGAAGCTTCTGAACTCTCCTGCAATTCTTTACATAGAAAGGTAATAATTTATCGGTTTATGTATTTTCTATTTAATACTCTCAATCAATTAGATAATAATTTAAAACTAATGCAAGATCTTTAACTTCATGCAGACATGAACTGTTATGGGCAATATAAATTAATCCCTCCTTATATGTGGTGTTTACTTTCGTAATGCGACTTGAAATGAGTTTAAATCACAGCTCCTGGTATTTTTTTATGATATTTAAAGATCAAATTGATAGATAAATTATTTAAATGAAAGTTTTATTTGAATACGGGTCCTCTAATAATGAGCACAGTGGGATATCAAATACATGTCTTTAATGTAATCTATCTCTTTTATGTTCTTTATCAATTTGTACTGCATTTGAACGACACCAACATAAATAAATGACATAATAACTATTCTATTCTGACTTTATTCTAAGTGCTGTCAGAAAATAGACAGCTTGTTCAAATAAGTAACTCGTCCGTAGTTATGATAGTTTATTTCCTTAATAGAAACGTGTTGGAAATATAGACCAGATAAGAAAACGTTATCACGGCATAGACGGGGGGAGTTATTTAACAACAACAGGAATTTCAATAAAGCAATTTGCATATCACTTTGTGACTATCCTGTTACTTTTTTACAACACGGTTTACAGGATATCATGAACTAAATATGGTGTTATATAGTTATTGAATGGTCCTGTTCCCAAAACACAATGACAAAAGTAAAACAATATGCGATGGAATTAATTGATGTTGAAATCATTAGAAAAAGACAACAAAAACTGACCATTTCGAATGCTATCTTAGACTAACGTTGTTGATTTTTATTTTTATAACATTTAAAAAACAAGTTTTAAAGTTCTTTTAGGTTATGGAAAATTGAAAAAAAATCTATCAACTTGCAGACTGGAAGTATAAAGAAGTTTTCGCTATCGATAATTACAAGCTACAAATATAATCAAGACCTTTTCTAAGTAGCATCAAACTTTTGATCAGTGTAACAGGAAAGTCCTATCGAAAGAATTTTCAATGTATTCTTTTCCGTTATTATTAAGATTTCATATTTTTTTATGTTGCTCCACAAAATTATTGTTTGTTGTTCCATCTAGAAACGTTTATTCCATTTTGCAATTAAGAAATTTGACATTTTATAGAAAAATGACCTACATGTAGAATTCGATTTGAAAACTAAGTTTAATGAGTACTGCCTAATTTTAAAATCATTTTGAAGAAGAAGAAAACAAAGCAACACTTTTGGGAGACAAGGATCATGATATTGTTTTTTAGTTTCCTTGTAAGAAATGATTAAATCTTTCTTTTCAAATATGATGTTATCTTACAAATGACCTTTTATACTTTTATACATGCTTAATAAACATAGTTTTAATACAAAAAAAGGTTTTATTGTTCTTTGAAGCACATTGTGTTCAGCTATTTTAAACATTCATTTTATGTCTTATTTTATACACTGACTTGAATATTAGAATCCTATTTAATATTCACATCACAATGTTAGTAACATAAAGTATAAGATAATTTGCATATATGGGATGAAACTTATTTTTTTAATGTTTCTTTTATGAGTCCAGGACGTGAATTTTGAACTTCTAAGTTAATTTTTTGTGATTGCTATTCCCTTTTTCTACACTTTCACACGTTTAATTTATACGAGAACACACCCGTGATATCCCGGGTCCTTGTCTGAATTAAAGTATATAACTATGCGTAAGCCTTATTTAAGTATTGGTATTGTCATCTGATAAAGTCATGCCGATTATAAGATACACAGTTTTCTCTACTTTCAAAATTTATCTGTTTGAACCCGTCGATCTGAAACTTATCAATTATTGGTAATACTAATTATTTGGAAAACAAAAGGTACTGGAATGGAGTATTTTTTAATCAACAGTGTTCTCCTATATTAGTTATAAATAAAGTTGAATTATTTTATTCACTGTTTTACGTCATGCCCGCTAACAAATTGAAAACTGTACCTATATGCATATGCCTTATTTTAAGTCCAGAATTTTAGAATTCGTATTGTTATCTTAGAAAGTCTCACTGATTGAAATACTGCAATATTGAACAATTTGACAATGATTGAATTTAGTAGTGTCAACCCTGTGATTATGACCCGTGTATATAGCAAAATCCTAAATACACCGTGTTTGGTTGTGCGCCTGTAGATGCGGAACGTACAGATAAGGTAATAGGTAACGGATGAATATACTATTGGTATCGGTATCGGATTCGACCCGGAACTTATTATTGGCAATATTAATTATACGGAAAACAAAAGGGTCTGAAGTGGTGTTATTTTTAATTAACAGCATTGTCCTATGTTAGCTATATATAAAGTTGAATTCTTTGATTTGTCGTTTTTACTCGATAACGGCTGACAAATTGGACCTCGTTATTTTAGTATTATAGATATTACAAAACAAAACTACTTTTCATGCAAATGCACACACGTGACCTGTTGTATCTAAATAGATTGATTCTCTTAAACTAAGGATTACTCTGAGGATTGATATCGTCAAAACACTGCATATTTCATTAGATAATTATATTACACTTAACAAACATTTTGCTCTTGTTTACTAAAATTCCTACATTTTTTTGTTTTTGAAAGCACACAATTCGAGAATCATATATTTGTTCATTATCAATACAACGGTCAATTTGACATTAACATACACAGGAAAAGTTTCCATGAAATAATTAAACCCTGTGAAGGTTAATTGATATAAACAGTATATCACTATATGAATATTCTAAAATGTTCAATAAAGATTATGAAAACAATAACAGATTCTGCTTTCATTTTTAGCCATGGCTTTGTCAGTTTATTTAAGATTTCTGAGTTTGACTGTCCCTTTTGTATCTTTCGATCCTCTTTAATAAACGAAACACATCAATTTATATCATGTTGACGAGAACATGTTTTATTAAAAAAAATGAATCCCTACACAACATATATACGAATGAATATACGACAAAATACCTCTCTAAAAAGGAAACTATGGCTTTAATTTTTTTTAATGAATTTTCATTCATTGAATGTATGTTACGAAGATCTACGAAACATACATTGTATAATAGCTTTTTTTATAGCTTTTTATTTAAATAATAACACTGCTTAGTGTAAAATCAATTCACAAAATTCTCCAGTAAAACTATTCTATGAGTAAGGCGTTTCTAAGCCTTTAGTTAGCGTTGTTATTAATATTTGATTGTGATCAATACATTTTATTTATCGCGGAGACGTTCAATGGATTCAATTAAATTATATTCATATATAACGAAATTTGTTTTTTAATCGATAATATACACTTACATATTTCGGTTACAAATCTTTGGTAGGTTTCTTTTAAAAGTTTCGTTGATATTGATGTAAATGTAAAAGTTAATTCCATAATTAGAAAATTGAAACAAATACAGTATTGCTTTGGTAAGCCCACGTTGTGCTGATATTAATGTAGTTGCTGATGTGGTAAACGAGTCAACTGCATTGAAAATTGATATTGGAAGTGTTGTTATTAGAAAATATATACTTATGAAGAATAACATCCGAGTAAGGCGCTTACTACTTCTTATGTTGCGCTTTCTATATTCTTTACTCCTCATAAATAATCCACGTAACCGTCCAGAGCTACGTAATGTTTGTCCAATAAAGATATTCATGATAAACATCAATATAAATGGCAGTAAAGACAGCCACACTAGATCTATGACAACATAATAATTTTCTTCAAAATTAAAAGATGCAGGTGATGTGTTATTGCATATATATTCATTCTGTACTTTCATCAATCCGTTATTTATAAAAAGATGACCATCAATTGCGAAGCTCATCAGCATTGGTACTATGAGAACTATTTTAAGCAGTGATGAAAATTTTGCAGTTCGATATTGTAATGGAAACCGAGTTTTTACAAATCTCTCAACAGTTATTGACACTAGTATCCAAGACGAAACATGCATAGAAAAATATATCATAAAGACATCTAGTTTACAACCGACGTCAGAAATGGTCCGAATGTCGAAATCGAACGTTGCTAGAATCCATCGTCTCACTAATCCAGTTATAAGTACGGTAGTGTCCGATAAAGAAAGAATAAAAAGGAAATTGTAGGTTATATTTTTCCATTGTTTCATCCGACATAAAACAATAATAATTCCAATGTTTCCAAAAACTCCAACAATAAAGATTATTGGTGATATTATTCTCCAAATCCATTGTGTAATTTCCTCTAACTGTACTGCTTTTGTATCAAATGGCATATCAGTTATGTTGTCATAATTATTTAAATTAGTTATATTAACATAATTGGACGATGTGAATGAGCACTCTGTGTATGAATCAATTGTGTCTATAGTACTGCTTCCACCTGTTTGAACACCGACAACCATTAGATGTGTTTTTCTTTACCACCATAACAAGCGTCTAACAAAATATAAGTCATATAATGCTTTCTAATAACAAAACGTAAAGCAAGTTTAATAGGGTGTATATATGCAAGGTAGTATTTTGTACATTGCTCGTCACTAGAATTCTTTTCTTTTTATACATAATAATTGTTCACCTCTACACGGTTCACAATCTCTATACTTCCTCTTTAGATAATCAAAACTGTTGAAATACCAAACACGGCTATCAAATCTGTTAATATTCAATTTGCGCCTTTTTGCAAGTGATTAATTCCTTGAATGATACTCTGTACGCTATATTTGTTTAAATAAAATAGTTTTTTAATGAAGTGTGTGTATTTAATGACTGATGACTTGTATTATATGTGAATATTTCAGGCTCGTAATTTGATTATTTAATAAACTGCTGTGTCATGGATACATTTACACATCTATTTATCTTAAATTCAAATTATATAAAAGAATTATCCCTAATTACTTTTTAAATGTATCGTCTAGATTGGATAAAAAGCATTATACTTCTTTATACATCTACAACCATTAACATAAAGTTTTAAATCTTAAAGCTTACAAATGAAGATACTTCACAATTAATTTTGCACAATAGAATCAATGTTTTGTGTTTCGTCATTAGACAAACAAAATACAAAAACGAAGACAAGTACAAAAAAAGTACAGTGATAACTGCTTCAAATTTATATGGGTAGTTCAAATAAGATTTATATTTTAACAGTTTTATAATCATACCTTACGTGAAGGGTAACTTGTAAATTACACTTCCCTCATCTATTAAAATGAGCATTTTAATCCGAATTGACTTAAAGGTATTGAATCATGCAGTAGAATTATATAACTAAATGTAAACTGGTTTTATGATGTAATAGATTTACATTTGATTATGTGCAAACGTTTCTTTTTAAAACTTCTTATTCATAAACCTTGAGGTAGATGTGAACATATTGTTCTGATACTTATTTAGAATTGTACATGGTCGAATACAAATGTGTCGTATTTAAAATGTCATAAACAAGAAGGCCAAATTTATGAAAGGATTGCACTTGAAAAACTGTATTCGTGTTGAATATTTGTTTCAAATTGAGTGGAGTTTACAATGTTTTCATATGGAAATATCGCTTACAACATTGTTTATGAACAGATTTACAACGATAATTATGTTGTTTCTTGTTTTTATTATTCTGTGTAGGTATGGTTTGAAGTTGGTTGCCTTTTTAATTGATTATTAATTAATTAAATACACGGACTCGTGTCACAGTACTATTATTATAATAGAACATTCTATGGTGACTCAAAACTTATCTGGTCATTTAAAACGTGTTCGAAGTTGATGTCCAGTTTTCAAACATATCTCAAATGTAAGTCAAATCAAAGTTCATGACGAATGTAAAATATGCAAGAAACAAACAAATTCCAAACAAAGAATTAAACTGGAAACAGCCATTTTTCGATTAAATTTTCACTTCATTTCCAATACTATATACAACCAATTATTGTTTGGTTCTTTTTATATTCCGTACTCTATGTATATCTTACCTCACAATTATTTTATTTCCCTGTACATGTGTTCGTAAATTTATATGGCGAGATTTTAATTTGGCCAACGTTATGGTTGTCTTTTTCGTATTGTTTTACAAATATATCCCCCCTCTTTTTTTGTTTGTTTTATTTTTTATGTGTTGTCATTGTGTCATTACTTTTACAAATTGTGACTTTCATGGAGAGTTGTCTCATTGGCACTCATACCACATATCCTTATATATATATATATGTTGTTGTTACCTGATTTCTGTAACGATATGTACTACTTTATTGTTTACGAACATCAAAAGAAAAGACAATCCATCGTCTTAGATTTATCTACAACGTTCTTCAATTTAAATCTCATATAATGCCTGAGTTTTTATATATTCTCCAACAGGCTACTCATAAGCCATTTATTGATAATCATTCCCCTTTCTATATCACTGTCAAAGTGTTTGATTTAGAAACACATCAATGGTAGAGAAATCCAAATAGTGGAAGATATTAGCAAGCAAAATCTAGGGAATTGTGCAAATGATGATACAAGCATAAAAATTAGCATGAAGCATCATTATTATATACGTTTTAAGAAAAAAACTGCTGGCCATAAGAAAATTGCATTTTTTCAAGATGGCCACCACCTTTCTAAAATGGCTATTTTTCCAAATTGAAATACTTATTTTTTCTGGAAAACGTTTTATTTTACCTTCTTTGAGTCAGGTTTTGTGGATACCTTCTTTACATGTGACGTGTATACTAAAAATGTATATTTGACATGTTCTGGAGCTGCGGATGCGTGAAAATGTTACAAAATTCACAGTAAAACATTTGAATTATTTATTACATGCTTAGCGCTTTTGGATTTTTAATTATGTTAGGAATTTGTTTAATGACATTTTTAAAGGTCATGATACACATGCGCTTAACAATTTCGCGCATGCGCGAACTATTTTTAGATAAAGAACGAATTACACGCACTACAAGGGCACAATGATTGATATCGTAGTTCATCTAACAGACGAGGATTTGAATTTCTTAAACATATCTTGGTCGTATTTCATTCCTCTAAGCATCTATATGCTCTTCTGTTCGAGTATACAGTGCTACTTCTTGGATGCCACTGTTTGAAAATATGTCTTTTTAGTTATAATGATCAAGCATTCGACGGATAGGCTGAAAAAGGTGGTTAACCTTCCAAATATCGGGCAAACATCAATGCAGCTGCAGATAATAAACCCTTTGGTATTTGCTACGCAATTTCAGTTGGAATGGCCAGATTTGTACGGAGAACATAAGTTAATCGTCATGTTTGGTGGATTGTACATTAAAATGGCTCGTTTTAAAATTCTATGTGATAAATTGTGTGATAGTTGAGTGACATGTACCCTAACTGAAGCCGGTATTGCAACACCTAGAATGGCAGATGCTTTTCATGTATGTTCAAATGTAATTATAGACACTAGCATCAGATAACTGAATTTGGTTTGCTTGAATTGGTTATGCCAACCGTTATGGAAGCGTAAACACAGAAAATATAGTTCATGGCTCTGTGACGTTTAAGTATGTAATCGGGTGTAAGGAAAAAGAGTCAAACCGACCACAGTTTAATTTCTGACGTTCAATAACTAGTATGGATTAACAAGTTTATGTGCCTTCGGTAGTACGCTCATTTCACGAGTCAGATATCGTACTTCCCAAACAATCCATATCAAGCATGATACTAATCTTGGTTTTGATCGTGTTAATAATGCTCGATAGTACCGATCCATCTCCAAGATATGGCTTCCCATCACGGACATTATCAACAGGTGGCAATGAAATTTGACAATGGTAATTTTTACTTTACGTTATACCAGCAAGTTGATTTGTTATATTAAAATTGACCAGGCACAAATACAAAATAATGAGTTGTGAACGGAGATGTTGGTACCATACGTTCAATCGAAGATACCTTAAAGACTATGGACGGTAGCTGGACCATTGTTTATTCAGAAGTAGGTAAGATATGTGTAAGACTCCAAGATTTTGGGTCCAAATGGTACGATCTTTTGAAGCAAATGCGAAACGAAGTAGAATCTGCTTTTTTATCCAGATGAAACAGAGCGTTTCCATATAAAAGCCGTAAAATGCAACTGGAAACTTCTTTGTCAAAAATCAAAGTTAGAGAAGCTGAACACTGATTGCGATATCTTTTATAGACTTTTCATTTCATCTTTAGCCATGAAAACCAAACTGCTCCCCCGTCTTTGTGTCAGGATATGGTATTAAATCGCAGCAAATAGATATACTTGAAACATTCTGCGAATTGCCATCAGCTGGTCCAAATTCTGACGCATTTATTGTTGGTAGTGCAGCAATGGAAGATTTATTGCCACCACTTAGGGCAAACATATTTGATGATTATATGCCGATGATATCATACTGCCTTACATAAAATCTTCCTTCGATAGGTATCTAAGATTAGACATCGATTTAATGTTTACTAAATTTATTATCCAACGACTGGGACGAAAACAAAAGGCGACGTACTAGTACTAGACGTAAAGTTGTTGGTTCTGGTAGAACGCCAAGGGTTTGGGTTAGTTTTCTCTGTGAGGATGACAACAAAAAGAATTGTTCCAAGTTTCTTAATTTGGCCAACAGAATTGGTTCCTTTGAGACTAATGCAAATGCATTTGTTACTCAAGGTGACATATTCTTTGCAATTTCAATACGGATTCTTCACAGCTTATAACCATGAAAAAGCAGATACACGAATGATTCTCCATGATAAGCATGCTGCTGCAAATGGTTGTTAAAGTAATTTTCATTAGATCTGCCATAAATATAGTAATATTAGGAATTGCAGCACTCGCAAGACTAGGTGTGGACACATTGTGGATAGGTTTTTGAAGTCATAAAGACTTTTGATGGCTTCCTGTACATGTCATATCAAATGCGTTTTGTCCTCGCGTAGGAGCTTTTCCTTTCTTTCATGCATTTAGTGGGTATGACACTGTGTCGGCATTTACTAGGAAAGTGAAGAGGTCAGCTTGGCAGATATTGGAAGTATTCTCAGATGTAATGGACTGTTTTGCCCGATATTGTATAAAGACACAGACATTACCATCATAGAAGGATTTGTTTGCATCATGTACGGAAACATCACCGTTTGCTGTTAAGTCGGGACGATTAAAGTCGTTTGCAAGGAAGCAGAGGCCTTATGATGCTACTCCGCCTACCAGGAAATCATTATAATTACCTGTGGTAGGCGGAATAGCATCATAAGGCCGTTGCAAACGATTTTAATCTTCTGAAGCACATCAAAATAGAAACATAGCAAGGTGGACACGGTTGAGAATGTCCGGAGTTATGCATTGGATAGGTTCATGTACCAAGTCATTCACACAGGAGTTAGGTAAAAGAAAAAAAACCAATTACAATTGCACACCAAAATGGACTAATTCTCGTGTCATGATTTTTTTAAATGTGGATGCAAGAATAAGCTGTGTTTGTAACTGTAAATGCTACTGTTATGGCATTCCTTGTACATGTTTGTGTATGGGTAACTGTCAGATAATTATAAGACAAGAAACCTGTCTTTCTAAACAAACTTAACATGCATTGAATTTAACAAAGTCTGTGATATCTCTTGTTAAGTTGATGAAATTGACATTTTCCACGTTTTGCCGCCATTTTTGGGACCGGAAATCACTTTTTTTGTTCATGCAGGTATTGTTTTTTCGTACTTTAGGAACTACTATTTTAGTTTTATCAAAACTTACATTGGATAATACCTCTTACACAGCTTTCAAAAGACTTACGAAATGTAACCAATTGGAAATGACGCCATTTGCAAAATGAGCCATGACCATCTTAAAAAAATGATTTTTTTATGTCCAGCAGCGGAAATTTTTTAATTATCATTTAGTCTACCCATATACCAAATTCCATGCTTGTATCCCGATTTGCACAATTATGTCAAGAATATCTCCCACTAAAAGTATGGTTACATTAATTTGCTGTAGAAATGTTTTGTATTGTTTCTGTTTTGTAAGGCTCTAGTTCTTTTGTGATGACGTTATTCAATATCTTTACATATTATCTATGTTTATGCATTAATCATAACACTTTCCTTTTTACAATCCATTGGTAGAACACAATTCAAAATAGGCCAATATTCAAGAGTAATCCCTCATACGAAAAAATAAATTCACTTTTGAAATAACGATTTCAATTGTTTTTGTTAGAAACACATTGTAAAATTTCATGAACCTGTAAAATAGGGGGATAAAGATCAATAACAGGTGCATGTTGTCATTAAGCCATGCATGATACATTTATAAGACACAAAAAATACTATTGGAGGAGGTTGCCCTTCCCTATTCAAATGAACGATTATTGATAATATCGGAAATCCATATCCTTATTGTTAATTTTTGAAGGTTTGATTCTGTAAAAAATAATTATGATTTTGAGGTAATGATTTCAACTTACACTATACACGCGACAGTTTAACATATTTACAAACATTGGCGAGGTTATTCCTAGCTTGGCATGTTAGTTTGTAAATGTCAGAGTAGTGAACCCATCAAGGTGAAAAGGTAAGCCCATAAAGTTGTAACAATAAACCCATCCAAATTAAAAAGAGAACTCTTCAAGAAGCAAAGGTGAACCCATATAAATGCAATAATGAACCAAAAAAGATATAATTGTGAACCCTTACAACTGCAATAGTGAACCCATTCAACTGCAATAGTGAACCCATAGAGGTACAATAGTGAACCAGTAAAGGTATATTCGAGAACCCATACAAATTCAATAATAACCAATAAAAATGCAATTAAAAACCAATTCTTCAGAAAACAATTAAAGGTCTTTCCACCTCGATGATAAGAATGAAATTTAAAATTTCCCTCCTTGTTGATGTAATTTGGTACCTCAAACTGATATAAAAAAAATAAGATTAATAGGTATATACAAAAGACTTAATTGTTTTATAATGAACAAGAATTTGTTTTTAGCAAAGGTCAAAATCTAGAACGACAAATTGACCTTTGACCTTGACCTCAATTACAAGGTCTTAGGTCAGTGATCTCCAATCAAAATACCCCAGGTCAATCACTTGTATGGTTGTGGAGAAATATTGATTTCAAATACATAAGGGGAGAAAACTCCTATAAGGGTTAACCAAAACACTTTGACTGAAATAGGTTGAAGTTGCACCTTATTGTAAACAGTATCTTGAATTTTCAAAGGGAAATAACTCCCATAAGATGTCTTTCGATCACTCCAGTCAAATTAACTAAATTATTCCGAAGAGTAGACGAACAATTTGGTGAAAACAGTTTGTTAAAATCTTTTACCGTTTTAGAGATATAGCGATAACAAGAAAAGGGGGACGCGAGGAGATAACTCCTATAAGAATAAGTGTTCGGTCACACAGGGTGAGTTTTTAAACCCCCATTACTGTACAACATCATTGACCAAACATCCATTCGATATGTTGTAAAACAAAAACGCATCTCAGACGGAAGACGAAAAAGAAAAAAATCAGAAGAAAAACAAAAGGTCTTTCCACGAAAAGTGGAAAGACCTAAAAATAACCAATACAAATGCAATAGTAACCCCATAGGTACAAATAAAAACCCATGAACATGAAATATCGAACCCATAAAATGAACTAGAACTGCTACAAAACATCCGCCAGCCCATACATAAACGGTGTCTAACAACTGCAATATTCCAGAATTAGTACAGGACCTTAAACAAAACATGTGTGGAAAGCAGACAAGTGTATAGCCGTTATGAATGATATTGATTTAAAGTTTGATACTAATAAAATTAAGAGTGGAAATGGGGAATGTGTCAAAGAGACAACAACCCGATCATGCATGGAACAGTAAACAGCAGAAGGTCACCAACAGGTCTTCAATGCAGCGAGAAACTCCCGCACCCGGAGGCGTCCTTCAGCTGGCATTTATTCAAATATGCATGCTATAAGGCAAAATGGAAATTACAGTAAAACCATATTTGTTTTGTTTTGCCTATACATAATAGATATTCTCTTGGTTCCATTTGAAGATGTTTGTATTTTATTATTTCGGGATCTCGGTGACCGAATGGTCTAAATAATAACAATTTTAATCAATAGCCAGTCTACACTGAGGTTGTGAGTTCGAACCCCGCTCGTGTGCGTGCACTCAAATCCAATATTATTGTCAGTTTTCCTATCGAAAGTCGGTGATTTTATCCGGGCATTCTGGATTCCTCCACCAATAAAAAGTTGCCGCCACTAAGTAGCCAAAAAGCGGTGTTTAAAGTGGTTACACAAAAAAAAAACACAAATTCGAAAATCGATTCTATTTTATTTTATGTGGAAATAGAATGCTGATGTTGACATTGTGTGTTTCATAATACATTATGTTTAGATGACTGAATTGTTTATATTGAATGTGGTCATGTTCCCGATTTTCAAACGTTGAATAGTTTTCAGCTGTTTATCAAGATTTTCTGATACTGAAACTTTGCTATTCGTATTTACTGATTGCGATTTTGATAAAAAAAAAAATGCAATGTTACCGTTTAGATACTTTAAATGTTGTAAGGCGATAAGTTTGTTTGAAAAACATTGATATCTTTTTCCAAAAATTCGCTGTTCATGATAAATCATGCAAACTTATACATGCTTCTCAGAAATCTGATATTTAAAAAACAATATTTTTAAATATACCGAGTTCAGATTGACTCGTTATGGCAGTTTTATGGTAAGCAATTAAAATGTCAAGATTAATGCTCATTTTGGTTAAAGTGTTGTGTCAAAACATCATGAACAGTTGCTACTTATATGCTTCTTCCTGTTTAAATTTGTATTAATTTTTTTCGCTGGTATTTATATCTTTTACCATAAGGCATTTAGATATCTGAATTGATACGTTACGCTCGTTCTTTTTCACACTTTATGAATTGCATAAGCAGGGTTTTGTGCCTTACAAAAATACCAGCTCCCAAATAGTGAAAAAAACGAATGAAATCGCGCGAGATATGTTTACACATCATACATACATATTATGTCTCGATTCCCTAGTGGTATGGTTCCACACTGTTAAATCTTCAGATACAATGATAGGTTATATTTTCTGTACGTTTATCGATTTCGTCCTTTTCCGATTATTTTGATTGTATGTGGTTTCGCATAGCACGTAATGCCTGTAAAGCATGAGACGATAACGATATTGCTATACCAGATCTCGCTTTTTTATGAGTGCATGCTTTTCCCTCAGGTTTGTGTTTTTTTTTTCTTTCTTATACAAATGATGATATGAACTAATAATTATCAATGTTGGTAACCTTGTACATCATCGTCATTTCCTATGTACACTAGTCATATAATCAGACTTATATTTTATAACAATTTTAGACTTAACATGACAACTTATAGAAAAACGTATGGCAAATCATTAATACAAGGTTATCAAATTTTCCTTTGCCTAATTGAATTGTTTCATTTCATCATTAATCTGTATATATTACACACTATTCAAGAACTTTATGAGTGACCATAAACTGTATATTAAAAGTAGTTATAATATAAATGTTTTAAACTGTATATTGGTTTTTAAAATACCAACGTTAATGTTGAAATCAAATATTTCATCTTTTAAAATGTAGATGTTTGATGGAATATAAAATAAGATATATGCTATACATGGCCGGAGCACATGACTTGTATGTTCTACTGTCCATAGCAATCAGCAAGCTATATGCTTAAATAGTGAAATAAGCTGCAAGTGTAATTATATTATGAAGAGTCTGTACCAATTGTAGTACATTTTATCTGTTTGTATACATAGCACCGTGGATTATATTAATTTCCGTCGAGCATCATCACGAAAGCTTCAACAACGAATTCAGGTTTAATCTCTTTTTAACTCGTGGTGTAAGTTGATGAATGAACCGGTGTCATAAAAACTTGTGGAATTTATTTGTTACAAATGTATGGTACTGTTGTCGATTATGATTATTTAAGTCTATAACGTATGCAATCAAATTAAGAATTGAATTGGAAAAGTGATTCTGCAAATTTTTATCAAGGTTTTTGTCTTCTAAGTTTAAAAATTGATTGTCTTCAAGGTCCAAAACATTGTTCGATAGTATGTCTTAATCTTTGGAAAGAAAGAAGGAAAACGGTGAACAAATAACAATCGTGTGACAAGTCACATTATTTACCAAAATACTTTTGTTCTTGGTCAAATATTTATAAACTGGACCAATTGTTAAAAGCTGCCAATACAATCTTTACTAAAAAATATTCAACTATATAAAGGCAGCATGGAAAATGAGATGTCAAATTCTTACTTAATCTTGTATGATGTGTGTTGTTTTCTGCTGTTTATCATTGTGTCATATGTGTAATATATATGTTGATTGCCATAGCATGTAAATGCTTCACACAGGACGTTGGCATACTTTTGTTACTGCCAATATAAAATGTAAAATCACAAAAATACTGAACTCCTAAGAAAATACGAAACGGAAAGTCCCTTATTAAATGACAAAATAAAAAGCTAAAACAAGCAAACGAATGGATAACAACTGTAATATGCCTGACTTATAACAAGCATGTTCTTATGTAGAAAATGGTGGATTGAACCTGGTTTTATAACTAGCTAATTGATTTTGTTTTTGCATGACAAAGAAAACAAAATAATTGTTATCATTAACATCACATTATTTTTCATATATATAAAAATAAAGACCAAACGATAACGTATATTTCATTGAATAAAATACTGAAAAATAGATTATGATCGGAAGACTCATTCAAAATGAAAACAAATAATTGTTTGCAATCGGTAACAACAAATTTTCATCCAACATTACACCGATTATAAGCTATATTCTATTTCTTTTGGTTGCTCACACTTGACTGAGTCTCAGAATATCATACAACTTGTCGGAAAATCATCTACGTCAGAGTCAAATGTAAGTTATAAAAAAAAATGCATCTGGAATATTTATCATAAGTGGATTTAAAATCAAAGGCTGGCGTTTTCAATCATAAAGGAAAGACATTGGCTTCTTTTCAGAATCAATGGTTTAAAATGGGAAAATAAAAATCATACTTTCGGTATTTTTACGTATGCCATCATGGTTGGTTAACTATACTAATATGATATTAAAATGAGATCACCATTTAATTTGATAGTTCTCATTGCGATAGTATTTCCAAAGTAAAGCATTTGCAATGGCTAAAAGGAGTAAGCCTTATAGTGGTAAGGCCATTGTAAAGCGAACAATTTCTGGAATATATGTAACTTACCTCCGTGTGTCTTCAGTAACTCTAACCCTTCGGAATAACCATCCTTCCACCTGACATATAGATATAAGAACCGTCAAGGTGATGAAGATTTTCTGTATACTTACCTGTATAAAACAATATAAACAAATATACAAACACAGCTAAAACGATTGATACAGAAATATTTTTGTATTTGTCAAAAAAGATTCATTGTGTGGTCATTGAATAAAAAATAGTGTATCAATGCCTTTTAAAACGAAATGCATACTACAAATTATTTTACAAATGTACATAAGTTCGTTAGTTTAAGTTAAATTAGAAGGTATCTAGTGAAATCACAAAAATACTTAACTGCAAGGAAAATTCAAAACGGAAAGTCGAATTGCTAACTCAATAGATCAAACACATCAAACCAATGGGTAACAACTGTCGTATTCCTGACCTGGTACAGACATTTTCTCATGTAGAAAATGGTGGATTAAACCTGGTTTAAAAGCTAGCTTAACCTCTCACTTTTATGACAGTCGCCTCAATTTCCATAATATTGACAACAATGTGTGAACATAACAAACACATACCAAGTACAAATGTTACAACTAGGGATACAACAGCAACACGAACCTCACTGGTAGGTAAGACGGGGCGTTCTTCTTCTCGTAATTAAACACCTTGACTTTAATTTGGATAGTTTAATTTTCATAAAAATGTTGACAAAATATTATTTTGATTCTTTGTCAAAACTTATATGATTCAGAACTATTTTTGTATTTGGCCAATAAGATTTAATGTTTGGTCATTGAATAAAAATATTATATAGTGTATCAATGCATTTAAAAAAACAATTAAAAAAATTAAGCCACATACTCTATCTGAAAAAATCATTTGAATAAATAGCAGGTTGACAAAGCCTAATTTCAGAAAATCATCGAGAAGCTTATTATTTTCTGACAGATACAATACAAGTCTTATTTTTTTCAATTTAAATGTTATGTTATTTCTACAAAGAAAATAGGGTTTATCACAAATTATAAAAGGATTGAAATGCACATACATACACTTAAAAGGCAATGAATTTCTTCTATAGTTTATATTTACGTTTTTATATATTATCGCAATTTTACGATACTTTCCTTTGATCTTATGACCGATAATATCATTTTTCAACACAATAGAGTGATAAAAAATAATCGCTAGAACCTAAAAGCGCGCGGATCGTTGACAATGAATTTGACAATGAAATTGACAACGTCGTCAGAGGTAGAATAGTTATAAATAGATTATCACTGGACATGTTAACGCAATTCCTTTACTCACTTTCGCCGTCCCTACTGACACGAAAAAATCAATCTCGCTAAATGATAATCTATAAATAAATGGCATCGGGTTATTCAAGCATAAAAAAGATCATGATAGAGAATGTGAGAGAGGGGATGCTTTCAACATAATGATGACATACTTTAACCTAACGGTTTAGTAGATCCCTAAAGATATTGATAAATTATTTCACGTTAACATCGAACATTATTTATTCATATAGTTCTAATCTTACCTACGTTATTGCAGTATCAATGTGAATACCATATGAGGAAAGATTTTCTGTTCCAATTACAAGTATGTATGTTCAATCGTATTGATTACACCTATGCATGTTATCAGATTTCTGTCCACGTTTGCAACTATCTGTTTTCCATGAACTATTTGGACAAATGTTCATGGAAGTTAACTTAATTATCTTAATGTGAAAACAATTTTTCGTTGAACTGTAGTCATAACCATAATTTGCAGAAATGTGCATTAACAACATACATTTGTGTATATCGTATCGCAAATCGAAAACAACATCGACCTAATATATTCGATAACGCGCACCCATTGAAAATGATATCTTATGAAAGTAAACACGAATGTAAATTACAATTCAAATGATCTAAAAGTCAGGCTTTAGTTTGTAATTATGTTGCAAATATAATGAATATTCGATAATGTCCTAATTTTGAGAGCAACTATCCTGGTCACAAAAAGAAATAGAAAGAATTCTTACCAATTGGTATTTAAGTTTGTTTAAATAAAAGTTTATTATTGATTTGAAAAGACGTAAACAATGAAAAAGTAATCAATAATTATTCATGTCTCTTTTTAAATTTCATACTGTGTTGTTTTGTTTCATTGTTTTTGTACTGTATTCCAGCAGATACGAAAATATGAAAAAAAATTTGCATAGAGGTGTGAATAATATATTTGATGTTCGTTTTAATGATTTGCTATCTTCGTTTATTTTAATTCTATATATGCTTACAAATTAACATAAATAGTTGTTATAATATATAGACATTCAACCAATATACATTGCAAATGTATAGTGGGAAAGTTAAGAATTTTTTTTTTGGAAATTGCGTTAAATATCTGTTTCATTTACGGATATAAGGCGTTTACATATTGTATTATCGTGTTTCAGTTACAAATATGTAATAAAAAACTTACTGGTATTGGCATATATGTTTAAACTATTAAGAACAATAGAGGCTAGGTTAGTTGTACAGGTAAAAAATTGTCTCATATTTTTATCACGTAAAATTCCGATCCTGTGGCATTCTTCTTACATCCGGAAAAAATATATTGTTGTGTTGTTTTTTTTTTCTTTTTTCTTTTTTTACAATTAAATGGTTTCTCCGAATACTATTTATTCGTAAAAACAAATGAAAGACGTTTTTGTTGTTAGTATAAATTGCAATATGCTGCACAGTTAAAACACGTTAAAGATGTCAGAATTTTAATTTGGTACACCCCACAGGTATTGTCATTTAGGCTCAAACTGTTTAGAATAGAGGCTTGGTTAATTATATAGGTAAAAAATTGTCTCGTTCATTTATCATATAAAATGCGTGTCCTGTTAAATTCCTCTTACATCCGGACAAATTATACATTGTACTGTGGTGTTGTTTTTGTTTCTATTGTTGTTTTCTTTTAGTTTTAATGGTTTCTCCGATTACTATATCTTTGATGAACAAAAAAAACAAATGTTTTTGCATTAAGTATAAAATGCCACTGTTTGCACAGTTACAACATGTTAAAGATACAAGAATTATAATGTGGTTACACCGGCCATGCGCTTGGACTACATACGACCCATAAATACAGCTCGATTTAAACAGTTTGTAGACAAATTAAACATAATTACGAAGAAAAATGACATATATAACCGATGTCTAAATTTTTGTCAGATATAATTCTTCGTACTTTTTTCTTTACGATTAACTATTCACGTATTTAATAGTGTTATGATTTCCCCTAAACAGTAATCAATGTTTGCAGAGGGTTATGAATTAAAATAAGCTAAAAATCTGACATTCGATTTATTGAATCATGTATTAGATTAGATATATCTGAAACCGGTATATAAATGAAATCAATTCATTTGTTGTACATACTAGTTTCAATTTCATATCCAGACATATCTTTATCAGTAATTAAATAAAAGAAAAATGTGTGGTGTACATGAGTTAGTTTTCAAAGGTACTAGGATTATAATTTAATACGCCAGGCGCGCGTTTCGTCTACATAAGACTCATCAGTAACGCTCATATATATCTATTTCACTCTTAGCTTGTTACATTGTGTTTCTATTTTATATAAAGGAATAATTATTGTATCATGATGTTCGCATTGTGTGCTCTATAATACATCATCTCAAGAAAGCTGAGTTTCATTTATAGTACGGTTGACATTTTCCTGAAATTCAGGCACAGCACCGTTCCCAACAGAGTAATCCGCATTTGTTAGAGTCGTTACTCGGCTGCCTCTAGAAACTGAGAGAGATGGTCTTTCAAGTGAAAATCTGAAATTAAAACGTTTTGTAATTTAAAACTCAAGTAAATAATATTATGCAAAAACACTTGGAATATGTTCTTCCGATTTTCTTGGATTATTTTTGGTTGTTTTTGAATTGAGGAAAACGATTATCATATAATTATATTAGTTGACTCCAATTGACAGTTCATCCGTTATCTTGTTATCTAGATATGTTGAGTCTGAGTAAATATAAAAGATACCCCGATGATTCAAAAGAGACATTCCCAAATCATGTTTCGAAGAAAAGCTGACATTGTCATTAGCTTAAACATTTAAAAGAAAAACAACAAACTACAAATCCCAATAAAAAAAATAAAAACGGAGTAACACAAACTTAACACATAAAAACAGATAATTGTATGTGCTGCGAATGTATGCAGCAACATACACGTGAGAACCACACACACGTTCTTCTCAATCGTAATTTTTCTTTTCTTTTGAATTTATTCAATTACCAAATTACATTTATTGAACGTTAACTTCAGTTATATAATCTGGTAGTATTGAAAAGTGTTTACTACAACTGGTTTGTTCCGGTGGTCTTTTATGGATCAAATATACAGTAATCAATACTTTGACTTGAGATTAATTTTGTATTGCTACCTATATATGTGGTATTGGGTTTGGTCATTGTTGAAGGCAGTACGGTGAAAATTGGTGGTAAACGTCCATATAGGTTGGTTTGTCTGGTGGCGAGTTGTCTCATTTGTAATTGTACCACAACTTTATATTTTTTATATTGAAATGTCCTTTTCTAAAAATGTACTTTATTTTTTTTTGAATTATTCGTTACACGTATATTTTCATACTACCGGCATACAGCTTTAGCTATCAATACTTTAAAGTTTTTTTAATTTTTAATGCTTCTCAAAATCGTATTTGATTTGTCCTACATGTATAAATTAAAGTCCACTATTGAGTCTTATGGACATGAAACGCGCATTAAGCGTTCCATATTGGTATATTTGAAGAATTTATTTGTGTTTCCATTTTTCTACTTTATTCATTTCTTTTTACTTTTACACTCCGATACATTAAGGACGTTCTATACTATTTTAGGAATATTATCTTTAAGCATATTACAATACATGTAACCAAGAAATTATATATTCATTTAATTTCAGTTAATAATCACGAACTGCAACAGGATTGAAAAAAATATCTCTTTACATTTATTACAATCAACAATTAGACCTAATATAGATTAAAGGGAGGATTGAACTTTACCTGGGTAATAGTTCAGTAAAGACATATAATTTTTATCATATTATGACAAAAGAATCAGACGAAAAATATCAATGTCATCTCCACCTTGTTCGCTGGGTCAATAACTTTTTAAAACGGGGTATTATATGATGTACACGTACCTCTTTATGAGCGATTAAAATCGACCCATGTCATTGTAAGAACTACAACTTACATATTTCCCGTACGGCATCAGTCTTTCACAAATTTATTTTCCAGTGTTTGACTACATAGTTTAAAATTTGTTTTGAAAGTGAATTTTTTTTTTTATTTAATGTAGATCAATTTAGTCTTTTTTAGTCTCTAATTACGGCTATTTAAACTTCCATTTCTGCTTGGGAATCATGCACGAAAAAGTTATTGTTTAAGAAAGGTTAAGATATTGTTCCTAAGGTTGATTAATACTACCATGTTTTAAGAAATTGACGTACCTTGATCTTCTTTTACAAGGAAGGTATTCTCTAAAGGCATCTTTGAATTTGCAGTAGATATAAAAATTAGCAGAGTAATTTGTAAACTGGAATAAATATAGAATTGCTTCAGACAAATCAATTTTGTCAGATGTTTCTTTTGTTGAACCTGGTTTTAGAAATGAGTCGACACAGAAATGTATTGATATAGGTAATGTAGTGAGAAGAAAATATACACTAGTCCAGAATATCATCCGTGTTAACTTTTTATTTCCAATCAAATGACGTTCTCGATTTTGTGGATCTGGGATGTATCGCACTGTACGTCGGAATGATCGTTTAATTGTTCTGCCAACAAAAAAATTCATAAACGTCATTAAAACAAAGGGAATGAAGCATAACCATGCGAAGTCTATAAAAACAAAATACTTTTCTTCATAATTTGAGGTTTCTATTGACGTATTGTTACAAGTTCGACTGTTCTCTGTGTTAATTTTAAGTTCATTCGTTAAAAGAAGGGGACAGTCAAGTCCCAATGTTATGACAATTATGAACACATAAGTAATCTTCAAAATTTTCGAAACATTTACACAATACGTTCGAAATGGATGTCTTGTTTTCAGATATCTTTCAAACGTAGCGCAAACTAAAGTCCATGAGGAGAAATGCATCGAAAAATATATTAGAAAGACTAAAAATTTGCAACCAAAATCTGAGAACAGTCTAATATCTAGATCTAAAGCAAATCGAAGCCATTGTCGTCCAAGTCCAATACATAGTACAACCGAATCGGATATAGCTAATATCAGAATTAACTTGTACGTCAACTTTTTCCATCTATTCATTCGATGTAAAACTAATATTATTCCACTATTTCCAATTATTCCAAGAATGAACACTATCGGTGCACCTATTATCCATATCCAGTTCGTAATATTTTCTATGCTAGAACTTTTATCATCTGACTTTGAAAAGGTAGCATTAGTAGATGAATCAAAGGTATCAGTATTACTCACTGTCGATATGTTGTCTAAGAATCTTTCTGTTGTAGAGGATGAAGTCTCGTAAAATTCGTTTGTAAACAGACTAACAGATGTCATGATGCTGTCTATTGTTATTATGTTAACATTAAGAACACAAATAAGTACATCCCAATGTTAAACAATGTCAACATCCACATGTCGTTTTTACCTATACTATAATGTATCTCATTTCTCTGGATACTTAATACACTTCCTCATTGTCACCCGGTGTGCGATAATCCATCTGTTGTTTTAATTACTCCACAATTGAATCTTTTTTGTCAGTAAAAATGTCAATTAGTGCGCTCAATATGTTTTTAAATGGTGTTTAAAATACATTTTATTCAGTCGTTTAAATATCGTCTTACACACAAATGTTGGTATTTAAATCACGATTTAGAACGCATTGCGCAACACAAATAAAATAGTAAAGCTTTTCCATAACTATCATTGGCATTTAATGAAACTATTCAACTGCTACGAAACTAACTGTTTCGTTTGTACATTAAACTGGGAAAATAAATAAGAAACTGCATATCTGCCTTATAAATTTGAATATATAAGCTTTTTTCCATAAATGTTTAGTTTGAAATTTTCGTTGACATGGTTGATATAAAAAAAAAAAGTATCGTGGCTTCCCAAACGTCAGTAAATGGAGTACATTTATCTATCAAAATAATGTCGTTCAGGACATGAGAGACTTTTACAGTATATTTTATTGGAATATTAATTTAATTTTCATTTGCAGGCATTATACAAATAAATTATAATTATATATCAACGAATAATAAAAAATGGTAACGATAAGCTTTTTGTGTTTACATCCTCGCTCATGTGTCACTGGTGAATATTTATTTTTTCGTTGCTAATCATATCAGACATATTGTTTTCAAATTTAGGCGAAACATTTCGTTCAATAGAAATTATTTTCAACGTTTTCAAATGTTAGTCAGTTATTTCATCTTTTACGGATAAATGTCTTCAGACACATTAGTTGACTTGATTTGTCTGTTGAATGCAGTATATGGTATATAGTTCCTTGAAAACAAAACTAGTTGTGCACATAATTCAACAGAAACTATCTTCAGTTAAAATGCATAACCAAGTCTAGACAATGATGCCAATGTAGGTTAAATCGTGAAAAAAAAAAATTACAATAGTTATTACGATAGAAGGGCGATTTTGTACATTGTTAGCGTTTTAGCTATTATTTGGAAAGAAATTTATAAAGATTGAAACTAAGACTGTAAAAACAACATTGTTCGATGCCACTGCTAGTGGACGTTTCGTCCCCGAGGGTATCACCAACCCAGTAGTCAACTCTTCGGTGTTGACATGAATATCAATGATGTGGTCATTTTTATAAATTTCCTGTTTACAAAACTTTAAATATTTCGAAAAAAAAAAGAATTTCCTTATCCCAGGCATAGATTACCTTAGCCGTATTTGGCACAACTTTTTGGAATTTTTGATCCTCAATGCTCTTCAACTTTGTACTTGTTTGGCTTTATAAATGTTTTGATATGAGCATCACTGATGAGTCTAATGTAGACGAAACGCGTGTCTGGCGTACTAAATTATAATCCTGGTACCTCTGATAACTATTTACACCACTGGTTCGATGCCACTGCTGGTGGACGCTTCGTCACCGAAGGTATCACCAGCCCAGTAGTCAACACTTCGGTGTTGACATGAAAATCAATAATGTGGTCATTTTTATAAATTTCCTGTTTAAAAAACTATATATTATCAGCAGTAAAAAATTTATAAAAAGTGAAATAGCATAAAATATAATGGTAAAGAAGGGAGATTATTTTAATTTTGTTGATTTTGATATTCATGAACTGAAAATTTCAAAAATTGATCATCAAAACAAGATAGATATTTTAGTCCTGAAATTTTATTTTTGTTCATAAGTTTCGACCATACTTTCATTTTATAGAGAGTGAAAAGTTGAATTGAAAATGTGTATGATGTAACTTTTCATCTGTGTGAATTACCTATACAGATATGAACATTTTTCTACTTGCATTTCATTCACTTTCAGAAAACAAAATAATCTATAGAAAGAAATCAAATCGTATTCTTGCGTTCAAATATCTTATTGATGTACCTGTGACTTGCTCGCGGTATTTTTAAATAGTCAATCATAACTATATTTGTTACTTGTGTAAATAGGTTCATGTAACTAGACACTTTATTCTTAAATACGCACGAAACCTCGATGTTATTAATTATCTACAGTAACATGTCAACATTAGAATACACATATATGAGTAGTATTTAATACGTGCAAACAAATATGTTTATTTTGTACATTGTCATTCATAATTTCTATGTTTAGAATCAATTGAAATACTTATACACTTTTATACATATGTCATTTCTATAAATGAAATGGTCATTGGTTGTTGATTTCTGTGCCATTTGGTCTGTTGGGGAGAGTTGTCTCATTAGCTATCATACCAGATCTTCTAATTTTTATGTTTAACATGTCCCTCATCTATAACCTATAAGGATGTAGGACTATATGGTCCTATATAGCTAACATTAGCATAACATTTACGCTTTCATATCGTTCCATTCGCACATTTAAACTTTATATTGCCAAATATTTGCATTTGAATCCAATATCTATTTTGAAATCTCAAAACGATTCAATTACATCTAATTAAAATGAAGGTTATAAACGATGCTGCATTAGAATGATAAGTAACATCTACATGATCTAATCACAACAAAATTGATTATGCGTAACAAAAACTTCAAAGTGTCAACCATTTCAGTTTAATATAAACCATTCTACAGTCTTTTTGACGATAATTGATTGTATCAATGTTTCTACTGTTTGTACCACTTTAATGTGCTTTTTATAAAATTGCACATTATATCTTTGTAGTATCAGATAAGTTAACCCGGCCTAGATAGCTTTGACATGGATATATAAGGGGGTCATGTTGAAAGAACTGACGTTGATGAGTTTGACTCAAACATATCAAGTCATCTTCCTGTGTTGGCTAGTTAAATAGAAAAAAACAACACTTTTTTCTATTATGCAATATACATGTATACACACATTCAACCAGGCAAATCTCATAATAATTTGTTACTTGAAGAAGTGAAGGTTTCATATTTCTTCAATTTGAACCCGTGATTGACATTTAAGTTGACTTTTCATGTACATCCTAAATTTTTAGCTGAACTAGCTATCCTTAGATGTTCCATTATCTAATACATTTTCTGATTAATCGGCAATTATATCAAAGCATAAAGGTTGTTCATTAACAAAATACAAAGCAATTATTTTCTATTAAGAAGGAACATCAAATATTCCCAAATCTAATCCATTAAAGTAATAAAACTAAAGGTATAAAAGACTCTCCATTGTATTCCGTCTCAAAGATATGTGGTGGTTATATGCATCAATCATAATTTCTTGATTTGCAGTAACTAGGTACTACAGAAACAAAATCACTTCAAAACTTAGGAAAATGAACACAACAGTTTTTTCGAATTCCACTCAGGCACCCGAACTTGGAAATCATAATGTTTCTAATTCAATGCGTCGAAATGCATCTGATAATAATGTCGACACTATTATCCTTCTACAGGAAACAACAAGCTACTTGTGGATAATTTTGTCCCCGGTACTACTAGTAATTGGACTATTTGGCAACATATCTATTGTAGCAGTGCTCGCAAAATTGAAATTCTGGAAGAAACCTACATATATACTTCTATTTGTGCTTGCATTGGCTGACATCACGGTACTATGTGTTGGCCCCACGAGATACTGGACAATGGAAGTGTTTAACATCGATCTCAGATCTGTAACAAATATCGGATGCAAGGTTAATGTATTCGTCATATACACGTCTATGCAGTTTTCATCGATGATACTGGTTTGTATTACGTTTGAAAGATTTCTAAAAACAAGATTCCCATTTCGATACCACACGATTGTTTCAATAAAGAAGACCATCTTTTTGGTAATATGTATATTCTTACTTTTGACTGGTCTTAATGTCTTCTGGTTTGAAACCCAAGGACTGGTGGATCTAGAAGGAGAACTCTCTTGTGAGGCAACCACCACAGCATATTTCTGGTTTGAGGAATTCATCTATACCTATGTGGATCTATTTGTACTTTCAGTCTTCCCTTTCGTTGCAATGGTAATAATGAACATTTTCATTAACATGGTTTTGATGGAATCTAAAGAATTACGAAAAATTTCGGTATCTGATGAGTCAACTAGGAAAGAACTCGGAAAATTCAGCAGAGCGTTAACCAATATGATTCTCTTTACGAGTTTATATTTTCTAGTAGCGACAGTTCCCGTGTCTGTATATTTCATAACAGAGTCATATCTAGCTCCAGATGCGGATGATCTGACACTTGCAAAGATGGATGTCGCCTGGGCGATGACATATCTGTTCATGTTCTCAAATTATGTTGTAAATTTTTTCCTGTATATGATGACAAACACGGCATTTAAAAGAGCTTTCCTGGAGATATGTTGCTGTGTCGTCAACAAACCGTAAGTAATACACGTATTGCAAAATGAATAGCAAAAAACGATGATCTCCATGTAAATATTATGTAATTATCATGAATACTTTTCTTGACTGATTGATTTTGTTATTGTAATATTCTATTAAATTTTGGGAACAACTTATTATTGTAGATTAATGTTCCTTCTTACTATACAAATCCTTGGATTTGTATTCCATACCTTTCCACAATGCCTGGCATTCAATACATACACCCGAACTATAGGGGGACACATTTGGTATTTTGATGAAATTTAATTACCTTTTCCGATGTAACTCCGCTGTATACGTAGTAGATGCAATTATAAATTAAAGCAGACATGTGAAATGCGAAATAAGACAGTAATCCAACACAATAAAACCAACACTTATCTTTAATGCAACATAATTATTTCATCATATTTGACTCTGGACAGCAACATCATAAGTGGCAGGATTTACTGTTTTTTATCCTTCGACCTTTTCGGTCAAAATCAAAGCGTCACCAAATAAACATGGACATTAGGTTAATTTTTTTAATCAAGAATTCCAATACAGCACACACTGTACGCATCAGTTACAAATACTCGTATTAGCATATATATGCTTACAACAAAAGCAAAAAAACAAATAAATACAAAGTACTCCCAAGCCATAAAAACGCATTATATGAAAATAAGGAGATGAGGTATGATTGATTGCCAAAGAAACAACTTCCACCAAAATTCAAAACAAAGGGATATAAGCAATAAAAGGCAACAGTACGGCTTTCAACAATAAGAAAAACTCTATGCAGTATATAATGAAACAATTCAATTAGCTATGCTTCTAATGCTCAATTATTTCGGACTGAAATACGTTTATTAGTTTCTAACTTGTTCGGGAGGATTTAACATTTCCATTTTACTTTCCAGGCCGACAAGAAGAGGCAGTCGATTTGTGAGTACAACACAAGTCTCTGTTGTTACATCACTGACTGAAGGCGAAAAGAAACTACCTACAGTATCGCAGTCTTCTGGATTTGATCCTATTTAACAATATTGTTTTTTGCTAATTCAGCCTAAACAACATATAACTGTTTTAAGTTTTGTTTTGATATTTATATTGAAAACTTTATTGGTAACACTGTGTGTTAGAATTGACACAATTGTATTATTCATGTTGAATACAAATACTAAGTGCAAATTGCATTTTTGATGAATTTCTTCCTAAGATATGAATAGTCATACCTGATATTCATTGGTAAAATAATCCAACTATATATGTTGCTTTGTTGTGTTAATAAAATCACATTATTTAATCGTTGTGTTTTATCTTATATGCTCTTAGTATTGAAGGAAATCACACATACACATGAAGAATGGTAAAATACACCAGTGGGACATTTAAACTCATCAGTCGAAAATATACTGACAGCGCCATGTCTAAAAAAAACAAAGACAAACAATAAGCCACAAAACAAAACATACTAGACTTAATACTGAGAAACAAGAACACCACAAAAATTTGGGTGATCTCAAGTGCTCAGGAAGGGTTAGCAGATCCTGCTACACATGTGATACTTGTAATTGAACATGTTCTTTTCCAACAGGCCTCTCAAAATAAACTGTATAGATAAGACGGTTTCCAGACTATTATTTTGATAACAGTAAAGTCATAATATATAGTAGTGAAAATATTTTTAAATGATAATTAACGTTTAAACAAAGACTAGTCAGCTAGTTATGCCCCGACTTAAAAAAATATTATACAATTCAATTGAGAAAACTATCGGCTTGTGTTATGCAAAACAATTAACAAAAACAAAATATGACAGACATAAAACAATGGTAACATTCGAACTACAAGCTCTCAAATTAGGACAGGAATACAAAGTATATAAAGTGGTTTAATATGTTTGCTGGCACCAAACCATACCCTTAACCAGGTTACAGTAGTGTAACATAACAACAAAATAACAAATTATGAAAATCAGTTGAAAAAAGCTTAACTCCACAGATTAACGCGCTGTGTGTTTTTATACACAGGCAAATTTCACTCACATCAATTTCACGTGAATTTAAATTCATGTGAATCTCACGTGAAATTTACTTGAATTTCACCTCAAACGAGCTTATACGTGAAACTCACGTGAAATCAGTTTTTGTGAGTTTCATGTGAATCTAATGCGAATCTCATGTGAATTTCACATAAAAATCACGTAAAAATTCTCATGTGAAATTCACATGATTTTTAAAATAGAGTATTTTGAATAACATCTAAATTTTCAAATTTAATTAAAATCGTGAAAAATATCAAATTTTTTTGTTGTAAATTTCACGTGAAATTCATGTGAAAAATTTCACATCAGATTCATATGAATCTCAATTCACGTGAAATTCACATGAACATTTTCACATGAGTTTCATGTATAAGCTCAATTGAGGTATATTTCACGTGAAAGTTTTCATGTGAATTTCATGTGAGATTCATGTGAAATTCATGTGAGCAAATTTTGCCTGTGTATTCAAAAAGATGAGTATCAAATAAAAAAGTTCAATTTATCCAACATGTCTTTCTGTCAATCAATTTGGTCCTGACAAAATGTTTATCTTCGGACGATTGATACGCCAGTATTATGTATTTGCTCCTAACATAAATCATTTTTTTCTAACTATCAATTTTGTTATCTGAATAAAGAAAGAGAAGTTATTATTTTTGTAAATTATGTCTTCTGTAGATGAAAATAATAGATGAAAACAAGACGTAACTGTTCCTTTTCTTGTGCACTTTTAATTTTTACTGAGTCAGACGTGTTTTTGATCTAACAAAAGATGTTCTTTTTTCAAAAACTCAATAAGAAATAATAAAGAATAAAATAAGATGGCAATTCAACTGTTATTTAAGAATTGAATGCTTCTTTTTGTAACTTCATTGGGTTGTAAATCGTTAACTGAAGTACATTTTGTATGAAGCGCGACAGTGCTTCATTCTAAAGATGTGCGCACGGTCAACGCTTGTACAACCCTATGAAGTTACACAAAGAAGCATACAATACTTATAATTACATTTTTTAGCTATGATTTTTATCGAGTTTTTATTTGATTTACATGTGCACTTTATAGTGTCACCATGAATGGTAAATTTTATTGTTTAATGAAGTTGATTAAGGAATAATGCGAGATTGCAGGGTTGCCAATCGGAATAACGTATTATAATGAAACATACATCTAATGTAATTATTCACATAAAGCCATACGAAATTTTGTTTTTGATGCTTACAATGTTTTTGACAAAATCATTTTTTTGTATATGAATAAAAATATATAGATTAATGCAATAAATATATAGATTAATGCAATAAATATATAAAAAGGTTGCACTTATCCAAATGAGAACAAAATATATTATTGATCTTGTTGGTTGTTTCCAGTACGCTGTTAACAATATAAACACCAGAAGTTCTGATTTCTCTAACGGAACAGTATTATTTTTTTTTAAAGGCATATAGTGAAGGAGAAATCAGAGAATATCGTAGGATTGGAACAATGTACGAAATGTGAATACTGCAAATATCAATAGAGGTCAGATATATAAACTAACCGAATCAATTAAGGAAGCTCGCTTGTCATGTTTTGGAATTTTAGTCAGATTTTCGGAATTCTCTTGTTTTATCCATTTGAATGCCTTAACAAATTTTGCCCGGTGACCCCCATTTTTCTTTTTAAATTTCTTTTACATGTATAATGTAAACTGTCTGTTAAAGTCTTATAAACTTTTAATTATCTTTTAATAGTTTTTGAGGACTTAAACTTGTCAATGATAAAGCTATGAAAAATCAAGAGAGAACATTTTCCCGCCAAAATTTCAATGGCTAATATCTCGAAAACAAGCATGGTGACCAATATCTTTTTTTTTTTGCTCTTTTGATTCCTTTATTAATTCCCTATTAATATATGCCAGTGTTTTGAAAAGTTAATTATTTTGAAACTGAGAAGCCAACTCCCTTAACATAATATAAAAAAAGTGGTATGATTGCAAATGAGACAACTCTCCACAAGAGACCAAACTGACACAGAAATTAACAACTATAGGTCACCGTACGGCCTTCAACAATGACCAAAGTAAATACCACATATACAATTCTTGTGAAATGCATAAATGTAATTCTGGAAGAAATAAACTATGATGTGATTGATCCAGGTAATAAAAGGAAAACAATGCATTAATGTACAAACATGGTCGAAAGATTAACAAAAAGACAAATTCATTCTTTAAAACTTTAATGGAATTTTATATCATAAAAGTTTGTTTTATGCTTTTAAAAGTTGTAATTAAACATCGAAAAACATTTCAATATTTATTTTTCTAAATTTAAACCACCTGCTTACGTCAAAATTTTTTTTTGTAAAACCATAAATTGATTTCACTGCACCATATACACATTTTGTCCATTTAAATTTCTTAATTGATGCTCAAAAACAAAATATTTAAAAACCAAAAACCTATTTCAAACATTGAAGAGCTTATAAAACTAAAAACGAATCTGAAGTATGGAAAAGGGAATAAAGGCTATGAATGAGAAAGATATATTTCTAATCAATTTAAATGAGAAAAAAAATTGAGAAATATAATTTTTAGAATGAAAGGGACAAACTGCATCAATCATTGTTACAAATAAGATAAAGACTATTGTTGCTGTTCAATAAAGTCATTAAAATCGAAAAATCTGACTTTTAGTCAATACATATTTTGAATTGTAAATGAAATATTTTAAGATAAGTTTTAAAGTTAGTCATTTTTTTCTTATTTTTCAAGGCAAAAGGTAAAATAGTCACTCCTTTGTCAGTTTATTGGCATATTTATGAGAATTTAATCTAAAGACAAAAAAGAAATGATTAAATAAATCTATACTGTAATCATATAAAGGCGTTTATAGTCATCTACATGTGTAGGCCCATTATGACGCCAGTTATTGATGTCAAGTTTTGTAATATTTTTATGGTGGAATTTTATTGAATTCGAAACATCAGATAATACTGAAACAGATTTACTGTTTGGATTTACTAATTGATTAAGGTTATCAATATGGTAGTGTAAACAAATTATGTAACGTATAAGAAGTCTAAAACATTTTCGTGTGTATTTTGTACTAGGCGCCTTCTAATTAACAAACGAGGTGAACGCCGATTTCGTAACTTATGCCCCTTAAAGTACTTAGATATAAATATTCTTTTTCTGTTTTCTTTGATAATAAGTATTGTGCTTTTTACATTTTGTTAGACAATGTGGGTCTTAAATTAACTTAACGATACAAATAGTATTCTCTTCATCACGTTTACAATAAATAAAGTATTACTATTTTAAAAAAAAGCAGCATATTTTCGATTTTTATAAAAATAGAGATGGTGGGGGGGGAGAAGTGTATCAGTAAACATAACATTACATCTTTGAGATAGATCAAGACTCTTTTAAATTTCTAGACGACACAAGTTGTGGATGTAACTGCCGCCGTCCTTCTTTTTAATAATCGGAGTACTTGACAACATGGCCATTATTTGAAGTGTTCCTGAAGATATAATTTTGCCATACTCCAATATGTGTACTTCTTTTTGTATTCATACAAAACCGTGTTTTGTGTCAGTCTCTGGAGATACTTGACAAGAGACGTATTTCAGGTTGACCTCCGATTGAATGTAAGGTTAATGTGACGCATCCATGAAGGTTTCATCTATGTCACAAATATTTTTTGAAAACAAGACCCCTAGGTAGATGAAATATAATTGCTTCCATAAGTAAAGCCAACAGTAGTATACCGCTGTTCAAAAGTCATAATCGATTGAGAGAAAACAAAAACGAGTTACAAACTGAAACCGGTTAGAAACACAACAACTATAAGGATAAAACAGTAGAACATAGGAACACTGAAGCTCAACTATAACAAACGCTAACATGCATAGTAAAGAACCATTTGATAACAACTGCCATATTCTGAAGTTTGTACGAGGCATTTTAAGTAACAAATACTGAATTGAATCTGGTTTTATATATATATCTACCTGCTGATTGTTGATGTGGATGATCCTACTATTACAAAACTTGATGAAGCCTGTGCATTTACTAATACATTCATGTTTTCGAATTAATGAGTTGGAAGTAATACTGTCTTATGAAATGCGTGGAAAGATTAAACACAAAGGGTAAAAAAGGAGAACAAATAAGAATTTTTCGCATGAACCCCAACAAATATCATACAACAGATACATACAGAGCAGACTTGGGGTAATTGTAATTGTAATCGTTAATCAGCTGTAATTGATTACAATTTTTCAAGTAATCAGTGTAATCATTAATCAGCCAAAATTCTGATTACATGTAATTTAATTTAATCAATTACTTTTCAAAATACCCTGTAATCATGATTACTTTTTGATTACATTCTGATTACAATGAAAAAAATCTAAAATTGTGTTTTTGGTCATTAAATGAACCTCTTTGTCCATATTTGATAAATTTTTAACATAAAAAAATGGTTTGGTTACTTTAAGCTTGTCTACTTCAGTAAAAAATAAACTGTTACAGTATTGAAAAGTCATCATTAGCCTAAGCAGAGACATATAATACAATTATATACCTTTTATCTTGGTAAAAGATATTGTACATACATGTATATTCATCGTTTTATAATGATCTTCATATTAATATTTGATAATAACTGTTATATATTCAAGTAATACTTTTCTTTAACCCTGAATTATAATCTTTTGTTAATTTTTGTGTTTGATTTTTGTCAACTTTGAATTGACAGGTAGGAGACTAATTAAGGTTTGTTTTTATTGCAATTACCAATTGAGTATAGCTGTAGGGAAATATATATGATAAAAGATAAATCAGACATGAAAGTTTATCTAATTAGCACAAACTAAATTAAAAGTTGGACAAATATGTTGTTTAAACTTTTTTTTGTATTTGGACTGGACGTGTAAAATGCAATGGTTTTTAGTACTTTAATACATATTGTTTACAATTTGATTAAACATTTCTATTAAAATTTAACATAGTTTTAACTGGTACAAATGTAACTTTATTTCATCCATATAACTGTAACTTGGAATACATATAAATTATGAAAGAGGTCAGAAGACAAACAAAAAAACTCTTGATTATGATATATCTATATTAAATTTAATTCAAAATAATTTAGAGATCATTGGTGATAAAGTGTAATGTATATATATATGTAGTGAAATTTGGTGTTTATTTAAATAGATGACGTTTAATTTGATGTTATCATTTTATAATTGAACCAAATAAAATACGTTCTCAAAAATGCTTTAGTTATATTAAACGTTTATTCATCCACATCATTCAAAATGTTTTGTTTTTAAATTCATTGTAATCAGATGTAATCATGATTACTTTGCCAATGTAATCATTAATTTAATCAGATACTTTCAGAAATGATGTAATCATTAATTTAATTTAATCGTACAAATGACAAAGTAATTGTAATTTAATCAATTACATTGAAAGTAATCGGACCCATCTCTGATACAGAGCTGTAATGATCTTGTTTTTAAGAATTGTTATCATCGCCTTCACAATAATAATTGACATTATTTTTAACATGAATTAGAAGAAGTGTGACAAAAACTGTGTTGATCGTTCATAAACGAATTCAATGAAATAAAAAAAAAAGAAAATTAAAAAAAATTCCGCGGAAAATTCAAAACGGAAAGTCCCTTGTCAAAAACTTTAACCTGAAGCGGGACAGGCGGACGAACGGATCCACAGACCAGAAAACATAATGCCCCTCTACTATCGTAGGTGGGGCATAGAAATTGTTCGACGATTTAAGTTATGCTCTGGTTTTTCCTATCTCATTTTTTATAACTTTTGTTGGCTTTGAGGCATAATAGTGACATTTATTTCAAGTTGTAATGCACAATGTGAAATCACTAATTTGTAATTAGTCTATCGATCTTATAAGGTTTTTCCCATTTCTGGATAATGACATTTTATGCATATCTTTCAATGAATTAAAACTTGTTTCAATAACTAACATCTTCCCTCCATTTTCCAACAATCAAAAAGAAGATAACAAATAAGTGTGTTACAACTACTACAGAGATTGATTGATGTAAATTTGGTTTAAAACTAACTATTATTTTTGCTACAAGCAATAGAAATAATATATAACAAGTAATAAAAAAATGTACAGTGTTCATACAAATATCTAGTCAATAAGGGACAAAGCATTCTATATATAATCCACTCTGATTCGGGTGAAAAAAGGTACATCAAACAAACACTAACAGAGATAATAGATATGTTTGGTTAGCATGAATTTTCAACAGATTGCTGCATTATATTTAAAACTGTACTCCTCTTGTACATTTACACCAAGAACCACCATTTTTGCGATAAGGGTATTATATTTTCCACATGCATGTATATAGATATTGACAGTTCGGTATCATCGTCTTTTTTTAATTTTTGGCGGGGACATAAGAGCGGCTTAAGTAACCAATCCTTCTGTTTTGTCTATTACGTTCATCTTTTGATATCCATAAAAATAATAACGCCATGTATGCCAAGTTACCCAAGCTACGATTTAAAAAAGGGGTATCCTTATTGCAGGATATCAGCTTTGACCTTCTGAAACTTTTTACAGTTTAAACAAATGGTTCTAAGGAATGAGTTAAAATGTCATATCCGTCGATTTTTAAAGCGACTACTTGTCGTTAATACCATTCAAAGCATTTTCAATATTTAACGCGCTTTATGTATGGTCATGTCACCTTGACGTATTAATATAGCTTTTTTAATTAACTAGCATATGGCCAAGATGTATCCCGTTTAGATTAATTACTTTGTCATACATCTCTTGGATTTTCCGTCTTTAGCCTCCATCTTTGTTACAGAAGTCAAAGCAATAATTAATAATAACGCAGCAAATTGCTCTCGTAGATGAAAAATATAATAAAAAATCTTTTTTTTGGTATGGTTAATTACTGTATATAGTCAGTTATAAAAGCTCTGGAACCTTATGTTTATTTGTTATATAACAAGCCGACTATACATAAAGATTTGAATTGAATTTGAACATGCTATTTTACATAATTACGGGAACAGCAAACATTTTCCTTCACCTAGAGCGTTTCAAAACAAAATAATTGCTTTATTTGTCCTATTATAATGGACATCATTTATAGTGGATTGAATTTGTTCTGATTTTACAACGGTTAAGCTCTTTATTTTGATTTAGTATAAAGGGTTAAGCAGTGATAAAATCACATGAATTCAGGCCCCGATAAATCATTTTATTTTTTTTTCTTTAGATCAGTGAATTTAATAATCAATTATAATATCAAAGATCGACATTTTTTTTTTATTTCAGTGTCTTAACCTCAAATTTTTGTCACAGATAGAATTATTTTTTTTCTAAACGAGTTTGTTTTCTTAATGAGTCTTTTTTTTAAACGAACTTGTTTTCTCGGATGAGTACGTACAGTGTAGTATGCTAGTCTCCCAAAGAATACCAAAAGATAGATAGGAAACATGTTAGTTTGAAAATTTAATCCTTCAAATTATAGACGAATTAGTAAATTCCAATTAAAAGTTCCTGTTAGAAGGTAAACACACATAAAAACAACAAAATGTTACCATGTAGGTCTTTTTTTTTTTTGTTTTTTTTTTATTTATAGCCAGACACAAACATTAATGAATCATATACTAGTAATTAATAAATATTCATGTTCATTTATATTATGCATTATGTTTAATTGTATAATACTAAAATTTACATCATCAGTATACTGTATTTAATATTATGCCTAGATATCTTATATTTGATACACATAGAACTTGAGCCTCATGCTGTAAGCTAAAAAAACATGTTAAACAGCATTAGTACGATAAAAATGATTCAATACACAAAAACACAATCATACGTGTTAATGCTTTTATATCTGCAAAATAACTTATTAAAATGTATAACGATTATTTAACATTGCATAGCGTTGGTTTGACTTCGGGATGATAGAAATAAAATAAAAACTTTCAACAAATTGAAACATAATATATCTATACAAATATGTCATACATATATGCAAAACGTTATACTTAGTTCAAAATCAATATTAAAAACAGGAATAGTATCTTAGTTAATATACAAAATGTAGAGAACAATCAATTAAAAGATTTTCAAATAGTTTAAATAGTAAATACGATAAATCGCAACATAAAAGAATTAAAAGAACATTTTGTGTTACATGCTAACGATACTTTGATCGATTTTTACATATGAATTATGGCGTAAGCTGTACGTGTGAATTTCAAATTCATACAGAAATGTCGGTAATACATCTACAAATATGATTAATCTTTATCTTCGAATGCAGTGTGCTCTACTTGCACTCACGGTTTTCTTTCATAGACTATGTCGTGTCTAATATTAACAGGTTCTGCCCTCATCGAATCAGATGAATCAGTTAACGAAATTAAGGTAACTGTCACATTTCTGTGTCGTTTCTTTCTACAATAGATGTTAGGAAAAATGTATTAAACATTGCTTCGATCATGACAACTGCAACAATTCATTTAGTAAAAATAATCGAGCATATAATTAAGCCTAAACAATGAATATCTAACGCGATCTGTAAACAACATAGTTAACACATAGTTTTATTTTTATAATTGTTTGCGAAACATTCAAATACCATTATGAACATATAATATTTCAAAACCAATTATCGTGTTCAATTCAAAATAAGTTTCAAATGTCTGTGCAGGTTATTTAAACGTATTTACATTGCTATTTTTGTTCGAGTGTTTGACACATTTTTTTTTGGTACTAAGATATGTTTATGGCAAGCAACTTACCAGACTTTTATTAATCCTAAACTTTTTTCAAGATGACACAAAAATAGATTTTTTTTAAAAGACACACTTATACCGTAAGGTCGTTGTACATTCAAATATTTGGTGTACATTTCAGATCTACCATGGTCCTTGTTAGTACTCATTTTTTACTACCGTATGTTTAACTTTGTGTGTGTTTCATGCGTGTGTGGGAGGGGGTATATGTCTGTGTTTGGCTGTGTGTATGGCTGTGTGTATGTTTCTGCATTGGTATTTTCAAAACTATTTATTTATGTTATATCTAGCCTTAAAATAAATTACATGTTGTATATATTCAATTACATTGTACTAACATCGACATAATTTGGTTGTTTTAATTGCCAGGAACCATTGCACATATCTAAGTGTGTTTTTGTCTAAAATAAAACTAAATAAATCGTTTAAAAAGTTCAATCACTCATTATTTTGCAAGTATAGTATATCACCATCAATACTCTGTTCGAGTGTTTATATTTTTTTTACCAATTTTGCCTTTCAAATATTAACCGCACCGTTACTCATAACATATACATGTATGATGATCACAAATTGGAACCAATTTTTACAAATGCATCCAACTATAATCTGGTTTAACTTCTTTATTGCTTAGTGTGGATTTTTAGGCTGCAGTTTATTCTTTTAAATCTTTAGGGTTCAATGCTACGTAAGATTTGATATTTTTATTGATTTTATTGACCTATATTTCATCATTTTAAAATATTCCCATTACAAAAGAATTATAGCTGTCAAAGAATACTTTTCATATGTAACCAACAGGAGGACAATATAAAAACAACAAGGGGAAAAAGATACCTGAAGGACATTCAAACTCATTGATCAACATACAAAAATGATAATCTATAAACCCATCATGCAGATACCAAATAGAAACTTAACTTACCTTTGTAAAGAATGAAATGGAAGCAACTTTTTAAATTGTCTGTTTATAGTTATATAGATGAAGAAATTAACAGAATAGTTTGTATACTGTAATAAGTAAAACAAAGACGTTGCAAAGTTCAATTTAGAGACCATAAATATGGTTGGTAAGTCTTGTCGAATGTATGAGTCCACAATAAACAAAACAGATATCGGCAAGGTTGCTCCTAGAAAATATATACTGGTGAAGAACATCATTGTTGTTAAAGTTTTGCTACGTTCATCAAATTTGTTTTTTCCAAGGCGAACAATTTTCGTGTTTCTTGGCATATTGTCTAAGCGAAATTTTCGGGACTTTCGTAGAACTATCCAGAAAGATATATTCATTGGAAATATCAAAACACATGGAATCACAGACAATACTAGCATGTCTACTATTGAAAAGTATCGTTCTTCAAACTGGAAATAATTTTCGGACGTGTTATTGCAATGTTTACTATTGCCTGAAATAACTAAACTATTTGTCCAAAAAAAATGAGAATCGAGTAGAAAAAATAGAACACAAATGATGACGTATGATAAAATGAGCTTTGTAGATATGTTCCCTGCAATGAATTTTAAAGGAAATTTAACTCGGATACATCTCTCTGTTGAAATGCAGACTAAAGTCCAAGATGAAATATGCATAGAAAAGTATACCAAGAATAACGAAAACTTGCACCCTATATTGGATACTGTTCTAATGTCAAACTCAAATATTTCTAAAATTAATCGTCGACATAATCCGCTTGCTAGTACCATCATATCGGAAATAGCTAAGACTAGTATTAAAGTATATGTGAGTTTCTTCCAGAATTCCATTTTGATAAGAATAAAAACTATAAGAATGTTTCCAATTATTCCAAAGGTAAAAATTATAGGCGCAACTACTTTCCACAGCCATGAAGAAATTTCATCTAAAAACATTATTTCACTTGTTGCATTAGTAGTAGAATTTTCCACCATTTTTATTTTTTTATTTATTTATTTCTGTCAAACTACGTTGAAATAAGACTTGGTTTTTTTTCAGAAAGTGTTCATAAATCAGTTTTGTTAAAGTATATTTTAAATAAAGTTATTTTCTATAAATGTTGATACCTATGTTATGACTTTGGCTGTTAATTGTATAACCGGTTAAAGTTCTACAATTTTCAGTCAATATGCTTTACTAAATACAATCTATTCAAATCCGTACTTCGCTAATTAAAAACAAAGATAAAGTGATCTGAATCACACTGATACCAAGTCAATAACTCAAGATTATTAAAAAAAAATGGTGTTAAATACGGATATTCGATTCGCAGAATTGCAATAAATATCAATTCTTCTTATAATTACATATTCTCTATCATTTGAATTGGTAATTGTTCTGTGGCGAATCATTTAATAGTTTCTATTGGCAATAAAGCAATTAGGAAGTTTTAATATTAGTTTTCGTTTCTTTCAATAGACAGTTCTTGGAATAGTTCTATCAAGGGACACAGTCCAGTATGATCATCATAATCGCACACGATGAAAAATGTTTACTTTTCATTGTCATCAAAAGATACAGGACAGAATTAGTTAACAAATTGTTTTTCAATTTCAATAACCAACGATTAATGAATCGTGCATTAATTATGTGATTTTACTTGATGCTTGGTGGTAGTTTATAGATCACAACCAAATTGAAAAATGCTTATCAGCAAAATCTTGATTTAAATAAATTCCTGGTAAATTATACTTTTTATTGCTGTTATTGGGTTTTCCGTTATTATGTTAATGTTGGTCAATGCTTAAAACTTATAACCGTTCACTTAATTTGCATTTACAAGGATAGTAAAATAAAATCAAATCTTTCTAAAAATACGAATTTTGGCAGATACTTATTACTGTTGATTGTTAAACCTAAAGATTTCTTCGATGATAAATACAATATCTTGAAAATAATCCCGCACCACAATTTGTTTTAGACGGTATGATTCTCAGATGAGTATACCTGAGTCCAAAGTCAGGAGCCTGTTGTTCAGTGGTTGTCGTTTGTTGATGTGTTACATATTTGTTTTTTCTTTTGTTTTTTTTTAACATAAATTAGGTCACTTGTTTTCTCGTTTTGATTGTTTAACATTTGTCATTCGGGGCCTTTTATAGCTTACTATGCGGTATAGGTTTTGCTCATTGTTCATGGTCGTACGGTGGCATATAGTTGTCAATTTCTGTGTCATTTGGTCTCTTGTGGAGAGTTGTCTCATAGACAATTATACCATATCTTCTTTTTCATATAGGAATACACTTTTAAAAATAGGTTGGTTATAAACATTGCTAAATTAAAATTCTGCTAAATAAGCCTAACTATGAAAACAATATAATGACTTTGATTAAAGTTTTGACGATGAAACTATTGCAATATTCCAATTTGATTAATGATCCTTCCTCCTTAACATAGAAGACGTATTAGATTTAAAAAAAACAAACATAATTCATCTAAACTTTAGATATATTTTAATAACAAAATACTGCATTGAGGTGTAAAAACATAAAACAATAAATAAAAAATCAGAGGAAAATTCAAAACGGAAAGTTTGTACTCAAATAGCAAAATTAAAAGCTCAAATAAACCAAACGAAAACGAATTGACAGCAACTGTCACATTCCTGACTTACAGGACATTTTCTTATTTAGAAAACGGTGAATTAAAGCTAGCTAAACCTCTTATATGTATGACAGTCGTACAAAGTTCTATTTTATTGACACCGATGTGTGAACAAAACAAGAGGCATAATATGTAAAATGTCAAGACACGTACATTTGAGGTCCTTTAAATAATATTTATGTTAAAATCAGTTGACAGTTATGATACAATAATTCACCTGCTTTTGGTGCAAATATATTTTTTCATCAGGTAATTGGGATGTTTGAGCATTTATTATTGTTTCGTGACATATTTGTGTTTGTTTTTCTTTTTGTATTGTTGATAAATGAACAAAACAAATGTAACATTTGAAGCTATCTGCAATTGCAGATGTCTTTAAATGTGACATGCATGCAAATAAGACAACTTATCACAAGAGACCAAACCATGAGGATGTTAATAGATTTCAGTCATGTAATGGTCTCCATCCTGTCAATCAGGAACGTTCCCGTTCGTCAACTTTATTTTATATTTCAAATAACAAATTACATATTGATTTAATTACATTTAACTTTGGATAACTAGTTGCATTTTTTGTAATGCAAAATACTGATTACCACAAAGGTGAACGAAAGAACAATGTTACACAAAAGATAACAGAAAACTTAGTGTAACTTACAGTGACGAACGAAATGTAATTTTAATGCTCAAACCACATTTCTTCTTGATTACAGTGCTGAAATATAATTGTTTATACTGCAGTATTGTTATACCACAGTTTGTCGTCTGTGCTCCGGTACCTTACTTTAAAAATGTGTTCTTTAACCACATAGTGTGCCAATTGATCTCTAAATACATTTACATTTTACATATTTGGTTAGTATGGCACCTTCAACGGAATTGGGGTGACGTATTGTTATTCCACGTTTCTTTTAAATCTTTTTATTATTTTTATTCCACACTTTTTTGTGCACTCTGGATCTCAGAATTGAATGGACCCAATTTGATGGAACTATACAATAATGTTACCCAGCATATGAAAATTTGCATTTAAGGTTGGCAGTTTCAACATGGCCGCTGTTACCACGGAGACAGCAAAAATATTCAAAATTTAAAACTGCTTCAAACTTTTAAAAACTTTATGAAAATGATAATTTGCATGTGTAGATGACCCTTTGACTTTTGAATTTCCAAAATGGCTGTCGTTATCCTGGTAATTTGGAGAAGGATGCCATCCGGAATTACTGGCAATTACAAATCCTGTTATTTTTTTTTATTTAAGACTGTCCTCAGTGGAAATTAAAATAAAATAGAATTTATAATTGATACTTTTTAGTTAATAGGGCAAAAGTGAAGAAAAATCATTAGCTTAAATATTGAAAGTTTACGGACTCCTTTTCCAGTATTTTTTTATTTTTGTAAATGGCGGGACAAGTCTGAATCGGACTTTAACCTGATATTTGCATATTATTTGGGCCTCAAAATTGAAAAAAAAGAAATACAGGATCTGCTTGAATTTTGGTGAATAATCTTATATGAATATTTGAAGTCTTATTCAAAAACAAAAGGTGTGGTGGGCAACATCTTCAGCATGTACCGTAGGAAAATAACAACATGTCAGATCTAGAACTTCTGGCAAAGTACCTAAACCTGACCTAAGTACATGCTTAATTAGAGACATTATTGTCCAATATAAGAAATCCTACCAAATACAAGTCATAAATACCTGCTTGGAATACATAGTTTACACATTATTCTATTAGGCAGCCAGCGACGAAAGTGTTTGTTTATTGTTATATATATGTAGAAATTTATTGTATAGTTGGAGTATTGGAATAAATATAGAACGGTCGTCGCTAGATTTAGCTGTGAATGACTATAATCCGAAGAAGTATTCTGAACATATGAATCAACGACAAAAATAATCGAAATCGGTAATGTTGAACACAGAAAGTAAACGTTCGTAACGATCAGCATTTTTGTAAGAATATGGTTATTTTCGTTGTTATTGTATCTACTTCTACAACCAGCCATCGACTTTGCACGAAATCTTGCTGATTTCTGTAAAGTTGTCATCATTGATATATTCATTGTTAACATAACTATAAACGGAATTAAAGATAGCAAGGCTAAATCTATAAAGGTATAATATTTTTCCTCGAAAATAAAATATTTATCGGATGTACTATTGCATAATGCTGTTCCGTTTTCAGTTATGATCAAACGATTAGTCCAGAAAAAGTGACTGTCAGCGCAAATACACATGACGACTGTAAAGATATAACAAAACACAATTTTCAATGATATACTCGTCGATACAAACTGTAACGGAAATCGGACTTTCACAAAACGTTCTGCTGTTACACAAACTAAAGTCCATGAAGATAAATGCATAAAGAAGTAGACCATAAACAAATTAATCTTACATCCAATATTACTCAGTGTTCTAACGTCAGTTTCAATCATTTCTAGGATCCATTTCCGTATTAATCCAACACAAAGAACTGTGGTATCGGAAAGTGATAGTATCAAAAGAAAAGAAAATGTTGCATTCGTCCAAAACTCCATACAAATTAATATATAAATTGTCAAACTGTTTCCAAATAATCCTAGAAGAAAAATTACTGGTGAACAGATTATCCATAGCCATGATGATATTTGATCTAGCACAAAACCATTTGCATAAGTACTAGTATTATCATTTATTAAATTGTCTGAAATATTCATAATTACTAGCACTCGGACATGTATATGTATAACAATTATGAATTTATTAGCTTTTGTAAAAAAAAATCTGAAATTGATTAGCATTCATTATTTTCATGATGAATTTTATTTGATTACTTGGCAAACAGCTGTGTTTCAAGTATCATTTTACATTTTTCTTGTTCATGAGTGGCCTGTTCTATATTCTAATTCATGTCAAACAATTAGAAAGATGCAATTATATGAAACAATATGCAATCGTTTGTAGTGTTGACGATTATTCTTAACGAGATGCAAAATTATTCGTTTTTTAGTTGTAAAAAAGTACTGTCATAAAAATTTACAAAAGGACTTAATTTGATTCTATGTGTTTTAAGCATTACGAATCAAATGACTAAACAGGACCCCTTATGTTTTACTATAATATAAAAAGGGTCAATAAATTTCTGATCATATGATTATGAAAAAGTTACGACTCGTCCATTTTACAGGCACATATGACCTTCTTCATATTGAACAAATATGTTTCTAATATGTGTCCAATAGAGCGCTTCCACTTTGTGTTATTTGGCCTTCCAACTCTAAATTCAAGCGCAAACGAATAACCTTATACGTAGCCGTAACAAGTAATTATCTGAATATTCCTAATTCATTTTATTGGTAGAATACTTTGATTTATATTTTTAAAAAATATTCAAAATGTTTTAAAACACTTCTTAAACATGTTATTGGTCTTATGTATTTGTTTTATTATTATGTTCCGAGTACGATAACATGTATATACATGTAGATTTAAGGAGATGTTATATGAGTGCCAATGCACGCCAATCAGGTAACAGCCCATCCATATCAAAACTTTAAATAGTAAACCGTTGTAGGTCATAGTACTGTATTCAAGACGGAGCATTGGCTTTTATCAAACATAGCTTATATCTTACCATTCAATTATTTTTCAGTCAGACAGTTATGTATAAGACAGTATCAATATCGTTTTATTATCAGAAAGAATAAAATGAAATCCTTTAAAAGTAGAATATTTAGGGAGAACTTTTTCTGTGAACGCAAGATTTCAAGATGAAATAAATCGTATATAGGTTTGTGTCTGACGGACATTCTTGTCAACAAAGATACAATTATGAAAATAACGAAGTTGTCGGTGCCATATGGTTTACCCTTGTCCGTCATTCAGTAATGCTCTGATTCCTTTCACGCATTTGGCTATACTTTTTGGACCTTTTGGATTATAGCTCTTGATCTTTTATAAAAGCTTTGGATTTCAAATATTTTGGCCACGAGCATCACTGAAGAGACATGTATTGTCGAAATGCGCATTTGGTGCAACAAAATTGGTACCGTTAATTTTATTACTTCCACTGGGTCGATGCCTCTGCTGGTGGACTATTAGTCCCCGAGGGTATCACCAGCCCAGTAGCCAGTACTTCTGTTCTGGCATGAAAATACGGATTTTTTCTGTTATTAAAATTTGCTGTTACAAAATGGTGGAAATTATTATAAATTAAGGAATGTATCTCCCTCATGCAAAGCTCTGATTCCTTTCACGCATTTGGCTATACTTTTTGGACCTTTTGGATTATAGCTCTTCATCTTTTATATAAGCTTTGGATTTCAAATATTTTGGCCACGAGCATCACTGAAGAGACATGTATTGTCGAAATGCGCATCTGGTGCAACAAAATTGGTACCGTTAATTTCATTACGTCATTCCGTCATTCCGCAAAAAACAATTATACGGAGTTTTTGTCTAAACGCATTCAGATATTTGGCTGGTTTTTTTTTTTGGTATGTAAGTTATTCATGATGAGTTACAGATCAAGTTTAAGTTTCGTTCCGCTTCGCTAATTTTTACCGAAAATACGGGCTTTGGACTTTGATAAATTGTTGAAAAGCACAGTTATACGGACTGGACTTTTATTCTAGGCGCTTTCAGATACTGGGCTGCATGATTTTTGTGGTATGTGAGTTACCAATGATGAGTGACAGATCAAGTTAATGTTTTGTTCTGCTCCGCTATTTTTTGTCGAAATTACAAGCTATGGACTTTGATAAGTTACTGAAAATCACAGTTATACGGACTTTTTTCTGAACGCTTTCAGATATTGGGTTGATTTTTGGTATGTGAGTTACCAATGATGAGTTACAGATCAAGTTAAAGTTTTGTTCCGCTCGGCTAATTTTTGCTGTAATTTCGGGCGTTGGACTTTAATAAATTTTCGGAAATCAGTTATATGGACTTTTTTTCTAAATACTTTCAGATAGTAAGCTGATTTGTGGTATGTGAGTTAACCATGATGAATTACACACCAAGTTTAAGTTCGTTTCGCTCCGCTAACTTTTGCCAAACTGAAAGGTTTACATCTTTGAAAAATGTTGAAAATTAGTTATGCTGACTTTTTTTCTATACGCCTCCAGATTTTGAGCTGAGTTTTGATATGTGAGACTACCATCATGTTTGTGTCCACATGAGTTTTTTGAAATTGCAGATTTTTTTTAACTATTTGAGACTCGGCCATTCGTGTAGCTTTGATACATCTAGTTTTATTAAGTATACATCCATCAGTGTCACTTAAACCACAACAAAATTTGAAAGTCATGGAGTGTTTAGATGAGGTCTCATTATATGAGGAGCTAATTTATATATATGACAAAAAGGACCATAAGGGAAAGGTGAAATCACAAATAACAGATATATTAAAGATATTAAGATATATATAAATTCAACAAATGTTCATTTTGATGTGCGCATGTGTTTAAATTGACACACAGAGATTAATCAACATTCACCATATCAGAATTTCAATATCGGAAAAGACAAATGAAAAATCCTTGAAATGTTTCAATTGCAGTACAAATTTCACTGCACCAGATGCGAATTGTGACAATTAAAACTGTCAATCAATAATTAATAGTAATCTTCATTATCTATCTATCTATCAGGCTTATTTTTTGACAACACAACAATAAAAATCTAACCTTAAAATCAATTTCAACAAAACAATTGACAAATGGCCTTTTTTTTAAATAAACTGTATACTATATACATAGATGTGACTATGTAAAATCAATTTTTATATGCGTATATTGTATACACAAGTTTGCGTTTGTATAAACTTTTGATATAGAAGGAAATCACATGCAAATATATTAACGTATTCATTATTATCTTAATGTGAGAAGCAGATTTTAATCTTAAAGTGTATTAAAGTTTAAAACCATTCATAAATTCAAAATGTGCAATTTGTTAATGTGATTGAACTATACGTATTGCTCTCTAACATTGTATATTCAGTTATAAAGTATAATTAACATATTAAGTATTATATAACACCCTAATCTTGTCATTTGATAGAATGTGTATAATATATATCATTTTGAGCATGTTGCTGTATATTTTGACGGCAAATATCAAATGAAGACATATTGCATTTGATTAAAGAGACTGTTTGTAACTCGACAACATGAGATTATTTGATTATTTCAGATACAATTTGATTTCCATTTCTCATTATTTTATGATATATAATATAACATCATTTGTTTTCGATAATTTGAACAAGGATATATTCCCGTCAAGTCATGATTTGTTTATAATAGATTTGGCATGATTGACAATGACTGATATATTGTTTATGCTTATACATTTATAAATATATTTATATATAGACTATTAATGTATTCCAAAACCTCAAGACCGATATATTGGGTCTATATATAATTACTCTCAATATCAGTTCAACAAGATGTACTTTTATATATATATATATATATATATATATATATATATATATATATATATATATATATATATATATATATATATATATATATATATATATATATATATATATATATATATATATATAATTTAAAAGTAAAAAACACAAAAAATCACATCATAAATCGAACATTGTTTCTGTTAGCGCTTTCACCGCATCTCCAGCGGTTCATCAGACAGAATTGTTATCGTTAATAGTAACGACTTGTGACGTTACGTTATAGTAACGACTTGTGACGTTACGTTTAAGATGTGGACCGAAGATAAAATTCCGCGTGAAGCCAAGGAACAATATTTTATTGAACTTTATAAGCCCACACTAAATAGGAAGTGAAATTCGGTCCGTTAATAAAATTCCGTAAGATATATACAACTACCGCATGACGTTACTATAACGTAACGTCACAAGTCGTTACTATAACGTAACGTCACAAGTCGTTACTATTAACGATAACAATTCTGTCTGATGAACCGCTGGAGATGCGGTGAAAGCGCTAACAGAAACAATGTTCGATTTATGATGTGATTTTTTGTGTTTTTTACTTTTAAATTATATTTTCTGTACCAAGGACTTTTTATTTATCAAAATATATATATATATATATATATATATATTTCTTTGAAGTAAATTTTATTAAAACTTTCGACATTTAAACCACCATATCATGTGAAAAAATTGGTACATAAACTCATCAAAGATACAAGGATTGAACTTCCATATTTGCGCCAGACGCGCGTTTCGTCTTCAAAACTAATTTAAAATAATTAACCCGCTATGTTTTTCCCATAAAAGCTATGCAGAAGTTTCTATTTCTAAAAGATGAATGTAGAAATTGTCCATCAGGCTGTCGGCTTTCCTACAACCAAGTTATATACCTCTCTAAGCAGACCTTTTATTAATTTCAAATAAGTTGCCTTTGGCATTAGTAAAATACTCGAAGTTATATTAATTAGTTTATATATACAGGTATATTCACGAAATTGTTTTCATCCAATCATTGCTGATTGGGTTTCATTTCTATATTCTAGAGATTAATGAAGCTATCGACACAACTTCAACTGCCTCAATTTTAGACACACAATCTCAACATATAAAAAGGAACAAATGAAAAATTCAGGTCATGTTTAAGAAAGGCAACAGTAGTATACCCCGCTGTTTGAAATTCATAACACGATTACGAAAAAAAAATCCGGTTTACAAACTTAAACTTAAGAAAACACATCAGATATTAGAGAAGAACTACGACACAACAGAAACACATCATTAAAATGTAACGCACAGAAACGAACTATAATATAACGATGAACGTTTTCCTAAAATGGTGGGTTGAACTTGATTTTGTGGAATGCCAAACCTTATGCTTTTATGGCAATGTTAAATATTACATTGAAATGACAACATTACATGACAGGACTACAATAATAAAATATTACTAGTATGTTATATACATATACATAATCATGGATCTACAATCTGTCGATACCTGTAACTTGGCATCGCACAAGGTCATGTTTTTATCTGGCTGTTTATGACGTCTTTACACTAACTCCATTGGATGTTGGATGTGTACGGATCGGTAGTTTAGTCTTAGATGCATGATTTTTTATTAGTTGTTAGTGGTTTTGAGATAGCTGTCAGATAACTGCGAGTACTCACAGATCTGTTTTTGTGTCGGGATGTATAAGTACCCGGCCACGTCTACTAAGTTTGTCCATCTGATGAGTTAAGCCTTTTTCAACTGATTTTTATAGTTCGTTCTTATGTTGTACTGTTATACCACTGCCCAGGTTAGGGGAGGGTTGGAATCCCGCTAACATTTTTAACCCCGCCACATTATTTAGGTATGTGCCTGTCCAAAGTCAGGAGCCTGGAATTCAGTGGTTGTCGTTTGTTTATGTGCTGCCTATTTGTTTTTCGTTCATTTTTTTTATATATAAATAAGGCCGTTAGTTTTCTCGTTTGAATTGTTTTACATTGTCTTATCGGGGCCTTTTATAACTGACTATGGGGTATGGGCTTTGCTCATTGTTGAAGGCCGTACGGTGACCTATAGTTGTTAATGTCTGTGTCATTTTGGTCTCTTGTGGACAGTTGTCTCATTGGCAATCATACCACATCTTCTTTTTTATAATACAAATAAATGGGAGAACATATAGGACAGAGAAACACACGAGTAATAGCTAACAAAAGGTACCAGGTTAGAATTTAATACGCCAGTTTACAGTTAAAAACTTCTATTAATCGAATCGATATTAATCTCAATAAATTATAAAACGTAAAATAACCAAAAAAATCGAACCTAAATGAAAATTCAACACGGAAAGTCCTTTATCAAATGGCAAAATCTAAAGCTAAAATACATCAAACAAAAACTCTTTTTCAACAACCGCATCAGAATAATACCAATCATCAGAATTTCAGCTATGCGAAAAGCCAAAAAAAACTCAACAAGGACAATCCAAATAAAGTAAAATCTAATAAAATAATCATGATTGTATAATAACATAAATAAAAGGAGAAATTAATGAATAACTTTCCAAAATTATAATTTGAATCCGATTTTTTTTTTTCTAAACTTAATTAATTTTCAAACATTACATTGTAACGAAATCTTTATTATTGCATATCAATATTGCAGTGAGTAATTCAGTATTATTATAAATCATTGTGAAAAACTATAAAACTATTATTTGATAAAATGTGATTGTATGTCATTTTAATTATGCTGCAGTATAATTTGATAGGCGATATCAAATGGAGACATTTTTAAAATAAAGTAAAAATTTTGTTACTAGACAACAATGAAATATTTAGTTACTAGACACAATAAAAATTTCGTTACATATCTCCTTGTACAATCATTGTAGATTTGTCAGATAAATTCCGTTTTTATTGTTAATTAATATCAAGTTAATTTTTTAACCTAGACGCAGGCTTTCATTTTTAAGTTTTAAAAGTTACTCCTGAACAAATATTCCAATGTTTCTTATATTTAGATAATATTCATCTACTTGGTATAATTTTCACATGGAAAATATTACTCCTGGTTTCCAAAATAAATACTTCCATTTGTAAAACTAACAAAATGAACGTAAAAAGGGTTTATTGAAATTGTCAGAGCATACCTTATCAAAATATGCACTTCTAAACAAGGAAGACCTCCTTGATCTATGTGTATTGTGATAATCAAGAAATTATTGTTATTGTATTGTAACATGCATTCATTTGAAATACAATTAGTTTGATTTTCAAAAAGATTGCATTCATGGTAGAATCGACACAATGGGTTGAAATGTAAATAGATATTACGAAATCCCGTGTTATATAGTCAGCTGGTAAATCGACATAAAACTATTTATATTTAAAAACTATTCAATTCGCCGTCTGGTTGATCCATAGAAGAAAAAGATTGTTATAATTACTTCAGATAGGAAATACAATTGTCAATAACAAATGTGTAAACATTTAATGTTGACCCAAGAAAATACATTTGAATTGACAATATCAAGCTTCAAAGTACAGACAGAATATGTTTAGTCGAGCTCTTCATAGATATAGCATTAAAGTACATCCATAGACCACATATACAATGTAATATAGATGTTTTTAAAGAAAAGAAAACGCATACCAATATTTGAAAACTTCATCGTGTTTAACGACTGTATGACCAATTGAAACATAAAAAAGATGGTCATATACATTTCTAGACTTAGCCTTAACAACCAGATGAACATTACTCTATTGTATGTTGGCATTTTTTCTGTAAAAATGGACATTCACATGCATATTAGGCACGTTTATTTAATTAAAAACTATGACGTAATTATATGAACCCGGAAGAGGGCATACAGATAAATCATCTATAATCCATACAATCGGCACTAAGCTCAGCCTTGTATGTTATGATTACATTTGTTTACTGATGTTTGATACAGAATATATTAAACCAATCAACAAACAAATATCCACAGCAATACAGATTTTCTTAAAACATGTATAATACATATAGACATATGGCATTGATTAATGAAAACCTTTTTCCTGTTTTCCCATTCATCTACAACAAACCTTTTTACAATACATTATTACTATTAAATATATTATGGGGTGGTGACGATTACGTTATCAATTCGTTTTTAAAAAAATGGTAAGAGGTTCAGTACAATCATTAATTATCTTCCCATCCTGGTACTTTTGTTGTGTGTCAATTTATTTTTAACAAGTAAATAATGTTTGGTTTCTTATAAGGCGTAGTGTAAAAATATCCTTCCGTGTTATTCTTACGTCATATAAGAGTATAATATAGCAACCAAATTAATTTTATTTGCTTTAATTTCAACAATAGGTATAAAACATATTTATAACATACATACACAACAAACTTTTGTAATATCGGTAGGTTTAAATGTAATGATACAATTCGAGTATTTGTGCATTGTGTAAACAGACAGCCCCGATTATATGATACCGTGTTGGGTAATGATATCTTACAATTGAATAAAAAAAACTATTTAAAGAGTACACATGAATGAACATAATATGTGACTAATTGTTTAGGAAATTACAAGTTCAAAATGGTGGAAAAAATAATGGACACCTGTTAGTTATCAGTTGAGCATTTTATTCTCTATTTACAAATTGTCCGAAGATTAACAACTTTTGACACTTGTTGACATATTCATTGTTAGAATGTGTGAAAAGGAGTTTATTTTGGAAGATTAATAGCAAGTTAACACAGACGTATTCTATTCGTAGTTTTAAGTCATAAGATTTAAGTCGTGCGAGGAATTGTCTTTCGTTGTAAATGGGTAAAAATAACATGGAACTTGTACATGTTTTGGAAATAAAAAGGGAAATCTACAAGGATGGTGTTAATTCAACAAGGAAAATTTTCTAGTTAAATGAAATAAGTAGTACAAAATGGCTGGAAAACCATGACATAGCAAATATTCAGGAATTAATTTTCATCAAATCGTAATTTCAGACATATAATTTTGAAACGTAATAAGATAAGAAGCAACACAACGTTTTACATACTACAATATACGTGTTAAAAAAGAACTTTCACGATTGTAATCTGTATGGAAGTTGACGATAATGCAACCCAGTTGTCATTAAACTACTCTAACAGTTACGACATAACAACTATCCAATTCAACTTGTCAACCAACTCAGGTGACTTTTCCAGTACCGATGTCCAAACTATAAAAGAGGCAGCAAAATGGTTATGGATAATTCTTTCCCCGATTCTACTCGTGTTCGGTTTGATTGGAAATATAGGAATATTATTAGTCCTGTGGAAAATACAAGTTTGCAAGAATTTGACCTATATATTTTTATTCATTTTAGCCACTGTAAACACAGTTGTTCTCATGGTTGGTCTAACAAGGTATTGGATATTGGCAACTTTCGACATCGACATTCGGGATATCAGCACGTCAGGATGTGTGTCACAGCTATTTCTGATCTATTTTTCTATGCATATGTCTTCCTGGACTCTTGTGTGCATAACAACGATAAGATTTCTCCAAATAAAATTCTCTCTCCGTTGCCGAGCTAAAACGTTTTCAAAAATGTTGGCTGCTTTGTACATTGTTACCCTTGTGATTTGTGTAGCACTGGATTTACACTTTTTCTTTACAAATGGTCTTATTCTAGAAGATAACGAATATATATGCAGCAATACGTCTACCGATTATTATGAATTTGAGGAAAAAGTTTATGTTTTAATTGACTTAGCCATGCTGTCAGTCATACCCTTCCTCATAATGTTCGTTATGAACATATTTATTGGCAAAAGAGTTCTAAAATCCATTGCTTTTCGTAGGACATCTATTTCCAACAACCAAAGCAGACGTCGTGTAAACCGTCAAAGTAAAAGAATAACGCAAACGTTATTTTTTACTAGCCTATATTTTATAATAACAACATTGCCAGTCTCAGTTTTGTTCGTTGTAGACTCATATCTACCTGATAATAAAACAGTACAAATGCAGGCAAATCTAGATCTCGTGAAAGCAGTTTTATATTTATTCCAGTTTTCATTTTATGCTATAGGCTTTTATATATATATTGAATTAAGGGCAAGCATCAGAGGGATTTTTCCATGCTGCAATGACAAACATAGGTAAGTTTCTTCAAAATGTGTAATTCAAAAGTTGCATAAAATAGATGTACTTTTAAAACAACGGACTAATTTTGAAAACTTAATGTTAACACCTTTTCGTGAACCTAACAAAATAAATAAATAGAACTCGGTATAAACATGTGGTTGTAGATCAATTAGACGGTTAATAAGTCGTTATACAATCGACGATCTACCATAAACTTACGATTTAGTAGATATGAATGAAAAGAGATGTAGTGTATATGTCAATAAGAAACCAACCCATAACAATCTTAATCGAAAAGACACATAGAGAAAAAAGAGAGAAAATCATATAGACTAGAAGGGTGGCGTAACAATGTGTTTTTATATATAAATCTTATTATAAATATGTATTTACACAATCATTCAAACCTACACAGAAAGATTTATTGTGTATATTTTTTCTTTTAAATTCTCGATAAGATAAATTATACAAATTTCTTCAAAGTAAACATGGTAAAGGCAACGGAATCAGACACATTTACAATCCAGTAAAAATAAGTACCCGATAGCAGTTTTTTTTCAATTTTTCTCTCAATAGCGTTCGCAATTATGATAAATCTCTTTTTAACTATATATAGCTAGATCACAGTTCATAAATGCATGCAATAAAGAATAGATTGAGACATTTTGGATGTCAGGCTGGTATGGTGCATTACCTATTATTATGTATTGAAATAATTCACATTTACAAATGCAATGTGTGTCTAATTTAATTTGCCTAGCTACGCTTTAATTTTGATTCAATAAATGTATATTTCAGATCAAACAGTCAGACCTCTTTTTCACGAAGAGCAACTTTTTCAACAACTAGTCAATATCTCAGTAACGATGAATCAACAGATGTCAGAATTGATAGGATTGAGCTGGACAATAATTCAAATTCAAATACTAGTCTACCTAATGGACATATTTCTGAGCTTTCCGCTACGTGCCAAACACTTCCAGATATTCTAAATCAACATTCCGAATTTTCTACAACGACCCAATCGATCGTTTAGTTAGGGAATTCGCTTTATGGAACGTTAGAATTAATTGCATTCAACAAGTCAATGGACAACATAATCCTCGAAGAGAAAATAGCATGCAAGCAATTGGAATATCATTTGAACTTTGACTCTTGTATTTGCCGACCAACTCGAAAATAGTAAAACAGAATCATCAGAGGAAACGTGAAATGCAAAATATGAGTGTGGTCAGTCAGATTAGAAAAATGTGTTCCGTGGAAAAAGAAAGATCAGAGACGTTTAACATTAAACTGTGTTTCTATCTTCTTTTGTCAAATTAAGTGGGTTTTGTTTTCTAAATCTATTTTTATACATTGTTTGCAAGTATTTTGTTCTGTTACTAGACTGGAAATATAAGATGATTGATTGAATTCACAAAACAATCTAACTTGATGTGTTGTTTCAATATACACCATGGTCATTGCTGATATTGCTTAATTTCCTGAATTCCTAGATCCAAGTCATTGAATTTAAACAAACTTGAAAAGAATGAGGAATACCAATTATGGGCTAAATTTCCAACCCTTTAATTGTTGGAGTCAAGAAGGTGACCTCTGAATACTAATTGTGTGTTAACTGTTGATAGATGTATTGCTTATTAAGCAGTGCGGAAGCGTCTATGTACATGATTTGGGACACAAACATGTATCACGATTGGTTTCTTTATCATTTAAGCACTGATGTAACCTCTGAATATTCATTTTTGGTTATTTTTTTTTCTTTGTCATTATCGTTTTCTATATGGTATTTCTTTTAATCTACTTTTTTCAGTTATCTGTTTGAAATATCACACGAGTAATTTTCTTTGTATATATAGTTTGTTCCAGATTAGAACGTGGATTAACAAATGTTAATGTATCGGAAAACAGTTTACTGTATTCCTAACAGTATAATGGTTTTAATAAATAGTCCATTTTTTTAATTGAATTTTGAGTTTTGTTTGAATGCAATAAAAATTATGCATATAAACAATTCGAAACAGAAAACAGAACTTTAAAAATTACAAAAAGAAAAAAGGTTACATACTATAGAACAATTAGACCGCAAATAACATAGCTAGTACTAAGGCATTTATTTCTCATTTTCAAATGAATTTCATCAAAGTAAATCGTAAAGTCTTGAAAATATAAGATTGATTTTTTATTATCAAATGCATTAGCTATATTTAAATTATAAATAATCCTTATTTCCTCAAACCATTATTTGTCTCATCATTTACTTAATATCATGTCCAGATTTTGTAATTCAATCAACTATTTATTAACGGTCATTTTTTTATATATTTACGCAATACATTGTATAACATTGTATATTCAGACCCAGAGTCTTACTCTTTGTTGTCTGATAAATAGTTTTAAAAACCAAGCATTTTCTGAAGTAGAAATACGATTACCGCTCTAGATACAGATAACTTTAGTGGTTTTAATTTTGTTCCTTGCTCGCTATCATTTTTAAAGAACCAGCACTTGTTTGGTCTTTTAGAAAATGTTGTTTGTGCTGTATTTAGACCCTTCTACAGCGAAATTTGTTTTATATGCACACGTATAACAATTGCGGTTTTTATCCAATGCTATCATAGGTTTTAAACGGAGTTTTCAATTTAGACTTGTTTATATTTTATCGTTTTTGCTTGTATCATATTTTGCCTCCGGTTTATATGATCCGTTCATCCTTTTTTTTTTTACTCTCTAAATTCAACAGTCTATCCTAAATAGAGATACATTATATGGCCTTCCAAATACCGTTTCGATCCCTAACATCACTGAAAAGACATTTATTGTCGTTTTCCGGATCTGGTGTACAAATGTTTTGCACGTCATGTTTGTGGTATAACATTTTTGCCGCAAGTTTATTGTTTTCTGTTTATTATTAAATTAATAGTGAGATCCATTTTGTAACATCTTGTGAGCAATTTATTTGGCAATCGCCAATGGCAGTCAGCAGGGTTTAAGAACATCAGTTGTTCAAATGCGTTTTGTTAAAATATACTTTTTCATTTTTTGAGGTATTTTAGAAAATGTTGTTTGTGTTGTATTTAGACCCGTCTACAACGAAATTTGTTTTTCATGCACACGTATAAATTGCGGTTTTTATCCAACGCAATCATAGGTTTGAACGGAGTTTTCAATTAAAACTTGCTTCTATTTTATTGTTTCGGCTTGTATCATATTTTCCCTCCGGTTTATATGATCCGTTCAACCATTTTAGACACTTTAAATTCAAGGGTATATCCTAAATAGAAATAAAGTATATGGCCTTCTAAATACCGTTTCGATCCCTTACACCACTGAAGAGACGTTAATTGACGTTTTCCGGATCTGGTGTTAAAATTTTTTGCACGTCATGTTTGTGGTATAACGTTTTTGCAGCAATTTTATTGTTTTTTATTACGTATTAAATTAATATTAAGATCCATTTTGTTACATTTTGTAATCAATTTATTTGGCAATCGCCAATGGCAGTAAGTAGGGTTTAAGAACATCAGTTGTTCGACCTGTTAGTCAAATGCGTTTTGTTTAAATATACTTTTTCACTTTTTTGGTCTTTAGGAAAATATTTGCTTTTGCTGTATTTAAACCCTTCTACAACGAAATTTTTTTTACATGCACACGTATAAAAATTGCGGTTTTTATCCAACGCAATTATAGGTTTGAACGGAGTTTTCAATTTAGACTTGTTTATATATATCTATATTTATATATGTAATAAAATTATGAAAGGAAAAGAAGAAGTTAGCAGAATTTTATTTTAATGGCACTACATATAAAACCAAAGGATTCCGAATATCTTGCAAAAAATCAAAAACAAGGGGAGCGAACATCCTTTATATTCAAATTATGTTTTTTAGATTCACGGTTACAAAACATAATACCAATTTAGTGAACGTACTTTGAATAAACGGTATGCAGAGACGTTACAACCTAACATTTAGATAGAATGCAGTACATTTATTTACGACCATATCAAAGTTAAACATGCATAAAGCGTGTGTCGCCTTACATTTATTTTTACAAATGATTGAAAGTAACTATTTTTGTAAACATGTTTACAAGTTGAAATGTTTCCTTTTTATAAATAACAAATTACTTTGTTATAGCTTTCTAAGGCATGATAAATACAGAATCTGCATGTCACACCATTCGTACCATGTTCCATATGTATCCGGCAGCTGAAAAACATGTTGATAGATTTTCCACAAATTATACTCTGATGATGTACGTATGCACATCCTGGCCATTGTCTGCATGATTCGGTTGGGTAACTATCGAATAACATTGACTTCGTTATAACAATTGATTATAGTTGAATGTCCCTTTGGTATCTTTCGCCTCTCTCTAAATATGACATATAATTCTATCTGCTCTCTTTCTAAATACCTCAACTAATGAAACTTAATCCAAATATTTACTTTATAATATCATTGTACTTTTGTCAGAATTATTTTGTAGTTTCACTTAGATAAAGATTGCCGGGTTTCATTTTTTAAACTTTGCGTTTATTTCATCTAGAGTCTCCATTTGGTTTAATTACAAATACAACAGTTTTTTTAATACTTTTTTTTAATGCTAAAGACAGGAAATTATTCCATAGGCGTATACAAGTAAACCTATTAAAGAAACCAGGTATAAAAAGATTGACGCCAGACACGGATTTTGTCTAAAAAAATCCGAAAGGTTTTGCCAAAAACAATTATAAGGTATTCGTTTCTTTGGGTAAAAATAAATAAAAAAATCAGTGTTTATAGTCTATTTCTCTTTGGTTTATATAATCACTACCAATGAATATTGTTTAACTTTGCAAATATTGCGTAATCTTTATTTGGAATGTAATGAAAGAGAAACAACTCTTTTACATTATGATCATTGCATAACAGAATTTAACTAATCGAATCACCAATGGTACCTACATCTAGCTAGTATCATATAAAGCCTTTAGTTTGCATTTGCAGTGAACTGCTTTGAAAATGTAACATGACAGATCGACGGACGGACAATATTACTCACTCCTGTGTCATCCTTAAGGGTCCTTATTCGTACTTCTAGTAACATTAGCGAGTCCAGTATAATTGAAAATGAATTCTAAACATTCATGTATATAAGGATTCAATAAAGCATGACTTACATCTGATGCATTTAAAAAGATGGGAAAGGGGCAAATTAATACACAATCAGTCGAGAAAAGCATACATTGTAATTGACTTCATTTAATTTTCTTTATTTGGTGTTTCATGTTTACACTTTTTTATATACTATTGTATTTCCTTTCCGACGTAATTTAAAAATTCTAATCTATCGAAAATTTCTGCAAATTCAATAGTTTTTATACAAATATTGTAACGTCGATACGACAACTTACTATAATATTACAAATGATACCAAAATATTTAATTACATTTAAAATATCAACATTGTGTCGATATTACCTTGAATTCGATCTTATTGAAAATCCAGTTACTAAGTGAATGCATGTGCCAATACGATTACAATAATTCAAATATATCACAATACACGTAAATCAAGGAAGTATCGTTCGTTTAAATATCCGCTTTTGATACATTAACGTTTTTTACCTTGTCAATTTTTCTGTGGAATCTAGATTGAAATCACAAGGAAATATTGACAGTTAAAGACGAGAAAAACATTTACTCCCATTGTAGAGTACTATAAATTTTGCTTCGACGTTACACATCCGTTATCATATTAACTACATTCTAATACATGTTGATGCAGCAAAGTAACTGAAATATCAACCATTGACGGAATGACGATCCTAAAACTATACATTTTTATTCACCGTTTAAGTAATGTTGGCTGCAGCTCTCTATTTTTTTTAAATGCTCTTATATTATAAAATGTAAACGTTATTTCTTTATTTATAAATAATCTTAGAGTTAATTATAATTATAGTAATTCTCTCCCATTAATTTAAACAATAAATATGCATGCGCATTTAAAACATACACAGACAGCAAACTATTGTATATAAGTAGATTTAAATATCCTTGTAAAAATTTGAGTATTTGTGCATTGTATAAACAGACAGCCAAGATTGTATGATACCGTGTTGGGTATTAATATCTTACAATTGAATAAAAAGAAATATTTAAAGAGTACACATGAATGGACAAACTATGTTACTAATCGTTAAAAATTACATGTTAAAAATGGCAGAAGAAAATAATGGATAGCCTTTAGTTATCAGTTGAGCGTTTCATTCAAAAGTGACTAAATTGTCCGTAGATTAACAACTTCTGACACTTGTTGACATATTCATTGTTGAAATGTGTGAAAAGGAGTAAATTTTGGAAGATTAATAGGAAGTTAACACAGACATTTTCTATTCGCAGTTTTCTGTAAATAGTAAAAAAGGCATATGAAGAATTATATTTCTTTGTTGATGAGTTTTAAAGATACAAAATGGAATGCATACATGTATGGAGATAAACATTAATATCTTAGAGGATAATTATTATTCAACAAGAAAAATATTATAGGGAAATGAAAAAATAAACCTACAAAATGGCGGAAAAAAAATAAGATATAGAAATTTGGAAATAGTTTTTCATCAAATCATGCTTTCAGACATCAAATGTTGCACACTAATAAGAAAAGGAGCAACAGAACAATAATAATAGCTGTAAACAAGATAGTACTTTCACGAGTAAAATTATATGGCATTTGAAGCACAGGCAAATCGGTCTTCATTCAACCACTCTAATAGTTACGAAGTAACAACTAATCAATTCAACTTGACAACTAATTCAAGTGATACTTCAAGTGCCGAAGCAGAAGCTATAGAAGAGGTAGCAAAATGGTTGTGGATAATTGTTTCCCCGATTCTACTCGTGTTCGGTTTGATTGGAAATATAGGAATATTGTTAGTACTGTGGAAAATGAAAGTTTGCAAGAATTTGACTTATATATTCCTATTCATTTTAGCCACAATCAATACAGTTGTTCTCATTGTTGGTCTGACAAGATATTGGATATTGGCAACTTTTGACTTTGACATTCGGGATATAAGCACGCCTGGATGTTTGTCACAATTATTCTTGATTTATTTTTCTATGCATATGTCTTCTTGGACTCTTGTATGCATAACAACAATACGATTCCTCAAAACAAAATTCCCTTTCCGCTACCGAGCCAAATATTTTTCCAGAGCCTTAAAAACTCTGTACAGTTTATCTTTTGCGATATGTTTAGCACTTGATCTACAATTTTTTTTTACCAATGGTCTTGTTATGATAAACAACAAATATGAATGCAACAATACGTCAATCGAATATTTTACATTTGAGGAAAAAGTTTTTGTTTTGATTGACTTAGCCATGCTTTCGGTCATACCATTCCTTATAATGTTTGTTATGAACTTATTTATTGGGAAAAGAGTTATACAATCCATGGCTTTTCGTAGATTATCTATTTTCAATAACCAAAGCAGACGTCGTTTGAACCGAAAGAGTAAAAGAATAACGCAAATGTTATTTTTTACTAGCCTGTATTTTTTAATAACAACATTACCAGTCTCAGTTTTATTCGTTGTAGACTCATATTTACCTGACAAGAAGTCTATAAAAATGCAGGCACAGTTAGATCTTGCAAAAGCAGTTCTTTATTTATTCCAGTTTTCGTTTTATGCTGTAGGCTTTTACATATATATTGAGATCAGTGATGACTTCAGAAAGTATTTACCATGCTGCAATGCCAAAAATATGTAAGTATCTTACAAAAATTGAAAACAATAGATGCTATTTTTTTAAAACTTTATGCTTCTCCTTTAAACTTAATGGACCCCGAAAGATAGATAAATAAAACACATAATTCACTCAGTGTTTATGTGTTTATTAGACGACTACTCACGTCCTACATATACACTAGGATACTTAATTGTCATTACAAGCTCTTCAACAATCGGCAGACTTTATCAAGCACTTAATTGTATTGAGTATATGCAAATTATGAACAAGTTTAGCATTTGAAAACAACAATCTACCATGAACACCAATATTCCTTTTAGTACAAGTATCATTGACAATTGGGAAAAAGAAAGCTGCCAATAGAGCTCCCGACTTGTATCTGTCAACCAAGCATGAGGCAAGGTTAAAAAACAAAATAGACGTTTCTGTTTTAATACTTTTAAATCCTTTTATGATTAATTCTATTACTGCATTTTTCCTTTATTGAAATGTCTTTGAAGGTATAATCAGGAACAGGAAGAAAGTCCCTAGTTAAATGGCAAAATCAAAAACACATCAAACGAATGGATATCAACTGTTATATTCTTAACTTGGTACATTCATTTTCTTGTGCAGAAAATGGTGAATTAACCAAGTTTTATACGACCCAACGCAATCAACCTAAGAAACTTTTTTTTACGAGTAGATATGCATAAAAAGAGCTAAGAAACTTTTCCCCATCTTTAACGACTATGCGTAATAAAAGGTGTTGGATACATGCCAATAAGACAGTAACCCAACGACAACAATTATGCACATGGAAAAAAATAGGTGAAAAGGTTAATGAAGTTCCAATAAGTAAACACTACATACGGTATCTGAGCCTAAATGCTAGATCTGTTTGTCTGCTATTGGTCTTGGTTTTTCGGGCTGTGATTTATTCATAATTCCCCACCCACCCCGATGGTAAATAACAGGATAAGCATAAGATGCAATGCCTAAATACTATGATTTCTTACAATACAAAACAGTAAGCAATGCATGTTTTGTTTTGATTGCAAATGATTTTTATCTTAATTAACATTTATATTTCAGTTCTGAAAATTGGAATTCTATGTCACGAGGGATCTCCTCTTTTTCAACAGCTAGTCACTATTTGAATAACGATGAATCTAGAAATGATATGAACAACGCTGCAAATGATGGAACTGAAACGGACATTAATTCCAATTCAAATACTTTTGCGCCTAATTATCAGTTTTCAGAACTTTCAGCTACGTGCCAATCACTCCAAGATCTCCAAAATCGACAATTATCTTTATCTGCAACGTGCCAATCTATCTCTGAATCACCGAACGGGAGCATTTTGGAACAACCAAATTCGATTCATACAATGAATAATTCGAATATAGAGAATACTGGGAGTGGAAATAACACACGAACAAATCGAATATCATTTGACTTTTCTAGTACTAGTATTTGTCATACCATACGGGAATTGGAACCATTAGAACAAACTTGGCTCTGAAGATGTTTCCGTCTTGTATACTTAAAGTGTCCTCGAAGGTAAAGGATTATCGTCCACAATAAAGAATGTTTCCGTATACCAACTATTTGCTATATATTTTTTTTTCTGTTACTAGTCAGTCAATAAAAAAAGTTGACTGTTTCCTTTTAATATGCAACATCGTTTTTCTATTCCTTTCTATGTCAAGGATCTTGCCTCTACGTTCATTTACTATTAGTGTCCAGTATCGCTTGATCCATTCAGTTGCATTAAAAGAATCAGGAATATCAATAGTTATCAAAGTTACCAGGGTTATATTTGTTTACGGCGGACGCGCGTTTCGTCTTCATAAGACTCATCAGTGACGCTCAGATCAAAAACGTTAGAATGGCAAACAAGTATAAAGTTAAAGAGCATTGAGGACCCGAATTTCCAAAAAGTTGTGCCAAATACAGCTAAGGTAATCTGTGCCTGGGATAAGAATCCTTAGTATTTCGAATAATTAATCTATAAAAACAAATTACCACATAATTGATATTTATGTCAATACCGAAGTGCTGACTTATGGGCTGGAGATACCCTAGGGGACGGAACGTCCACCAGAGTGGCATCGACCAGTGGTGTAAATATTTATCAAATCAAATCTAGCTTCGTTTGCACTTGCATTGTTGAAAGCATAATAGTAGCCTCTGAGTAATTAATCCGTGCTAACTATCGTTAATGAGTGTATGGCCTCAATATGACTTTTGAACTGCGGTATACTACTGTTGCCCTTACTCATCAATGCCGAAACCTCTCTGTTACTAATTTAGGCCAACGATATATCGTTGATGAGTTTCTGTATGATGAGGCAGTGCAGAAACCTCTTCCTATTAATGCTGGGTTACCTATCGCTTAATGGTTTCTGTATCATAAAGCAATAAGTAACCTCTGGGTATCAATTTTGGGTCACCTAGTTCTTTTTACTTATATATAGTATATTTGATTGCACAATCGTGAGATAATTTTCTTGTACATATAGGAAACAACATATGACTAACATAACGAATTCCGGGGTTATTCAAACATGTTAACGTTCAAAAGTTTTACTTCAAAAACCAACATATCGAATGAAAAACAAATATCATATTCCTGAATTGTTACAGGCATATCCAGATTGATAAGTGAATGAACAATGTGATTGAAAATGTTCATGTTTTTCTTCACCATCTTTCTTCGTGTTGGTGTCAGTATATTGTAACCTCTTTTTATAACACCAAATTGGGTTATGCAGCAAATCAAAAGGATTCTTAAAAATTGAAACTTTTAGAAATGGACATCAGTTATGATACATAAAGCAAAAAAGGCTTCAGAAAAAACCCAGAGCTGGATATATATACTAGTAACTGACATTCTTCTTTCCTTTTTTAAAATGCATTTAACGACTGTAAATCCTCTAAACTTGAAAAATTGAAATTGTCTATTCATCCTCACATTCATTATAGTCAACACATGGAAGTAATCGCATTTCTCTAGATAATAATTTATCGTATCGTTTACCAAACGATTTTTACATTTCGTAATTCAATCAGTACCTGTATTAAAGGTCAATTTTCAATATGATTACGCACTTTATCACAACAATTTCTTTTCTTCAGATACAGACTATTGCTCTTTGCTCTTTGCTCTTTGCTCTAGCAAATTGTTAGGAGAATATACACGCTTAAATACGTCTTCTAGTTAAAGATTACACGATAACGTTCCTTCTTAGAATTTTTGGGGAAAAAGTCCTTGTTAATGCTCAAATTTCCGGATCTTTAAAACTTAAAGGTATTTTCGATTTGTATTTAAAAGGGTGAAACAGATGAAAAGAATATTGCATTGTAAGAAGTTATAATTGTTATTGAGATTTCCGGATGATTATTTCTTTGGTCACATTCAAATAAGTCCATAAACATATAGTTACTAAACATGTGTAGATACTCATGTGCAAAAGTTGACATAAAGTTAAAAAGCATTTTTTTATGTTTGTTGCGTCTGCGACAATAATTACAAGTTAGTGAAAGTATTTTTGTAATACAAGATATCCATTATCATTACAATATCATGATTAATATGTAGAATGAATGGGGACACTTATTAAGACCATTCCAATGAAAAGCTAAACATTCAGTGCGTGTCGGCTTACGTTTAATTTCTCTAATAAGGAAAAGGAAAAATATATGAACTATTGTTCACAAGTTGAAGTGATAGATGTCATACAAACATGCATATGCTCAAATTAGTTTCTACAAATTCGTAAACAAATTAGACGATTAGGTTAGGTAGTGTGTGTTTGTCCATTTTGTCGTACCCCTGTCCTAATTTTGTATCCGCATCTGCTCCTTAACTGCCTGGCAGAGATTTGTGAAAATTCAAAAAAAATCACTTTACTCCCATTGTGAACTTATGCTACGCCTATTTCATTGTTTCGTTTGACTGATTAAATGAGTGGGAATCACTTTGGAATGATACTGTTTTCGTGGTATCTTAACACTGCATATGTATATCCACTTCTAATTACAATCTAATTAAACTTCATTAGAAACTTAATCATATAAAGTTATTGTGTTTTGGTGTGAATTTGTTTTTGGTTTCTCCTGGCAAATCATGTAACTTTTACGTATCAGTCCATTTCTTATTTGCTCGCTGTACATCAAGTCTCAGTTGGTTTAATTACAAATACATTTTTTTACTTTGAATTTTATGGTCGTATAACGATATAACAGTAGAAACTCAGTAGAATTGTAAAGAATTTTTAGGACTAAATGACTTATAAAATGTCAATAAAAAATCATCTTCTTAGGAAAGGATTTAGTGAGCAATGGCATGTGTACGTACTGGTGTAAAGTACACACAGAATGTTCTTTTTTCAAAAATAAAAAAAAACAAAGTCAACGTGCAATCAACTTAATCACTAAAGATAAACATTAATTCCTTTGTTCATAAAATGTAATCTTGATTTTGTTATCCATTATGACAACGTTATTTTGAAGTCTTGTGAAAAGTCTGTAGAATTAATTATGAAACAGTTCATAGAAACGAAGACAAACTATATCTGTGCAATACAAAGTCAGGAAAAGATTTTTTCGTTACATTAAATATTGCATATCGACTAACTTCCTAGAATGTATTTTGAATTTGATTTTAAATTCAATAAAAGAGAAATAACTCTATTGTGTAATAATCATTTCATTACAATCTGATTAAATTTTAGATTCAGGGCAAAACTTCAATAAATTAGAGCTCATTTTAAAAGTAAAATCACAAAAATACTGAACTCCGAGGAAAATTCAAAACGGAAAGTCCCTAATCAAATGGCACAATCAGAAGATAAAACACATAAAACGAATGGACAACAACTGTCATATTCCTGACTTAGTACAGGCATCTGTTGTAAATGGTGAATGGAACATTGTTTAATATCGCTCAACCTATCACTTGTATGACAGTCGCATCAAAATCCATTATATTGACAACGATGCGTGGACAATACAGATATAATAATAAAAGTGTCAAAATATGGTTACAGCAGTCACTACCGTGTCACAATCTCAATCAGAACAAAAGCAAACATAAATTTAACTAGGAAGCCTGAAAAAAACATACATCAAATTTAACAACCACATTCATTGCTTACTTATTTTTTGACGTCAGAATGTAAAAGTCATACAGGTAAATTTATAAAATAATTTTGTCGTTCAAAGTATGCAAAAACTATAATAGAACAATAACATAATGGCGGGATATTTAAAGTACAGAGCTAAGTCATATGTATCAAAGAAACATAAAAAGTCACACGAACAGAGTACACTAGCAAAAATGAGATAATAAAAACAGCACATTGATGGGATGCATAAGTATCGAGCCTTGTCAAATGGGTATCAACAAAAACAGACCAAACAGCAAAAGTAATATTAATAAAGACAAGTAAAAGGACACTACCACATAGTATTGCATAGCAATATAATATTTGCCACAGAAAGTAACCAAAAGTTAGCGTGCAATAAATTCTAATATTGCATAAGTGTAATAAATCTTCAAATTTCATGACTTCATCAACGACAAAATCTTAGTTTAAACCAATTTTTACTTTCAAATATTAAATTGCTATACAATAAAAGGGTTATTGCATGAATATTGTGGGACATTGTCCCTCGTAGAACATATATTTTCGCAAGCTCGTGCAATATAAAATTCTACTCGGGACAATATCCCCCAATATTCATGCAATAACCCTATATTATTAAGATTATAAACAACGTCAGTACGCAGAATTTTTACACCAAGACCATCCTGTATTATTTGTTAAGTTGATACGGAATATTTACCAACAAGGTCTTGAAATTGTACCTTCCGATGAACTTTTTAGAAAAAGAATGAGACGTTCTTTGACATACCCCTGGTTCATCAACTTTCTGATCAGAAACTGGTAACGTTTTACAAAGTCTGAGTAGGAGCTGCAAGCTCTTAAATACCGAATAAGTTGGGAAATGTATATCCCATATGCAGGTGAAGTTGGTATATTGCTACTAAGGTAGGGGAATTGATAATTTCAATATTAAAATCGTTTCGATTGTCATAGATTCTGGTAATGAGTTGACTGTGTATGTCAAATTCGAGGTATAAGTCTAAAAAGGATGCGGAGGAAGCCGGGTCTGTTGTTCCTTTAATTTCTAGTTCATGGGGATATATTTATGGAACCAATCAGAAAAGTTCGGAGTGTTAATGGAAAGAATAGCATCAATATATCTAAACGCGAAATTAGATAATCCGCCTTCAGTGATTTTCTTGTTTTTGACAATTCCGATTCATATGAAAAAAAAGGTCAGCAAGGAGAGGCGCACAGTTCGTTGCCATAGGAATGCCAACATTTTTAAAAAAAAAGTCTATATCCAAATTCAAATATGTTGTTGATAAGAAACTCCAGCATACTGATCACTTGTTTCTCTGTGCAACATGTTGTCACTTTTGTTCACTATTAACAAAAAATAAAAAGTAGAATACAAGACTTAGTACTTTAAAGCCAATAATAAATATTTGATCCACCTCTAAATAGTAAAACTGTATATTATCATTATTTCTTTTCTTTCTTTTGTATTGTTGATTATTTTATTCACAGATCTTTCTTTTACATTCAAAACAATCTATATGTTAATACATTTTATAGTCGGTAGCATCATTTGGATAGCGTTCTTATCCTTCGAATACAATTCATGGAGTTTAGGACAGTAACTGATGTTAAAGTTAACTAGACATTAACCTGTTGGCTGTTGGTAGCCATAGTAAGAGGTCATAACGTCTTTATACATATAAAACTATGTTAACCAATAAACAAGAATATTTCGGAAAAACCCACCCCCTTCTTTACAAGCACACAAAAAGCGTCATTTGAATGTCCTTAGAAAATATGGCGACTATTTGGGTTCACATTTGACTAAATTTAAGAATATCACGGATACATATATGAAATCTCTGAGATTAAATTACTGTTTGTAATAACTTCTATCAAACGAAACACTAGTTGGGTCTAAATCTAACTTAATAGCACAAACACATGTTTGATTTAGCATTATAAATGTATTGTTAAGAGGGGAACATGCGGTCTGACAGACGGATCAACAACGTGACTCCTGTATCAACTATGTGTCCCTATTTCATATTTTTGTAATAAAATTCAGACGGCTGTAAATTGGAAATGTATTCTAAACATGCATGTCCATGATTGGTGGCTTTGGGTTGTTTTCAGCTCTTTAGTCAGGTTGTTGTCTTTTTGACATATTCCCTTTTCTATTTTCAATTGTATGTATAAATCCAGTGTAGGATCCACTAAAGAATGAGCTGGTTATAATACATTACATATAAGAAAATTAATGGTGGAAAGGAGGCAATCGAAAAACGGCCATTCAAAGAAATGCATACATTCTAAATTGACAGGGAACAGTAGTTGTTTCAACATACACCTTCGTCCTTTGAATAAGTCTTTAATGGATAGTTGTCTCTTTTATAATCATACTACATGTATATCTCCTTGAATATATCACGGTACGGAAAAGGACTTGCCAACAATAAAGAATGAACGTTTGCCTATTTTGAATTTAATTTTAGTATTCAGTTTCCCATGTGACAATGACAAATTAAAATAAGAGGAAACTTGATATGAGTAACGTAACAAGTCTGTTACAATAGTTTGATCAGTTTCAAACAATTGGACTCATACAATTGCAGTAAAAACAATAATTATCAAAGGACAAGGATGTGAAAATCAGCCAGTCACTGTAAAGTCTTCAACAATAAGGGTCAATAAGCACAACTCATACAGAAAAGAAAGTAATAAAATTGCCCTGGATGACAAAATGTGCCAATATTCAAAAATAATAAACAAAGACAACTAGATTTATACAATTAATAAAAATAAAAGAAATATAGCACACTTTATATGTATAATTTAATTTCAACAATGTTTAACAACCTCAAGGTATATTTGGAATGGTCAATAAATGCATATAAATGGCAGTCTACAGTTATTATAAAAATATAATTTATATAAATCTTTTGTTTTCATTGCATAGATCTATTCAAACTAGGTGTATGTGTATAATAAGTTTGCTAATCAATATCATGGCACATAAGTATGCAATAGTGATGTGAATACATGTGAAAATACATTGAGTCATGAAAAAGCCACATCTTGCTCCACAAAAAAATAAAAAATGAAACTTACTTTTTATAAAATGATGTGGTATTTATACTTAACTAATATTTTTTTTCAAATTAATTAGTGGGAAAGAATAATAATCATGGCTAATAGGGGTTTGTTTTAATTACTTTGCAGGCAGCAACTAACAACTTTATAAAATAAAATACTTTATCAAACCTGAAGAAGGCAAAATATACAGTAATTTGTATTTTACAATTTTCTTTTATAGCACTTGCCAGACACATTTCATTTATTTCAAGGTACTAGTAGGTGAAGCAAAAAAGTCTGTTAATAAATTCTCCCCATCTATTGGTGTATGCTGCTAAGAAAAAGTATACTGAAGGATGACTTTGTTATGACTTTCAATGATGAAAGTTATTGATAATGGTTCTGTTTTGATTTTTTTGTATTGGAAACAATAGATCAATATTCTTAAAGCAAAAGAATTAAAAGCTGATAGGATTTTCTTGACATTGGCCTTTATATAAATTTTCCAGATATATATTGTGTTATTTTCAGTCAAATTTCACAAAGTAGGTGAAGCAAAAGCATTAAACAACTGTGTATATGCTGATAAATAAAAATATATTAGTTCTAAAAATTGAAATAGAAAAGCTTTTTAAATAAATAACTGAGTGCAACTGTATTGCATAGAATGAACAAAATAACAGATCACATTTTAACAGACTATAATGTAACAGCATGGAAATTGTAGTTGATATTACTTCACAAATTCTTGAAGTTTCATTTAACACTGATTAGCTGTTTAATTCAAATTCACAAGATGGTGGTGATAAAAGTGTATGGCCTTACAATGTAGTAAAACTGACAAAGATAAGGCACTCTGTAATGTACAAAAATAAATTGTCAAAAGATTTCAATTTTTACAGAACAATCAAATTGTTATCAGGCCTGGGGTAATGGTAATTTGTAATTGTAATGCATTGTAATATTACTTTTTTTGGATGTAATGCAAAGTAATTTGTAATGCACATTTTCTGCATTACAATTACATGTAATGTAATGATTACTTTAGTTAAAAATTGATGTAATGCCTCCATTACAGTACATTACTTTTCATTACAAATTGGTAAATAGATAAAATTGAAGAATATTGTATAATAAAAATAAAATATTAACAAAAACAAAAGAAAGTATGGAATAAAATTTTTGTCACAGTTAATTACTGTATTAAATAAGGTAAGAAATATAAAATGGTAAACAATATCAAGTCTTTGATCTTGGTTTCTGATATTTGTTTAATATGATATGGGAATATTTTGGTGTTAGGTGGTCTTTGAAAAATCTTATAAAAAAAGTTATCAAACAAAACTATATAGATCAATGAAAAAAATATGAAGATGAAAATTTCATAATTCTATACACCTTACATTTATTTCAATGAAATATTGAATATATCAAACAACATTTTTAAACCAAACTGTGGTTTGGGTCCTGTCTGTGTTGTTATTTCACCTAATTAATATCACAATGTTTTTATTGCAATCAAATCTTCTCAACTTATGTTTGTCCTCACAGAACCCTTAGGCATTTCACAAGATAATCCTTTAATGACACATTTATTATATCCCCTTGAAAAAATGATGTCTTAATGATTAAGTGATCAATGTTAGAAACAAAATTATATGATAATTTATTTATTTTTTACCACCACCTAAGAAACTTAAAAGTGACTTTTTCAGTTTCATGCCTCCTTCTACTCAATCAAAGGGTATACAGGTAAGGTGCAGTACATGATGTTGACATCTACTTGTCTGAGCCATGTGAAGAAATTTCAATCAATGCACTGGAATAATGGAAGTCAAATTCAGTGTGCCTTTCTTCTTTGGTTAATACAGCTATCAATTATTTAGCCATTTCCCACACATAAGCTCCTGTAGAAAGGCTTTTAAGTATTGCCGGAAAGGTGTACAGACTTGATCGCTGTTCTCTTAATGGCATCACATTTAAACCACTTATGATGATAAAGTGCAATGGACATATTAAGTATTTGAAGTATATGTCCCTAACACTGTATACATATGTACATATACCTCTGTTTTTGAAATGCTTTGTGTTTTTATATTGGAAAAGTAATGTGTAATGTAATGCATTACACAGGCAAAGTGATTGTAATGTAATGCATTACATGTGAGAAAAAATGTAATTGTAATTGTAATTGTAATGGAAGAATCACAAAGTAATTGTAATATAATGCATTACATTTCAATGTAATGGCCCCAGGCCTGATTGTTATCATGGTTATTAACCAAAAAAATGGAACACATTTTTATTGATTAAGTGCTTCCCTTTCATGAGATTCAAAATAAGGAGTCATGTTTTTCAAAGGGAAATAACAATTTAAAAAAAAATGTATGGAGCCATATCCAAACTATTACATACAAAACTTTTAGCTGGTTGGCATAATTAAATTTCATCACAATCTACTTATTATGATTATGATATGTGAACAGACAAAAATCTTATTTATCCTGCTATAGATATGTGTAGTAATATTTAGGCATGATAATGAATAGACTTTGTCTACAAGACTTTCTAAGCCAGAGCCATGTTAAACATAGAAATACATGAAATATCTCTAGGCAAGATTTTTAGATATAGAATCCAGTAAATAATCAATGTTACTCTTCTCTTTTAGAAAGAAATGTCCTCCAGGTAAAAACTGTAAACTAAAAGTCCCACTGGTTAACTCTTTCCATGCTGAAAATAAGAAAAAAAGTTAGAGAAATTAAATTTTTAATTTTCAGAAATAAAGAAGATAATGTGTATACGTTTATGGGACACACAAAAAAACACAATATTGATGACCAATTTAAACAATTTGTAAATACGAACACTAGATATTGCTGGTTACTGCCACCAGAAGAATTGATTTTTGTAGGAAGAAGAGTTTCAGACAGGATAACAGTTGATGGAACCTTATATTGCAATTCATGTGACTGGCTGTTTAAATCCTATTTTTTCACATAATTTTCAACGGAAATGATACAACATACATGTATGTAGCAAGATTTGGTGCTAAAGAAGTGGTAAGTAAGAGGCAATTAATCAGGTCCTTTATAGCTTGATGATTGGTATGAGTAAGGCTCCATGTTGAAGGCTGTACTTTGACCTATAATTGTTTTCTTTTTAAACATTGTGACTTGGAATGAGAGTTGTCTCATTAATACTCATACCACATCTTCTTATTTATAATTACATTATTGGAAATTTAGAAAAGGGATTCAGAAGCAAAAACTGTATCTACATTTTCATCTTTTTTAAAGCTACATTTATATTATTTACTTTTTTCACTTACCATCATCATCATGTTTTTTATCACGATCTCCGTCATACATTTGTATGGGACAGGACACTACTGCTTTACCAGGCTCAGGTTGAAAACTGGAAAATAAAACAATTCCAGTATAGTATTTTTCTTTAGAACTATATAAAACAACATTAATAACCAACCCACAATATTTGAACAACTGAGATTCAGGGAAAGTAGTTATTTGTTTTCTTATAAATTTACTGTTTCTTGAACAAACCTTTGGTTCTTCATTTATGTCTGTGCGCAATATTTGCTTGATAACATAACACAAAACTTAAAGCTACTCGCAGGTATAAATCCAATTTTTTTTTTAAATATAGAATTTGCTATTTTTTCTATAAATTAACTTTATCATATACTTAATAGAAAAATAAAATAAAAAAGTGGGGTCACCGTTCATTTCAGCTCACAATCTGCCTTTGAAAGAAGCATCTTTTTTTGTTTTTTTCAGTTGAACTAATGTAATAGGAGAAATATATGTAATATCGAGAGAAAAAAAGAACTAAATTACAGAAATCGCCTAAATTTTACACTTGTTTAGTTTAAGTACAGCTTATTTGGAAATAATAAAAGAAAATACAGGGAACCTATGATTTAAAAAAGATATTTCAATTTTAATGTCTAAAAAATGGCATTTTTGCACCAAAGGGATATAATTTGGAGCTTTTTTGAGAAAACATTTAAAATTCATCTGGGACCAAAACAAATTGATTTTTTTGATTGATTTTTGTACCATATTATAAGGTAACAATTAATAGTGTAGTAAATAAAATTTATAATGAAAAAAAAATGTTTTAAATTTTTCTGAAATTTTTGTACTCTCGAGCCTCCTTAAGTTAACAACCCATAATTCCGATGAAGACAGCACAAAATCAAAAACCTTATAATATGGAAAATATATACATATATATTTGTATACTTCTTGCAGAACAAAATGTTTCAAAAACTAATGAGCAAGCATGGCAAACAAACAGTATTCAATTAACTTCGTAAATGCTGACTTGATCAAAAAGCAGCACTTACAGTACACACAGAGAGTTTATAATCACAAACTCTAACCAACGATTTCGGGGTGTATCGGAGTCACACCGCAAATCACGAATTATACTCCTAATTTCCTCCAGAAATTCTCTCCCAACACTGCGTGGCTGTTAATTGGTTTATTGCCCTTTGGATGTACTAAAAATTAACGACATGTGACAACATAATCGGATTAGCCAGATTTATTACCTATGTACATTCAATCGATCTTGATTGCATCTGTGTGCTTTTAAAAACACGCAGTGTTCTCCCCAGGACCTTAAAGGACCGCGGGCCCGCGATGTATAATTTTCTACCGTGGTGGTATCGTTCTTGCCGCGATGTATAATTTTTCACCGTGGTGCTTAAATTTCCAGTAAAAAAAAATCATAAATCGGTAAATGGGGTTTAAATTTCAGATGAAAATTGACCAGTTCAAACCAGTTCAATCCAGTTCTGACACCGAAGATTGTTTACACCACGTGATCGATTTACCTTTTGAGGTTAACCTTGATGATTGGATTTAATCGATGTACATGATTCTTGTGTTTTAATTAATTAAGAGATCATAACTTAATGATCACAGACTTATGAGACTTTTGAGGGACAAGCAAACATGTGTCTATTAACTCTATTACTCAAACCTTTGGTCATAAATGATTTGCGTATTTTAAGTAATTGAGTTACTTCCCCTGATTTAGCTTATTACAAAAATGTGCTCCTAAAATATTATCCATCACTTAAAATAGAAATAAAGTACAAATTGAATGCAAAATTATATAAGGATGTTACCTCAAGGATAAAACTTTCTTTGAACATACCAACAAAAATATATTGCAAATTATTTTTGACAATCATACTTTAATTAAAGCACAGACCTATTGTAATAAATAAGTAGTGTATCCCCTAATTACATTTTGACTTCAGCTAGGTCTGTATTTAAAACAAGGTTGTTTAATACTTCCATTTGTTATAGTATTAAAAGAAGTTCAATTTTTTTAAAATAAATTTACAATGATTGGAACTCAGCTAGACATGATAACCTTTCACAAGTGTCCACATAGATAATAGAAGTATACTTTTCATGTCTATCATGAAATAACACAATAATGATTCTAATAATAATTTTATTGATGTCTAAAAGAATCATGTCTATATTAAAGCCTATAAAGGTTCTGCATTAAAATTTAATCTTGTTTAAAGTTAATTGTTATGGTGTAATCTAACAAAAATGGGGAATGTGTAGTGTAACTACAAGTATCAGGACAAAATTGGCTTGATCAAAGTATAAAAAGTCAATAGTTTAAAGACTTAAAGTGCTTTCTGTTATTTATTCTTTAAAGATATTAAAGTATACAAACTGTTTGATTTACTTCTTTTTTTTATCAGTATTTTTTTACCCAAAGTCTACATAACACAGTAAACAAAACAAAAGACAAAAAGGTAATGGTACAAAAACTAACAAGAAGAAAAAATAAGCGATGCAACGCGACACCACATATTGTACAAATCATTTCGACACGCGTTACCCTGGTGCTATCCAAAAATCCTGGGGAGAACACTGACACGGTATTAAAATTTTAACAAATGTTTTCCTTTCTTTGACAGATAAAGATGCAACATTATCATTCAGAATAAGATAATTATTCTTGTATGTTTTTGCCTCATGTCATTGTCATTTGAAATAAAACGTATAAACGAATAAATACGAAAAAAAAACTTATTTTGTATTTCTATTATAGACCAGTCAGGTCTTACTTTGTGTTTTTTCAACAAAGGCGATTTTACCACAATTAGAATCTTTTATGACCTACTCAGTAAGCAATATCACAACTTAATTAATTATATGGGAAAAAAATTATGTGTTGTTCTCTGTTATTGATCTTTAATTATTTAAAATAAAATTGGATGAGCGCAATCTGTATTTTACTGCTCGTTAAAAGTCCTTTGCAAAATAAAAAAGAAAATGTAGAATTTCAACAATTACTATTGAATATTACAATGAATTATATCATGTTCTACAAGAAAAAATAAGTGAAAAAATATGTGGACAGGATTTTAACAATCTACACATTTTCACAGAGGATCTCTACCAACTCACAAGAAATGTATATATATGTTAGTTATACCTCCTTGCAATGCCCAACTGAACCACATGCATCGTGTTTTCATCTACCATTAAATTAAATGTATATTGTTGACCATGGACGTATAAAGAGTGTCCAGGTTTACGTCCTGTTTTGACTGATAAAACATAAAAATGAAATAGTATATGAAGGCTTTTTCGTTTATTCGGAAAAAGATTATATTTTAGATTCCGGTTAATCAATTGTAAAAGGACCTTCTAGGGACTCAATCTTAACGCACACAAATGTCAATTATTACAAATCAAATTTAAACCCTGAATGAATTTTCCCACGGGCATCCAGAAAGGTCATCTGAGTTTACTGTTAGGTGATATTATTTCCCGCCAAATAAAAATCTCATGGACAAAATTGATGTCACTATTTTTAAGCCAAGTCAACTTGAAGTTCAAAGTTCAACCACGCACTGTTGATCACTGAGATGTGTATCGTCTTCCCACTGCAATCAATTTATTTTAGAATCTTTAAAGATTGATGTCCTAAATACAACACACAAGTTTACATTCATTGTGCGTAAATGAATATTATGCAACGACAACTTGTTGCACTATGGAAGTATTTCTTAAAATCTAGTATATTTTTTTTCTATAAAACTTTAATGCAATTGAAAGAATTAACAAAAACATTTTGCTTTTAAATCTTTTATTTGTTTCAAGCCATTAATTTAGATAATCGTACAATGAAAATGCCGTAAACTTATTAAGCATTATCATGATTATACATCAAGAATAATTGTGGTGTAGGGAGTTTGGGAACCTATTCGCGAAATTTGAATTTTCATTACAATTTTGTAATTAAAAAACTAGAAAATCTAAATAATACTGTTATAGACTAGTGATACACCAGGGAGTTACAGACAAATAATTATATTAAACTTACTCAAACTGGTCTAACAAGCCATAATCTGCTTTCAGTGCAGGTAAATATAACTCCATTATCTCATCATTGTCTAATATTTCTTTTGGTGTCCCTCCTAAAATCAAATAAATATCACATTATATATGTAATTGTCTGGTTATACTATCAAAACTGGTTTATTCTTCCTTACTGCCAATAAAATGTTTACAGATTGACTTAATGCTGATTCCTGTGCCATACCATCACAGTGAGTCATTTAACATGTTTAAGGCTTTTCATTTTACAAATTATTTATACTCATCGAAGAATTCAAATAGAGAGAAATATATTCAACAGGTGACCAATTGCTATCAACATATTTAAGTAATGAATGTGCATGTGAAATTATTGCTTTTATTCACTAGGAAATCAACATGTTCAATGTAATTCATTTCAACCAATATAATAAAAAAGTATATTTGCTTATGTTGTAGAAATAGACCTTTGGTCTTTGACAGATAGTTGTATCATTGGCAAGTTTACCATATCTCTTTACATTTATACTTATCATGCTTATAAAAAGGAAACTGATTAATCAAATTTACAAAAAGTATTCATGATTGGTCAACAAGACAAAATGGCAAGCAAATTTTTAAAGCCAATTCTTTATTCTTTTTATTAAGTCTCCCAAACAAAGTTTGGAGACTTATTGTTTTTGCTCAGTTCTTATTATTTTTATTATGGCACCCTCAACGGAGTTGGGGTGACATATTGTTATTCTACGTTTCTTTTTTTTCTTTTTTTTATTATTATTTTTCTTCCACTATTTTTGTCCGGAGCCGTTCTCAGAATAGAATGGACCAAAGTTGATGGAACTATGGTATAATGTTGACCACCATGCGAAGTTGTCCCTCTGACTTTGGAATGGTCAAGATGGCCACCGTTACCATGGAAACAGCAAAAATGCGAAAAAAATCAAAGTGTTCCAAAGTGGAAGAAACCTCACAGGAATGGTAACTGGCATGTGCTGATTTACAGTTTGACTTTGGAATTATCAAAATGGCCGCCGTTACCATGGAAACTGCAAAAATGTCAAAAATTTCAAAATGCTCCAAAATTTATGAAACTTTAAAAAATGTTAATTTGAAAGTGTAGATGTACTCTTTTACTGGGGAATTTTCAAAATGGCTGCCGTTACCCTGGCAATGGGGGAAGGGTGCCATCCGTTATTGCTAGCAATTACAAATCTAGTTATTATGGCACCCTCAACGGAGTTGGGGTGACATATTGTTATTCTACGTTTCTTTTTTTTCTTATTATGGCACCCTCAACGGAGTTGGGGTGACGTATTGTTATTCTACGTTTCTTTTTTTTCTTATTATCATGGCACCCTCAACGGAGTTGGGGTGACATATTGTTATTGTTCGATTCTTTTTTTCTGCTTATTATGGCACCCTCAACGGAGTTGGGGTGACATATTGTTATTCATCGTTTCTTTTTTTTCTTATTAAGTCACCAAAACGGAGTTTTTGGGGACTTATTGTTTTTGTATCGTTTCTTATTATTATGGCACCCTCAACGGAGTTGGGGTGACGTATTGTTATTCTACGTTTCTTTTTTTTTTTTATTATTATTATTTTTATTATTTTTCTTCCACACATTTTGTCCAGGAGATTTCTCGAAATCCAAAGGACCAAAGTTGATGGAACTCTATTATATTGAGGACCCTTAGGTCAAGAGTTGCAGGCACCATGGAATGGTTCAAGATGGCTGCCGTTTCCATGGAAACTGCAAAAATGTGAAAAATTTTCAAAATTCTAAATTCTTCATTATAAGACCCAAGTGGATGAAACTTTGTGGAAGTGTTACCTGATATGCCTAGATGTGCATGCAATATCAAGAGGTTCCAAAATGGCCGCCATTGTCATGGAAACAGGGCGAAAGTTTAACATTGACCCTATGGAAAAACACATTAAAGCTGCAATTTCTTGAAGAATATAGCATCAATCCCAATGAAACTTTATAGATATGTAACATGACATGTACCAATGTGGCACCTGTCTTTGGAATTTTGGAAATGGTACCCGTTACCATGGAAATACCAAAAATTTCAAAAATTTCAAAATGCTCCAAAATTTAAGAAACTTTACAACAATGTTTATAAACATCTGTAGATGCGGTCTTTGACTTTGGAATTTTCAAAATGGCTGCCGCTCACCTGGCACTGGGGGAAGGGTGCCATCCGTTATTGCTAGCAATTACAAATCTAGTTTTTATTATTCTTCTTTAACACTTTTTGTCCACACAGTTTCTCGGAATTGTATGGACCAATGTTTATGGAACTATACCATAATGTGGAGCAGCATATGAAGTTGTGCACCTGACTTTGGAATGGTCAAGATGGCTGCCGTTTCCATGGAAACTGCAAAAATCCGAAAATATTCAAAGTGTTCCAAATTGGAAGAAACTCCACAGGAATGGTAACTGGCATGAGATGATTTGCAGTTTGACTTTGGAATTTCCAAAATGGCTGCCGTTACCATGGAAACAGCTCAAATATCAAAAATTCTAACTCTTTCATTATAACATCCAGCTGGATGAAACTTTATGAAAATGTGACCCAGTATGCCAAGATGTCAAAACAATATTTGGATAGTTCAAAATGGCCGCCGTTGTCATTGAAACTAGGGCCAAGTTTTGCATGGAAAAATGCATAAAATCAGCATTTTCTCAGAGAATAGTGCAGAAAAGTAAATGAAACTGTATTGATATATAAAATGACATGTGGCAATGAGATGTACGCTTTTAGAATTTTGGAATTATCTACTGTAACCATGGTTGCAGCACAAATGTTTAAAATTTCCAAAAAAAATAAAGTGCTGCAAACTAGATGAAACTTTACAGAAATAGTGGCTGACATGTGCGGAGTTGCATTTTGAAGTTGGAATTTCCAAAAATGGCCGCCGTGACCATGGAAACAGCAAAATTGTCCAAAATTTCAAAATGCTCCAAACTTAATGAAATTTTACAAAAATGATGACTTGCATGTGTAGATGCACTCTTTGACTTTGGAATTTTCAAAATGGCTGCCGCTCGCCTGGCAATGGGGGGACAAGGGTGCCATCCGTTATTGCTAGCAATTACAAATCTAGTTATGGCACCCTCAACGGAGTTGGGGTGACATATTGTTATTGTTCGATTCTTTTTGTCTTATTATTATATTTATTCTTCCACACTTTTTTGTCCATACTATTTCTCAGAATTGGCTTTAACAATATTGATTGAACTATACCATAATGTAGACCACCACATTATATAGTGCAGTGGGGTATGGCACCATCAAGATGGCTGCCGTTGCCATAGAAACGAAAGAAATGTGAAAAAATCCTGTTTTTTGTTTTGGTGAACTGTTTTGATATGCTGAAACACAGAAACATTATATTTTGATACAATGTAGGTGCCGGCCATATACAGGTGTTGGATGATTTTGGCACTCATTGGAATTACTATGCTGCCATGGAAACAACACCAAAAATTTCAAAAATATTAAAATGCTCCAAACTTCATGAAACTTCACAGTAACGATGAGCAACATTGGAAGATGTGGAATTTGGCGTTGGAATTTCCAAAATATCTGTTGTTACCATGGAAACAATGCAAAAAGGTCAAAACTTTGAATTTTCACAGAACATTCCAGAACATCAATGTTAAATTTATTCTAGAGACATTAAATGGTATATGATGCTATATATGATTATGGAGGGAAAACATTGCAGCAGGGGTTTGACTTTGGAATATTCAAAATGGCCGCCGTTACCGTGGGAACAGCAAAATTATGAAAAACTTCAAAATGCTTCAAATTTAATAAAACTTATAACAAATCTTGCCTAGCTTATGTAGACTTAACTTTTGAGTTTCGAATTTTCAAAATGGCCGCCGTTGCCCTGGAAACAGCAAAATTATGAAAAACTTCAAAATGCTTTAAATTTGATGAAACTTATAACAAATTTTGCCTAGCTTATGTAGACTTAACTTTTGAGTTTCGAATTTTCAAAATGGTCGCCGTTGCCATGGAAACAGCAAAAAGTTTCTAAATGGCTGTCGCTGGCCTGGCAATGGGGAAAGGGTGCCATCCGCTATTGCTTGCAATGGCAAATCTAGTTATTATTCTTATTCTTCTCTTTCTGACCCCTTAAACTGTCCTACCATTTTCTTTAAAGCATTAGAGGATGAAAACTTTATATTTATTCTGGGTATAGGTCTGCATCATGGGGGTTGCAGAACCCAATGTCCGTGATACCAGGGTGTCATCTTGGCATAATCAGGGGGGCTCAAAGATGGGTGGGGTCATTTTTTTTTTTACATTTCCTAAATTTTCTGCTGTATATAGAGTAGATGGAACTATAATTTCTTTTATGTATATTTAGAGACACATGTCTGCTTCAATATGGAACTTATTTTATTTCAGTAGGGGGTCTCCTTGGCATAATTTTAGGGGGGTGAATTTTCATAGAACATTCCAGAACATCAATGTTAAATTTATTCTAGAGACATTAAATAGTATATGATTGTATATAATTATGGAGGGAACACATTACAGTGGGGGTTGGACTTTGGAATATTCAAAATGGCCGCCGTAACCATGGAAACAGCAAAAATATGAAAAACTTGAAAATGCTTCAAAAATTAATGAAACTTATAACAAATGTTGCTTAACTTATGTAGACTAAACTTTTGAGTTTGGAATTTTCAAAATGGCCGCCGTTGCCATGGAAACAGCAAAAATGTCCAAAAATTTCAAAATGCTTCAAAATTGATCAAACTTAAAACAAATATTGCCTACCATATGTAGACATTACTTTTGGCTTTAAAATTTCCAAAATGGACGCCGTAACCATGGAAACGGCAAAAACGGGAAAAATATCAAAATCCTTTCAATTTAATGAAACTTTTCACACAGCTTATTTGACATCATGGAAACCGTAGAACAATGATTTGGGGTCCGTTTTGGTGACTTTTGTGTTAGCATCCTAACACAGGATTACTTGTTAAGTCACCAAAACGGAGTTTTGGGGACTTATTGTTTTTGTATCGTTTCTTATTATTATTATTCTTATTCTTCTCTTTCTGACCCCTTAAACTGTCCTACCATTTTTTTGGAAGCAGTAGGGGATGGAAACTTTATATTTTTTCTGGGTATGGGTCTGCATCATGGGGGTTGCAGAACCCAATGTCCGTGATACCAGGGTGTCATCTTGGCATAATTAGGGGGGCTCAAAGATGGGTGGGGTCAATTTTTTTTTACATTTCTTAAATTTTCTACTGTATGTAGAGTAGATGGAATAATGATTACTTCTATGAATATTAAGAGACACATGTCTGCTTCAACATGGGACTTTTTTTATTTCAGTAGGGGGTCTCCTGGCATAATTTTAGGGGGGTGAATTTTCATGGAACATTCCAGAACATCAAAGTTAAATATATTCTAGACACATTTAATGGTAAATGGTGGTATATAATTATGGAGAGAACAATTTGCAGCAGCACTTTGTCTTTGGAATATTCAAAATGGCCGCCGTTACCATGGAAACAGCAAAAATATGAAAAACTTCAAAATGCTTCAAATTTTATGAAACTTATAACTAATGTTGACTATCTTGTGTAGAATTGACTTTTGAGTTTTAAATTTTCAAAATGGCCGCCGTAACCATGGAAACAGCAAAAATATGAAAAAAATCAAAATGCTTCAAATTTAATGAAACTTATAACAAATGTTGCCTAACTTGTGTAGACTTTAATTTTGAGTTTGAAATTTTCAAAATGGCCGCCGTTGCCATGGAAACAGCAAAAATGTCCAAAATCAATAAAATTCTTCATATTGAATTAAACTTTACACACACATTATTTGGCATCAATGATACCGCAGAACAATGATGTGGGGTCCGTTTTGGTGACTTTTGTGTTAGCATCCTAACACAGGATTACTTGTTATGTCACCCTGACGGAGGTCGGGTGACATATTGTTATTGTTCGATTCTTTTTTATTATTCTTATTCCACACTTTTTGTCCAGCTTAGTTCTCGGAACTGAATGGACCAATGTTGATGGAACTATAGCATAATGTTGATCACCATGTCTAGTTGTGCACCTGACTTTGGAATTAAAAACATGGCTGCCATTGCCATGGAAACAGCAAAAATATGAAAAATTTCATGGAACATTCCAGAACATTAGGGTTAAATTAATTATACAGCCCTTAAATGTTATATGATGGTATAATATTATGGGGAGCACAATATGAAGCAGCAGCATGACTGGAATTTTCAAATGTTGCCATGGAAACTGTTCAAAAATAGCTTAAAAATTCTTCAAAAATGTATGAAACGTTACAGAAATGTTAACTTGTAAATATAGATGCGGCATTCAACTTTGGAATTTCCAAAATGGCTGCCGTTACCATGGCTGCTGTTTAGTGGCAATTGGTGGACCAGGGTGACATCCGCTATTGCTTGCAATGGCAATTCTAGTTATTTTTATTTTTCTTCCACACATTTTGTCCGCGCGAGTTCTCAGAATTGAACGGACCAATGTTTATGGAACTCAACTATAATGAGGAACCCCATTTGAAGTTGTGCACCTTGCTATGGAATGGTAAAAGATGGCCGCCGTTTCCATGGAAACAGCACAAATGCGAAAAAAATCAAAGTGTTCCAAACTGGAAGAAACTCCACAGGAATGTTAACTGGCATGTGCTGATTTCCAGTTTGACTTTGGAATTTTCAAAAAGGCTGCCGTTACCATGGAAACAGCTAAAATATAAAAAATTCGAACTCTTTCGTTATAAGATCCAACTGGATGAAACTTTATGAAAATGTTCTCCAGTATGCCAAGGTGTCAAGACAATATTTGGATAGTTCAAAATGGCCGCCGTTGTCGTGGAAACAGGGGCCAAGTTTTGCATTGACCCTATGGAAAAATGCATAAAATCAGCATTTTCTCAGAGAATAGTGCACCAAAGTAAATGAAACTGTATTGATATATAACATGACATGTGGCAATGAGATGTACGCTTTTAGAATTTTGGAATTATCTACTGTAACCATGGTTGCAGCACAAATGTTCAAAATTTCCAAAAAAAATTAAGTACTGCAAACTGGATGAAACTTTACAAGAATAGTGACTGGCATGTGCGGAGTTGCATTTTGAAGTTGGAATTTCCAAAATGGCCGCCGTAACCATGGAAACAGCAAAATTGTCAAAAATTTCAAAATGCTCCAAACTCAATGAAATTTTGCAAAAATGATAATTTGCAAGTGTAGATGCACTCTTTGACTTTGGAATTTCCAAAATGGCTGCCGCTCGCCTGGCAATGGGGGGACGAGGGTGCCATCCGTTATTGCTAGCAATTACAAATCTAGTTATTATTATATTTATTCTTCCACACTTTTTTGTCCATACTATTTCTCAGAATTGGCTTGAACAATATTGATGGGCCTATACCATAATGTTGACCACCACATTCTATAGTGCAGTGGGGTATGGCATCATCAAGATGGCTGCCGTTACCATGGAAACGAAACAAATGTGAAAAAATCCTGTTTTTTGTTTTGGTGAACTGTTTTGATATGCTTAAACTCAGAAACATTATATTTTGATACAATGTAGGTGCCGGCCATATACAGGTGTTGGATGATTTTGGCACTCATTGGAACTACTATGTTGCCATGGAAACTACACCAAAAATTTCAAAAATATCAAAATGCTCCAAACTTCATGAAACTTCACAGTAACGATGAGCAACATTGGAAGATGTGGAATTTGGCGTTGGAATTTCCAAAATATCTGTTGTTACCATGGAAACAATGCAAAAAGGTCAAAACTTTGAATTTTCACAACACATTCCAGAACTTCAATGTTAAATTTATTCTAGAGACATTAAATGGTATATGATTATGGAGGGCAAAAATTGCAGCGGGGGTTTGACTTTGGAATATTCAAAATGGCCGCCGTTACCATGGAAACAGCAAAAATACAAAAAACTTCAAAATGCCTCAAATTTACTGAAACTTACAACAAATGTTGCTCAGCTAATGTAGACTTGACTTTTGAGTTTGGAATTTCCAAAATGGCCGCCGTTACCATGGAAACAGCAAAAATACAAAAACTTCAAAATGCTTCAAATTTATTGAAACTTATAACAAATGTTGCTCAGCTAATGTAGACTTGACTTTTGAGTTTGGAATTTCCAGAATGGCCGCCGTTACCATGGCTACCGCTCACCTGGCAATTGGGGAAGGGTGCCATCCGCTATTGCTTGCAATCGCAAATCTAGTTTTTATTATTTTTATTCTTCCACACTTTTTGTCCAAGACAGTTCTCAGAAATGGATGGACCAATCTTGATGAAACTATGCTATAATGTTGTCCACCATGTGAAGTTGTGCACCTGACTTTGGAATGTGCAAGATGGCCGCGGTTACCATGGAAACTAAAAAAATGTAAAAGAAAATCAAAATTCTAACTCTTTCGTTATAAGAGCCAACCTTATGAAACTTTGTGCAAATGTTGGTGGTGGGGCCCCGAGGTACCAACAATACTTAGAAATTTCGTAATGGCTGCCATTGCCATGGAAACAGGAGAAATGTTTAACATAGAACATTCCAGAACATCAATGTTAAATTTATTCTAGAGACATTTTATGTTAAATGATGGTATATAATTATGGTGAGAACAAATTGCAGCAGCAGGTTGACTTTGGAATTTTCAAAATGGCCGCCGTTACCATGGAAACAGCAAAAATACGAAAAACTTCAAAATGCTTCAAATTTATTGAAACTTATAACAAATGTTGCTTAGCTTATGTAGACTTGACTTTTGAGTTTGGAATTTCCAAAATGGCCGCCGTTACCATGGAAATTTCAAAAATTTCAAAAATTTCAAAATGCTCCAAAATTGATGAAACTTTACGACAATGTGAATAGACATCTGTAAATGCAGTCTTTGACATCGGAACTTTCAAAATGGCTGCCGCTCACCTGGCAATAGGGGAAGGGTGCCATCCGCTATTGCTTGCAATCGCAAATCTAGTTAAGTCACCAAAACGGAGTTTTTGGCGACTTATTGTTTTTGTATCGTTTCTTATTATTATTATTCTTATTCTTCTCTTTCTGACCACTTAAACTGTCCTACCATTTTTTAGGAAGCAGTAGAGGATGAACACTTTATATTTATTCTGGGTATAGGTCTGCATCATGGGGGTTGCAGAACCCAATGTCCATGATACCAGGGTGTCATCTTGGCATAATTAGGGGGGCTCAAAGATGGGTGGAGTCATTTTTTTTTTACATTTCCTAAATTTTCTGCTGTAACTAGAGTAGATGGTATTATAATTTCTTTTATGAATATTTAGAGACACATGTCTGCTTCAACTTGGAACTAATTTTATTTCAGTAGGGGGTCTCCTTGGCATAATTTTAGGGGGGTGAATTTTCATAGAACATTCCAGAACATCAATGTTAAATTTATTCTACAGACATTAAATGGTACTTCATTGTATATAATTATGAAGGGAACAAATTACAGTGGGGGTTGGACTTGGGAATATTCAAAATGGCCGCCGTTACCATGGAAACAGCAAAAATATGAAAAACTTCAAAATGCTTAAAAATTATTGAAACTTATAACAAATGTTGCCTAACTTATGTAGACAAAACTTTTGAGTTTGGAATTTTCAAAATGGCCGCCGTTGCCATGGAAACGGCAAAAATGTCCAAAAATTTCAAATTGCTTCAAACTTGATGAAACTTGAAACAAATGATGCGTACCATATATAGACATTACTTTTGACTTTAAAATTTCCAAAATGGCCGCCGTAACCATGGAAACGGCAAAAATGAGAAAAATATCAAAATCTATTCAATTAAATGAAACTTTACACATAGGTAATGTGGCATCATAGATACCACAGAACAATGATTTGGGGTCCGTTTTGGTGACTTTTGTGTTAGCATCCTAACACAGGATTACTTGTTTCTTATTATTTTTATTCCACACTTTTTGTCCGGCTTAGTTCTCAGAATTGAATGGACCAATGTTGATGGACCTATAACATAATGTTAATCACCATGTGCAGTTTTGCACCTTACCTTGGAATTAAGAAAATGGCTGCCATTGCCATGGAAACAGCAAAAATGTGAAAAATAGAAATGTGTTCCAATTAATATGAAACTTCTATGATATTAAGAGACTCATGCACACTGCAACATGGTACATTTTTTTTTCAACTGGGGGGTCTCTAGACATAATTTGAAGGCGGTGAATTTTTCATGGAACATTCCAGAACATAAGTGTTAAATTTATTCTAGAGACATTAAATGGTATATGATGGTATATAATTATGGAGAGATCAATTTGCAGAAGAAGTTAGACTTTGGAATTTTCAAAATGGCAGCCGTTACCATGGAAACAGCAAAAATATGAAAAACTCCAAAATGCTTCAAATTTAATGAAACTTAAAACAAATGTTGCCTAACTAATGAAGACTTGACTTTTGAGTTGGGAATTTCCAAAATGGCCGCCGTTGCCATGGAAACGGCACAATTGTTAAGAACAGAAAAACGTACATAAAGCTATGAAAACTGAAAGAAAGATCTTTTGTTATGGATATATCTACATTTACTGATGGAACATTTCGAAATGGCTGTCGTTTAGTGGCAATTGGGGAACCAGGGTGACATCCGCTATTGCTTGCAATGGCAATTCTAGTTATGGCACCCTCAACGGAGTTGGGGTGACGTATTGTTATTCTACGTTTCTTTTTTTCTTATTATTATTATTTTTATTTTTCTTCCACGCTTTTTGTCCAGGCCATATCTTGGCACTGTATGATCGAATGGTCATGGAACTATACTATAATGTTACCCAGCATATGAAGTTTTGCAAACAGGGTATGGCATCATCAAGATGGCTGCTGTTGCCATGGAAACTGATAAAATGTGAAAAAAAATGCAAATTCTAAATCTTTCATTATAAGACCTAGCTGGATGAAACTTTATGGTAATGTTCCTTGGTATGTCTAGATGTTGTGACAATATTAGGAAATTCCAAAATGGCCGCCATTGTCATGGAAACAGGGCGAAAGTTTAACATTGGCCCTATGGGAAAACACATTCAACCTGCATTTCCTGCAACAATATCAGATCAAACCTTCTACAACTTCATGGATATATAACATGGCATGTCCCAAAGTGGCACCTGTCTTTGGAATTTTGGAAATGGTACCCGTTACCATGGAAATAGCAAAAACTTCAAAAATTTTAAAATGCTCCAAAATTGATGAAACTTTACAAGAATGTTAATAGACATCTGTAGATGAGCTCTTTGACTTTGGAATTTTCAAAATGGCTGCCGCTCACCTGGCAATGGGGGAAGGGTGCCATCCGCTATTGCTTGCAATGGCAAATCTAGTTATTATTATTATTTTTATTCTTCCACACTTTTTTGTCCATTCTATTTCTCGGAATTGGCTTGAACAATATTGATGGAACTATACCATAATGTAGACCACCACATTCTATAGTGCAGTGGGGTATGGCACCATCAAGATGGCTGCCGTTGCCATGGAAACGAAACAAATGTGAAAAAATCCTGTTTTTTGTTTTGGTGAACTGTTTTGATATGCTTAAACTCAGAAACATTATATTTTGATACAATGTAGGTGCCGGCCATATACAGGTGTTGGATGGTTTTGGCACTCATTGGAACTACTATGTTGCCATGGAAACTACACCAAAAATTTCAAAAATATCAAAATGCTCCAAACTTTATGAAACTTCACAGTAAGGATGAGCAACATTGGAAGATGTGGAATTTGGCGTTGGAATTTCCAAAATATCTGTAGATACCATGGAAACAATGCAAAAAGGTCAAAACTTTGAATTTTCACAGAACATTCCAGAACATCAATGTTAAATGTATTCTAGAGACATTAAATGGTATATGATGGTATATATGATAATGGAGGGGGAAAATTGCAGCGGGGGTTTGACTTTGGAATATTCAAAATGGCCACCGTTACCATGGGAACAGCAAAAATTTCAAAAATTTCAAAGTTCTCCAAACTTAATGAAACTTTACAAAATTGACAATTGGCATGAGTAGATGCACTCTATGATTTTGGAATTTTCAAAATGGCTGCCGCTCGCCTGGCAATGGGGGAAGGGTGCCATCCGCTATTGCTTGCAATGGCAAATCTAGTTATGTCACCCGATCGACAATGTCGGGTGACATATTGCTTTTCCTCTATTATTATTATTTTTCTTCCACCTAATTTTGTCCGGCAGTTTTCTCAGAGCCAAAGTAACCAATCTGAATGATAGTGCACTATAACAAGGAACCCTGACTTACCAGTTGCAGTGCAACTTTGGAACTAAAAAATGGCTGCCATCACCATGGAAACGGAAAAATGGTGAAAAAATATAATTTTGGAGTTAGGTGAATTGTTTGAGAATGCTTAACCTTAAAATCTTTAGATTTTAATACAATGTAGGTGCCCACTATATACTGCTTTGGGATGATTTTGGCAATCATTGGAACTGCTATGTTGCCATGGATACTACACCAAAAAATTCCAAAATATGGAAATGCTCCAAATTTTATAAAACTTCACAGTAACGATGAGCAACATTGTAAGATGTGGAATTGGGCGTTGGAATTTCGAAAATGTCTGCCGTTACCATGGAAACAATGCAAAACAGTCGAAAAACCTTAAAGTGGCAATAACTTTCTTAATATGGTAGGTCAAATGGATCGAAACTTTGATGGTATGGTCCCTCCCATGTACCAATGTGGTATATGCCATTAAATTTTGGGAATGGTCTCTGTTGCCATAGGAACCTTCACAAATGTCAAAAATTTCAAAAATTTCAAAATGCTTCAAAATTGATGAAACTTCATATGATTGTAGACTATCAAGTCTGCATGAGACTTTTGAAGTTGGAATTTCCAAAATGGCTACCGTTGCCATGGAAACTGTAAAAATGTCAAAATTCTCAAAATGCTTTGAACTTAATGAAACTTGATATTATTGTTACCTGACAAGTAAAGATGAGACTTTTGACTTTGAAATTTTCAAAATGGCTGCCGTTGCCATGGAAACAGCAGAAATGTAAATTTTTAAAAATGCCCTGAATGTACTGAAAATTTACAGAAAGATGTATTGCCATGCATATATGTGCATTCATTGTTAAACAATTTTTAAATGGCTGCCGCTTAGTGGCAATTGGGGGAAGGGTGACATCCGCTATTGCTTGCAATGGCAATTCTAGTTAAGTCACCAAAACGGAGTTTTTGGCGACTTATTGTTTTTGTATCGTTTCTTATTATTATTATTCTTATTCTTCTCTTTCTGACCCCTTAAACTGTCCTACCATTTTTTGGGAAGCAGTACAGGATGGAAAATTTATATTTATTCTGGGTATAGGTCTGCATCATGGGGGTTGCAGAACCCAATGTCCATGATACCAGGGTGTCATCTTGGCATAATTAGGGGGGCTCAAAGATGGGTGGGGTCAATTTTTTTTTGCATTTCATCAATTTTCTGCTGTAAGTAGAGTAGATGGTATTATATTTTCTTTTATGAATATTTAGAGACACATGTCTGCTTCAACATGGAACTTTTTTTTATTTCAGTAGGGGGTCTCCTGGTATAATTTTAGGGGGGGTGAATTTTCATGGAACATTCCAGAACATCAAAGTTAAATTTATTCTAGACACATTTAATGGCATATGATGGATATAATTATGGAGGGAATAAATTGCAGTAGGGGTTAGACTTTGGAATATTCAAAATGGCCGCCGTAACCATGGAAACAGCAAAAATATGAAAAACTTCAAAATGCTTCAAATTTAATGAAACTTATAACTAATGTTGACTAACTTGTGTAGAATTGACTTTTGAGTTTGGAATTTTCAAAATGGCCGCCGTTACCATGGAAATAGCAAAAATATTAAAAAAATCAAAATGCTTCAAATTTAATGAAACTTATAACAAATGTTGCCTAACTTGTGTAGACTTTAATTTTGAGTTTGAAATTTTCAAAATGGCCGCCGTTGCCATGGAAACAGCAAAAATATTAAAAAAATCAAAATGCTTCAAATTTAATGAAAGTTATAACAAATGTTGCCTAACTTGTGTAGACTTTAATTTTGAGTTTGAAATTTTCAAAATGGCCGCCGTTGCCATGGAAACAGCAAAAATGTAAAAAAAATAATTTAATTCTTCATATTGAATTAAACTTTACACACACATTATTTGGCATCAATGATACCGCAGAACAATGATGTGGGGTCCGTTTTGGTGACTTTTGTGTTAGCATCCTAACACAGGATTACTTGTTTTTATTAATCTTCTTCCACACTTTTTGTCCACGCTAGTTCTCGAAATCTAATGGGTCAATGATGATGGAACTCTACCATAATAAGGACCCCCATGTGAAGTTGTGCATCTTCCTATGGAATGGTCCAAGATGGCCACCGTTTCCATGGAAACGGTAAAAATGTTAAAAAAAATCAAAATTCCAAATCTTTCATTGTTAGACCCAACTGGATGAAACTTTATGGAAATGTTCCTTGGTGTGCCCTGATATACCGACAATATTTAGAAATTCCAAAATGGCCGCCATTGTCATGGAAACAAGGCGAAAGTTTAACATTGGCCCTATGGGAAAATACATTAAAGCTGTATTTTCTAAAGGAATATAAGATCAAATCTATTAAAACTTTATTGATATATTACGTGGCATGTCCCAAAGTGGCACCTGTCTTTGGAATTTTGGAAATAGTAACTGTTACCATGGAAACAGCAAAAATTTCAAAAAATTCAAAATGCTCCAAACGAGATGAAATTTTACAACAATGTTGATAAAAATGTCTAAAAGCGTTCTTTGACTTTGAAATTTTCAAAATGGCTGCCGCTCGCCTGGCAATAGGGGGACGAGGGTGCCATCCGTTATTGCTAGCAATTACAAATCTAGTTATGGGACCCTCAACGGAGTTGGGGTGACATATTGTTATTCTACGTTTCTTTTTTTTCTTATTATTTTTATTATTCTTCCACACATTTTGTCCATCGTGTTTCTAAGAATTGAGTGATCCAATATTGTTGGAACTATAACATAATGAGGACCCCCATTTGAAGTTGTGCACCTTGCTATGGAATGGTAAAAGATGGCCGCCGTTTCCATGGAAACAGCACAAATGCGAAAAAAATCAAAGTGTTCCAAACTGGAAGAAACTCCACAGGAATGTTAACTGGCATGTGCTGATTTCCAGTTTGACTTTGGAATTTTCAAAATGGCTGCCGTTACCATGGAAACAGCTAAAATATCAAAAATTCTAACTCTTTCGTTATAACATCCAACTGGATGAAACTTTATGAAAATGTTCTCCAGTATGCCAAGATGTCAAGACAATATTTGGATAGTTCAAGATGGCCGCCGTTGTCATGGAAACTGGGGCCAAGTTTTGCATTGACCCTATGGAAAAATGCATAAAATCAGCATTTTTTCAGAGAGTGGTGCACCAAAGTAAATGAAACTGTATTGATATATAACATGACATGTGGCAAAGAGATGTACGCTTTTAGAATTTTGGAATTATCTACTGTAACCATGGTTGCAGCACAAATGTTCAAAATTTCCAAAAAAATCAAAATGCTGCAAACTGGATGAAACTTTACAGGAATAGTAACTGACATGTGCGGAGTTGCATTTTGAAGTTGGAATTTCCAAAATGGCTGCCGTAACCATGGAAACAGCAAAAATGTCCAAAATTTCCAAATGCTCCAAACTTTATGAAATTTTACAAAAATGATGACTTGCATGTGTAGATGCACTCTTTGACTTTGAAATTTTCAAAATGGCTGCCGCTCGCCTGGCAATGGGGGGACGAGGGTGCCATCCGTTATTGCTAGCAATTACAAATCTAGTTTTTCTTATTCTTCTTCCACACATTTTGTCCTTCGTGTTTCTCGGAATCCTATTGACCAAAGTTGATGGAACTTTACAATAATGAGGACCCTCATGTAAAGTTGTGCACCTTGGTATGGAATGGTAAAAGATGGCCGCCGTTTCCATGGAAACAGCAAAAATGCGAAAAAAATCAAAGTGTTCCAAACTGGAAGAAACTCCACAGGAATGGTAACTGACATGTGCTGATTTCCAATTTGACTTTGAAATTTTCAAAATGGCTGCCGTTACCATGGAAACAGCTAAAATATCAAAAATTCTAACTCTTTCGTTATAACACTCAGCTGGATGAAACTTTATAAAAATGTTACCTGGTACGCTAAGACGTCAAAACAATATTTTGATAATCCAAAATGGCCGCCGTTGTCATGGAAACTGGGGCTAAGTTTTGCATTGACCCTATGGAAAAATGCATAAAATCTGCATTTTCTCAGAGAGTATTGCAACAAAGTAAATGAAACTGCATTGATATATAACATGACATGTGGCAATGAGATGTCTGCTTTTAGAATTTTGGAATTATCTACTGTAACCATGGTTGCAGGACAAATGTTCAAAATTTCCCAAAAAAATCAAAATGCTGCAAACTGGATGAAACTTTACAGGAATAGTGACTGACATGTGCGGAGTTGCATTTTGAAGTTGGAATTTCCAAAATGGCTGTCGTAACCATGGAAACAGCAAAATTGTCCAAAATTTCAAAATGCTCCAAACTTAATGAAATTTTACAAAAATGATGACTTGCATGTGTAGATTCACTCTTTGACATTGAAATTTTCAAAATGGCTGCCGCTCGCCTGGCAATGGGGGGACGAGGGTGCCATCCGTTATTGCTAGCAATTACAAATCTAGTTCTTCTTTTTCTTTTTCTTTTTCCGCCACTTTAAAAAATGAACTTGTCCACAGTGTTTCTCCAAAACCACTTGTCAGATTTACTTAGGATTTCATAAAATGTTAGACTAACATGTCTAGGTGAGCCATCAATCGTTCGTTTGTGCATTGGGGTCTATTAAGGGGTATTTTGGGGGGCTAAAAAAAGGGAGGGGTTTACTATAGAACCCTATGGGATTTTATTTTAGAAAATTTTCAAATGAATATAACTTTAAAACTTTAAGTGATAAACACACACAGTCTTCAGAAATGATCAAGTGACAATAAAACAAATCACGTGAAATAAAGGGGGAATCTCTAGGGGGTCATCCCCACCCCCTTAAATTTGAGAATATGCTATTATCTTGTAAAGGGTCTAAATCCCCACCCCTAAACCATGTATATTCTTGAATGGGACGATAAAACAAATTTAATGAATTAAAGGAGAAGTCCCTGGGGGTCGCCCCCACCCCGTTCAATTTGAGAATGTGCTATTATCTTGTAAACGGTCCAGATCCCCACCCCTAAACCATATATATTCTTGTAGGGGACAATAAAACAAATCAAATGAAATTAAAGGGAAGTCCCTGGGGGTCACCCCCACCCCATTCAATTTGAGAATGTGCTATTATCTTGTAAACGGTCCAGATCCCCACCCCTAAACCATATATATTCTTGTAGGGGACAATAAAATAAATGAAATGAAATAAAAGGGAAGTCCCTAGGGGGTCACCCCACCCCCTCTTGTCTGAAAACTTGTAAACGGTCAAGATCCCCACCCCTAAACCATATATATTCTTGAATGGGACAATTAAACAAGTCAAATTAATATGGGAGCTTTGTTTGGGAGACTTCGTAACAGCATCCTGTTACAATTACTTCTTGTTTTTATATATTTTTTAACATTTTTCTTTTGATCTGTTCTATAGAAAATTTAAAATATTTCGAATTATGAAGTATTTATAATGATGCAATTATATCTCACATCTATAATATTGTATGTATGTCATGTATATGTTTTATTTGTTTGAAATAAAAAAAATCAAAAATCAAAAAAAAATCTAAGAGCAGGTTGCTCTGAGGGATATGATTGCCATTGTTTTCATTGACACAATACATGTATAGCTGGATAGTATTATTTTCAAAACTAATTCAACTGCACATGTAACATGTGTAAAATGTAATTTACATAATCTGAATGGTTACAATCCCGGATACAAGTGTATGAACAATGTACTTATTGTGTTTTATTTTTGTACTATCAATTCCAAGTTTACTTACCACAGCAGTCACTGAGACTCAGAGTGAGAGAAGGTATTTCACTTCGTATTGTATCACCTATTTTCCTAGTACTTTAATTCTAGGAGGAACCCCATTCCTAACTCTTTAAATATTTAATTTCCTTTAGGTCAGTGGGCATGATTCCTTTCCGTACACATTCCTCGGTTTAAATTGCGATCGTTTTAATATAATACTACGTTAATCGACAGAGCAAGTTCATTTTTCTTGACGTGTCGTTTATCGTATTTTGATTCAGAATTGACAGCAGTTACTTCCAGGAGGGAGATAACTCGAAACGATAATATGGAAGACTCCATTTCGGCTGAAGGGGTGTTGTAGTTACACCTTTACGATGTGGACTACATTTATTTTAATTTAAATGATGCATATGATTTTAAATTATGCAACAACAATAACCCTCAATAGCAGACAGACATAGAAAGGATCCCATGAGTTTCAAATTAATCAATGGAGTGGAGAATCCAGTGCAACCATTCAATCTGATACCCCTTGAAGTCAAGAAAACTATACGCATGCACATAATAACCTAAACAAACCCTGGACAAGAACGTATATTAAATGTTAATTAAACAACCTAGATGGTTCTCTATTTCTTTATGGAAGTACAATACCAAATATCAGTTTCATAACGGTGACAAATAAGAAAAACTCCACTTCAGTTCTTATATGACAGAATACTAACACCTAGTATAAATTTATTTAAAGAGCTAAAGTGGTTGAATTTCAAATCAAGAATTTCATATCATAAACTTCTTCTTGTTCATAAAATTCTAAACGATAAAGCACCTGATTACTTAAAGGAACTCTGTTGTCCAATTGTTAACCTACATAGTAGAAATCTAAGGTCATCTGCAAATAATAATTTAGCTGTTGTACGACCGAACACAAATTCAATGAAGAAATCTTTTGCATATAGCTCATCTATACTTTGGAATAAACTACCAAATGAAATAAAATGTTGTGAAAACCTGGACACTTTTAAACAAAAATGTGTTGATTTCTTGACTATAAATGATTTATAACAACTTGTCCAAATATTCTAAAAATTTGTATGTTATGTATATATATATGAATTTATTTTTCTCTTGTTCTACAGACAGTTTATAGTTAGTATGAATAGTGCATTAACATAATATGTTAGAAACTGTAAGCTTTGTAATATTTGTACTGTTTATTCTTTGTGAGGGCCTCAAGGTAGATTAGCGAAAGCTAATTGAGTAACTCTCTTTAAATAAAGTCATTACTTACTAACTTACTTACTAAATAGATTTATCGGAATTCAGAGAACTCTCACATTTTATCAAAACTGGGGAATTCCCTCTGACGTGTTTCTAAATTTATAAAAACACTAAATATAAATACTGCTTAATTCTGATTTTCCATGTTGTTAAAAACACGCATATAAGTCAAGGGAAATGTCAAATATGAAGATTATGAGAAGAACATTATAGGAAAGTTGTTTAAGTTCAATCCTTTTGTTTGTTTTTACCTTTTAAAGCAAGACAATCATAAGAATCTGAGATCTTCCTTAATGTTTAGAATAAAACAATTGACATGAGGGCATGGCCCTGAGTCAATGGTATAAGTCCACAGATTGCTTGAAAGCAATCGTATTCCAAAAAAATCTTTATCTACTATCAAACAAATTTATACAAGCAAAAAGCAACTTTATAAAAAAGATGATATCACTCAAATACTGTAAATTTAGAAATTATTGTGATGTTTTTATTTTTGCAAAAATGTGCCAGGGTTATGAATCTAAACAGGATTTTTTTCAATATATGGCATAAATTAAAATCGCATTTCATCTAAAATTACAAAATCGTAATAATAAATGCAAACAAAAATTTCTGCGAATTTACAGTACGTAAAATAGCAATGATAGTATGACATGGGTAAACGCTTTTTTCTGAACTAATCATTACAGTACATTGTTTAAAATAAAAATTTGTTTTTTTCTTTTTCCTAATTTCTTTAAAAGGGTTATCCTTAATAAAATAAGAGCAAGTAGGAAATTATGGACTAGTTGAAGATGGTTGGATAAAGTATGTGCTATTTACTAAATATTTGCCATACCATTAAACATAAAGTAGCATATATAAGAGTCATACCTAGTTTTTCCAAAAATATTTTGAATTCAGCATCTGTCATTTTGCCAAACTTTGGATCTTGTTTCCTATAGGATGACTGAAAATAGAGGCAACCATGTTCAAGCTAGAAAAATACTCCAAATTTTATTTTTTTCAATAACAGCCATTTATCATTTTCAGGATTATCTAAATATCAAGGTCAATGATAAAGTTAACTGTTTTCAAGATTTTGTTAAAAATATATTACAATATGCTAACTTACCTATGGTGAAAAAATGGCCAAATTATTTTGTTAAAATATCTAAAATATGATGTACATAAAATGTGACAAAGTAGTTTTTTTTTCTTCTAAAGGAGGGCAGCTTAACTCTTTTATTTATATAAATAACCACATTTGCATGTTAACATGTACATGTAGGCTCATCTATATATATATATATTATCACACATAAATAGACAATAACTGTTTAGTGTCTTTAAATATCAGCTGTATTTGTACGAGGCTAGGAAACAAGGTGTATGCGAGCTTTTAGCGAGCTACTATACCTGTTTCGAGCCGAGTACAAATATAGCTGATATCTAAAGACACTAAATAGTTATTGTCTTTATCCTGCAATTAGTTCTGTATATTGTTTGTGTTTTGAAAGACACAAAAACTAACATATTTAGCATTTATTTTCGATTTGTAATCCCTTGAGGCCCGCGTAGTAATATCAAAATCACACATTACGCTGAAAACAGGTTCTGAAAAAAGAATATTGAATGGTGAACAATAATACATCGCTCAAGGTGAATAATTATGTCTTTTAACATAACAACTAATTTCAACAGTAAAAACAAATAACAAAACATTGTCAAATTTGAAACAGAAGTGTACGAGTTGTCCTACGCTTCAGACTTGATATTCACTAAACATGCATGCTGAAATTGACATGGTTGATTTTGTAACACAATCATACACATTCAAGTTTTGAAATCGACAATTGTCATCGTCATTGGAATGCAACTGGAATACACATTCTGAGGTCACACAGGTTCAAACAGTACTCAGTCCGGCAGTGGGCGGAGCTTTAAAGCGATATCTGTATAGTATACAGATACATTTTTTTGTACATATAGCGATATCTGTAGGGCTGTATCTGTATAGTAGGACACCCAATTGGAGGATAAAAGCTAAAAAATGATTGAACCAAAAAAATCATGGTCTTTTTACAATAGCTCAATGGCTCTATGTACTTATATGTAATGTGATGCTCTGGATACAAACATTAAATTCAATAGTTCTATGTACTTACATGTGATGGTGATGCACCAGATATAAACATTTTCAATGGTTCTATGTTGTATTTATTCTTCAATTTTCTAGCAACCTCAAAACTCAGTAATGATCCCAAACTACAATGTTTTATAAAATCAATAAAAACTTTTTTTTTATTATGAATACTGTCATGACTGTATATATCAACTAATAATAATTTAAGGACCAATTTAATTGAATGGCTTAAAGGATTAAAATAACATTACATGAATAGAAACTCATCAATATGTAAACCTGGTTGCAATTGTACAAATTTGCATATAATGAAATCAAATCACAGCAAAGTTGTATGAACATAATCTATTCTCAAAAGATGATTGATTGATTGTTGTAAACTAAAAGTCCATATGAAATTGATTTGATAAAGAACAATGCATTTCATCACTTACTGGTTTATTTCTATTCTTAAACTCAATTTTCTTTAATAACATGATAAAAATGAAAGAATTGCTAAATCAAATATACCTGTGTCCAAAAAATGCAAACTTTTTCTTAGAAAATTTATTATATATCTTCTCCACAAGATCATCTACTAAGGGATTAAGTTCTTTCAAACATGGCTCCTTAAATCTACTCTCTCTTCCTGGCAATGTAATGGCATGAACTGAAAACAAAACACAATTATCAGTTTAACATACAGGTGATAAATAAAGTAAATAAAACTTCTGAGATATTCATAAAGAATTTTAAGGATTTTTTTGTTTTTTCTAGATCTTCTTTCCTGTTTTTTTTCAGTCTGCATGCTACAAATTACAGCATGTAAAATTATGGTTCATATTTTTCTTTATGTGATGCTAATACCATTCATTTGATGTGTTTGAGCTTTTGATTCTGTCATTGGACTAATATATACTAGGGACTTTGACTGCTGGTTAACAAACTTATTTCCTGTACATATTGCTCTTGGAGCATAAACAGAAAGATCATGTTGATGAAATACCTATATTTCTTAATATCTAAATTACCTTCAATAAAATCTGGCAAATCTTTTCCCCAGAGTGCATAAAAATTGGAGCCACCTCCTGCCCATGGAAAACAGATAAGGTTTACATTTGCAAATTCTCTGGCAAATCTACAGTTGAATAATTTGTCTGCCATTTAGAAGCCTACAAGTTAAAAAAAAAGATAATTAATATATTTTATGTGTTGATTTATTAGCCAATCATTTCAAATATTTGAAAGTTAGTAAAACTACATACATGATATATTGATCAACATCTTTTCTAACATGTCTAATGATCTATCCAAAGAATGTATACCAGTAAGTATTCTTTTTCTTTTCCAGTGACATGGTGTCCTTTTAAAGCAGCAATTCTCATTGAACTACATTTGACATGTATAAATGATGTATGTTTAAAATAAACTTTTGATAGCAAATGCCTTTGAAATCTAATTCAGTCTTGAACCTCTTAGAGTATATTATTGTTTTCTTTTAAAGAAAAAATCATTCATTCCAGTAAAAAAAGTAAATTGACAATTGTGATATCATCAGGTTTACAAATACATGATGCAAAATTACTGATTTGATTAATAAAAGTTTGTATTTTAAAAATGTTAACTACAAAGGAGAGGCAATAGATACCAGAAGAACATTCAAACTCATAAGTGTAAAATAAACTGACAGCACCATGGCAGAAAAAAACAAGAGGCTGTCACAACGACAGCAAACCGGATTTATTAACATTTACTTTGTGTCCTGGCAATATCACTAGAACCATTACTGATGAATGGTGAAAGTGAAAATCGTCAATATCAAATTTGACCTCCATTTTCATTTTTGTCATCACTATCAACATATTAAAATTTGAAAAGCTTAGATTGAATGATTCATGAGTAAATGCAACAACGTGAATGGAAACACCATCTTACGATCTTTCAAGAACCATAACTCCTGAACGGTAAAAGTAAAAATCGTCATTACTGATCTTGACCTCTATTTTGTCTTCAGTAACAACATATAAAAATTTCAAAAGCTTTGGTTGAATGGTTCATGAGAAAATGCTCGGACACAACTGGAAACACCATTTTTCAATCTTTCAAGAACTATAACTCCTGAACAGTAAAAGTCAAAATCATCATTATTGAACTTGACCTCCATTTTGTCATCAGTAACAACATATTAAAATTTAGGGCTTTGGTAGAACAGTTCATGTGTAAATGCACGGACAAACAGGAAACTCCATTTTTCAATCGTTCAAGAACCATAACTCCTGAACGGTAAAAGTCAAAATCGACATTATTGAACTTGACCTCCATTTTGTCATCAGTAACAACATATTAAAATTTGGAAAGCTTTGGTAGAACAGTTCATGCGTAAATGCACAGACACGACTGGAAACTCCATTTTTTCAATCTTTCAAGAACCATAATAAACTCCTGAACGGTAAGAGTCCAAATCGTCATTATTGAACTTGACCTCCATTTTGTCATCAGTAACAACATATTAAACTTGGGAAGCTTTGGTAGAATAGTTCATGCGTAAATGAATGGACACGACTGGAAAATCCATTTTTCAATCTTTCAAGAACCATAACTCCTGAACGGTAAAAGTCAAAATCGCCATTATTGAACTTGACCTTCATTTAGTTGTCAGTAACAACATATTAAAATTTTAAAAGCTTTGGTTGAATGGTTCATGAGTTAATGCACGGACAACATTTGATTGCCGCCCACCCGCCCGCCGTACATCCCCAAATCAATAACCGACATTTTTGTCACAAAAATCCAGTTAATGAACAAATAAATGTTATCTCATTCACTTTAATTTAACTCCAAAATGTATATACAATGTAATTGTTAAAGAAAATCATTAAGGTACGTGGCATTAATCCAAGTTTTAACAGCCATTTGACAGCTCTATCAACATAATCAACAGGATTTCAATTGTTTTTGTGTCTAATTTTATAAGTGATTTTTTATTGAAATTCTGTTCTTTAATCAAAAAAAATCTGTTTATTGCAGCCTTTGACATATGATATATATACCCTAGCAATAAGTTTAGCCAACTTTGTTTTTAATCGTTTATAAATAAAATTATTTAAAAAGTTTACAAATTGGATAAAGTAAACAAAGACATGAAAAAAGCACACACTCTTAATTTCTCAATGTCTCATAACTTAAATTACATAATGTTAAAAGAATGGTGAATTTGAAAAAAATATTCAACTGTTGATCACTTTTTCAGGAAAAGAGAAGAGAATAGAAACAGGGTCAAAGAGATAACAACCTGACCCAAAAAAGCAGAAAACTGTGTTGACCCTCATTTACCAAGTAAGGAGCTTCTGGCTTTTGTCAGTCTTGTTTGATTTTTAATTTTTAGTTTCTTCTATACATTTTTTTAAAAAAATTTTGGAGTTTAGAATGATGTCCATCATGTTTATTATCACTGAACTAGTATATATTTTTGTTTAGGGGCCAGCTAAAGCACACCTCCAAGTTATCCAATCATTTTTGTCGAGCCTTCGACTTTAGTCGAAAAAGCGAGACTAAGCGATCCTACATTCCGTCGTCGGCGGCGGCGGCTTCCACAAATATTCACTCTGTGGTTAAAGTTTTTGAAATTTTAATAACTTTCTCGAACTATACTGAATTTCTACCAAACTTGGACAGAAGCTTGTTTATGATCATAAGAAAGTATCCAGAAGTAAATTTTGTAAAAATAAAATTCCATTTTTTCCGTATTTTACTTATAAATGGACTTTGTTTTTCTGCGAGGAAACATTACATTCACTCTGTGGTTAAAGTTTTAAAAATTTTAATAACTTTCATAAACTATCCTTGATTTGTACCAAACTTGGACAGAAGCTTGTTTATGATCATAAGATAGTATCAAGAAGAATATTTTGTAAAAATAAATTTCCACTTTTCCGTAATTTACTTATAAATGGACTTAGTTTTTCTGCGAGGAAACATTACATTCACTCTGAGTCTCTGTGGTTAAAGTTTTTAAAATTTTAATTACTTTCATAAACTATCCTTGATTTGTACCAAACTTGGACAGAAGCTTGTTTATAATCATAAGATAGTATCAAGAAGAAAATTTTGTAAAAATAAATTTCCACTTTTTCGTATTTTACTTATAAATGGACTTAGTTTTTTTGCCAGAAACAAAACATTCACTCTGTGGTTTAAGTTTTTAAAAGTTTTATAATGTTCTTAAACTATCCTGGATTTCTACCAAACTTAGACAGAAGCTTGTTTCTGATCATAAGAAATTATTCAGAAGTAAATTTTGTAAAAAAAAAATTCACTTTTTCCGTATTTTACTTATCAATGGACTTAGTTTTTCTTCCAGTTAACATTACATACAGTCTGCAGTTAAAGTTTATACAACATTTATTAGATTCATAAACTATCCTGGATTTTTTACCAAACTTGGAAGCTTCTTTCAATCAAAAGACAGTATCGAGAGGGAAATTTTTATTGATGTTTTTCCTCATTTTGTTGAGTCTGCGATTAACAGCAAAAGTATGCGAGACACTGGGTTCCGCGGAACCCTTACAAATTTTTTAATGGGATTTTACCCTTTTTCATAAATGGGACGAGTTGGTAAACAAGAGTGAGGTGATTTAGAGAGTGGGGCGAGTAAGTACGAAAGTAGAACAATTAGGTGTGGGGCGAGTTGGTAAAAGTGGGGCGATTAGGTATGGGGCGAGTTGGTAAAAAAGTGAGGCGATTTTCCAGAAAGGCAATTTTTCATGGATTCATGGAATAAATAAAACATTATATAACTTTTTCTGATTGTATTGGGCTGTTCGAACATTACAAAAATACTTCTCCAAGACCTTAAAAGCGACTGATCCGAAGCTATACCTGACAGTGTATTTTTACCGGTCAACTGCTTTCACTTTCCACGTTTCCCTAGATCCAAAAATAGAACAAAATTTCATGTTTATGGATCTCTCGGATCTTTTCATTTACTTTTTCAAGGTTGGTCATGTGACGCAATAAAACATTCGGAAGAAAGCAAGGAACTGAAGAAGAAGGAACAATTCTTAGGTTCGAAATGTAAAAAGTTATGTGGAGGTGGCTTAACGGATTGCCAAGAGGTAATTGAGTGTTTTTTTGAAAGTTAATGCATTAATTGTTCTTGAAATAGGTATATTATAACGTGACAATGGATTGTCCTTTAGTTACAAGGAAGATTAAAGAATGAGGTCACAGTATTTGTTTTTGTTTTGATGAAGGTGACCTTTTTGTTAAATTATACATATATTTGATATCTGAACCATTCAGGACTTTCAATTTATGTTACACAGTTGTAATATTGAAAGTATTTATTTCTAATGATACCATGTGGTTGATAATGCAACAATATTTGATGTGGAAAGGGAGATAACAACAGTAACAAGTGTGTGGTGAAAATGTAGGACATCAAAACATAAACTATTTCAAAATAACAGAGGTTGGATAATTGAATAGGGATAGGGTTCATAAAGATAATAACTTTTAACAATGGATTACATTTTATTGGAGACGGTTCAATTCTAATCATTTAGAATTTATAAAACTTTCTTTGGCCAAAAGTTAAAGTTTTGAAAAGTCAGTAACTTAGACAATGTTGGACATGTTGGTCTGTGTCCAAAATTAAATTGACCTACATTTAGTAAATTATGGTTCTCACCTTTAGTTTTATTTAAATCTTGTATGTTTCATGATTGTTTATTGCTTTAATAATGATAAGGCCTAAATTAAAATATTGTTTGTTTGCCCTTTTCCGACCCTATGTTTTGATCAGGGTAGGTAGGTAGGTAAAATATTTTATTTTTTTTCCCCAAAAAATAACTTGGCTCGGTATATTATTTGTCATGGGTAGGCAGGTAGGTATAATATTTTATTTTATAGATACAAACTCTGCATAATGTCATTTGTGTCCGTTTTGTTTTTGCAAATAAGTTTTCAGGGACTATTAGTTTTAAAAAAAATATCACGTAGAATGTGAAGCTAATTCATATGCACAGTACTATTTTGTTTTCAAAATATCAAAATATAGTGCTGTGCCGCATATCTTCAACGTTTATATGCCTGGAACTTTGAAGAGTTTGAACTTGCACTTATATTCTGTACTACATACCTTGTATGTTTACCTAAGATTTTCTGTAAAAGATAACTTTGTACTGATTAGATCTATGTCCGGGCAGACATACATTACTAGTAGAAAAAGTCCCTAGAGTGTTAAAATCATCGTGTGTGTCTTTGTTTCCAATTAAAATGCTACAAGACTTAAAACTCTGAAAAATGTCACGTATTTTACATTGCCTTTATAAATGATCTGTATGGACAACTTGGCGATTTTACTGCCAGATATTCTCCACTTTACAGGGTTTTGTCACTTCATATCAGGTATAAATAATATAGCGGCATCGTTAACATAATCATCCTGATCTGCGGATCACAAAAGGCCATCCCTACATAGAATAAAACGTCCGTTTACAAATTAGTTTGTACACACGTTGATAATTTTGTATCAAATCAACTTATTTGTAAATGAACCCTGCTCTTATAAAGGTACAGAGTAGCGTATGTGATTTCAGTAAGCGTTCACATGCTGAACATCGATTTCAAACAAATGCTTTGAAACTTCAAATGCAAGTGTTAATGTCAAACGCTCAGGTGATACCAAACGGACTGGACCTCATACGTTAAAGATAAAACCCGAGAATTCCGGATAAAATTTTTTTGAGCGGGAAATACAAATATAAGATTTTTGGTAGGAACGAAAAAATAAATTAAAATAAAATCTTGCTGGTAAATACAAATAAAAGATTTTCAGGCGCAACGAATTTATAGGGTCGGTCGGTAAAAGGCAAACAATCAATATTTTAACTTAAGCCTAACCTCTATTGTTCATTAAAAATGATTAACAATGATTAAGGAATCTTGAACTACTGATTTAAATTTTGTAGGTTCATCTGTCATGTCTGTTAAAATCTCAAAGAATCGTTCTTTTAATGTTCTTTATTTCAGTGGTTATTCTTTTAAGCAAACAGAAAATCTAGGAGGGCTGAAATTTATATTATGATAATATAGATTTCAGAAAGACCTGTCCAGAGCTCCAGATAAGCTGCGTATTTGCGTGAAGACGCAATACAAATAATAAAAAACCCAGTGCAATTGCCCATTGCAGGGTTCAATAACCCAATTAATTCAATGGAAAACCCAATTATATGCCAAAATCATGAGTTCTCAACCCTTTTATTGGCTACCGTTTGAGTTATTTACCCTTATCTGTTTACAGTCGTCGCGTAAATCTATTTTTATAATATTTGTAATTGGAAATTTCCTTTCTTTCTAAAAATAGATCCCTGTATCAAGCAGCTAAAATGGGTCCCTGTTAGAGTTTTCCCTTGCTCAATAGGAACACGTGTTTTTGAAAACATTTCGATCTTCTTTGCGTTTATCCAATTAGCGTGTGTCATGTAGTCATATTTTTTTCGCATTGCTCGGGATTTATCATAACATACATTGAATTAAAACGAAAGTGAATGTCCGGTAAATATATTGAATAGAAGCATGTTTTGAAAAGCTGAGGGAAAGTTATGATGATAACAAGACTCAGCCAGTGTTTTTAGGAAGCGTCCATCGAACGCACTGGCGTGTGTGTGTACCTTAACGAGAACATTGCTAATAAACAAGGGGTTTCGTCAAAAACGAAATTAGTTGGAAAAAGTGAAATGGCCAAATCAATTGTGACATGATAAAGCATCAGAAACCAAAAGTTTTAATAAAAGACAACAAAACCCAGATTTATGTAAATTGAATAAAACAAAAACATTCAAGTATAATTAGAGTTTATATACTTTTTTTTTTTTCATTTTAAGATTTATTAATGAATATAATACACAGGCACTGGTCTCAGAATTTATTATGGTATAAGACGAGTGCCTGTGAATACACATATCCGTTTTTGTGAGCAGTCAGGGGACTTACTGAAATAGGTGATTTTTAAATCACTTATTTGAGTAGCAAAATCGTGGTTTTGTCACAAATTGGAATTTTGTATTTTTTTCCAAATTTTAAACACATAGGTTTAAATAATATCTTTTAATTAGTAAAATTAAAAAAAACAAAACTTTTTGCTTCTTTTAAGTAGAAAGGTTTCTGCCTTTGATGCTATCATTTAGCTGAAAATTCTATTTTAGTTGAAAAAATGCTATAATAATGGCTTTACATAATGAACTGATACTTTCTTAAAAGATTTTTCCCAGCAGTGGGAGTATTTTTCCTGTGAAGTTCAAGATTTCATCTTTCAGATTATGTAATAAAATTCTACTGTTCGCGATAAAAATCTCACTGTTCGGGGGTGTTGAAATTAGTAAGGATTATTAAAAGAATGATACTTAAAGAAGTGATTTTTGGGAAGGAAATTGAGGTCTGATACTTAAACAAGTGATTTTTATGTCATTATCCTAGATTCGGTACAAGGTCATCACCTGAAATGACCTGGTCATCCTAGACAACACAGATGTTGGTTCTGATAAGTTTAGAAACATAATTAGTCCCTGGATCATTAGTATTCTATATTTAAAGCTACAGTAAAATTAAATCACTTCTTCTAGTGATTAATTTGTACTACTTAAATAGGTGATTATTAAAGAAAGACAACTCTAATTTCCAACCTTTATGGAAATAATGTTACTTAAATCAGTGATTTAGAAAATCACTTATTTAAGTAAGTCCCCTGACTGGTGAGAAAATACAAAACTGGCAGAAGGTTTGAAAAGGGACACAAATTAAACCTACAATTGCTCCTCAGTGAATAAACCAAATAACCCTAACCCTAAACCAAATAAAACAGCTAAACAAAGAAAGAAACATACAACATGACATATTTAAGGTGGAAAAAAATCTGGGGTTGATATTGCCTAATTATTCAATATTGTGTTGATGAAAAAGCCTGATACATCATGTACATATAAGGAGCTTGGTGGTGAAAAACCCAATTTGGTATTAACTTGAAGGGTGAATTGGAATTAATAATGCAATTAAAAAACTTTATCACCCAATTATATAAGAAAATGGTGGGTAAAAACCCCAATTTGTGAATTCTTATCTAGAGCTCTGCCTGTCAGCCTTATGAACAGGGTAAAAAAAAATAATTACAATGTGGAAAAAGTTATATTTTGATAAACAGGCACATAAAAAAATGTACATGATGTAGCTGAGGTGAACTTATTTTCATAACTTGACCAAAATCAATTTGAAATAAAAATTGCTCCTAATTAATGTGTACTTGAACCTGAATTTTTAGCACGTCTTCATTATAATTAAATTGAAAATCAAAAGATGGAGGTTTTTAATATTTTGTTTATTTATTTAGCAATACGCCAGCATTTCCACGGGCCGAGAGCATCGGCAACAGGAGTTTGCAGAGAAGATGAAGCTGAATTTGAGCAGCAGTGTAAAGATTTGAGAAAGAAGAAATGTATATTTGTCAAGGATCATTTAAGGATATGTACATTCAGGTATACCTTGAACATAATGTATAGTTTCGAAAATCAAATATTTACACTCTATATAGAAAAGAATGGGGTATGATTGCAAACTAGACTTGTAACTCTCCAGCAGAGACCAAATGACATTAAGAGTAGTAGCTGTAGGTCACAGTTCAATGAACAATCAGTAAATCTCAAAACACATAGCAAGCTGTAAAAGCCATGTAAAACATTCAAACCCAGAAAATCAACAGTATGAACAAAACAAAAGAAAGGCAAAGCAAACACATGTAAAATACATATCTACATCAACAATGACATCTAAAACTTCCAAGTTTAAAAAATTTGCAAAGGATGAAATTTTGAAATTATAATTTGTCTCAGGACCATACAGTAAATTAGTGTTTGCAATGAATTCTCTGTCAATTTTAATTGTAACTTTATTTATATTTCCATTAATGTAGATGAAAAGGGTTTAGTGATGAAAAATAAAGTAGAAATAGATAATAATACTTAAGGAATAACAGTACTGTAGTTGAAGAGTTGCCACCGTCAATTGTAGATTTGACGGTCACAAATGCAGTTTTACTGGCAACGCATAGCGGAAATTGACGGTGGCAACTCTTCAACTACAGTACTGTTATTCCGATTCTAATGCATTACAAAAAAAAAATGCAATTAAACTTGAAAAAATGTCTAAATTTGTGAAATAAAAAAAAATCTGCGAAACTTCATGAATGATTTTGGCACAAAGACGTCATGGCTAAACATGATGTCATACAAATGAAAACTTACAAACTGGAGGTTATTACGTTACCTGTACGCTTCAAATTTAGATAAAATTACATTAAAACGGCGAATTCGAGGTAGGTGTTGTTTTATTTTTGCTTATATAGTAGTAATCGAACATTTGTTGATTCATCAATTCAAAATGGCGGGTTCCTCCTTAGTTACGCCTGGTCAACTGTGGATTTGACGGCAACTTTTAGCCAATGAGAACAATTGTTACATCCAAATTGCATTAGAATTTTGTTTATTCAACCATTCCAGATATAAAGGAGAAGACAAACACAAACATGGACCAGACCAAGATAAATGGTACAAAAATTATAACAAGGATTTCCATTCATTCTTTAATGGAAATCACAATGCATTGGAAGCTCTTGGATGGGTTAGTATACATTTACTTCATTTCCAAAGAAATGACGGATAAATCCATGTCTTTTTTCTTGTTGATATGTGAATACACTTATCGTGGATTCCAGGCTTAATATTGTGTATGCCAGACATGCAATTACATCTTTTATTTTTGTCAACTTCTGAAAATCTGCCTCTGTAGTGTAATAATAAAGCTTAATTTGTTACAATACTGAAATACCAAATACTATTAAACACTTTATGTATCCCCTTCAACCTTACTTTTATGATCTGGTAAATGTAGATAAGGTGCTTATGTTGTGGTTTAAGCATTATAAGGGCATATTCCTTTATGGAATCAGCTAATTTAAATGGAAAACTATGGAATCGATATCATTTCTAGGTTAAAACTGTTGTATTCTTCCTTCAAACATTTTAGGCAAAATCAAAACTTCATTTTCCCAAAAAGTTATTTGATTCCTTCATTCTGTGTCCTAAATATATATATTGAACTCTTATTATTTTTCTGTGTTTACAACAGGGTGCAGCTGTAGTTCTTGGAATCCATTTATCAAAATGTCCAATTAAGAAACCAGAGAAACATAGACCAAGAAAGCCACCTGATGGACAGAAAGGATGTATGTTATGGCAGGTGGCTCTGGCGATACCAGACAAAGTTCGGCCACATAGAATAACATCACATTCTATAGTTGATTCTGATGTTAGTGTATCCAGCAGACCTTTGATTGGTAACTCTATCATCACTTTTGATAGCCAGAGACAAGAGGAAGTGAAAGATGTATGTATATATATCGGATACTCCCTTGTTTGATTTAAATTGAAATCAGAATTGATACTGAAATTATATTTTTTAAACACAGATAAATATTAATACCACATGGAAATGTTTAGAACTAAAAAAATGCATACCTATACATCAATGAATATAATGATTAATTTATAATGTTGGCTTATAACTACTAAAGAGCTGATTAAAGAATATCACTAAAATAAAGAATGTGTACCCAAAAGAAAATGTCATGGTACGTAGTTAAATTAAAGTCATTTGTGCGAAGAACAAATCTTTGTGTTTGTTACTTGATTTAAGTTGTTATTTATATGTTTTAAGGTTACAACTGTCAGTAATGTTTCCCCTGAACATGATGAAGATGAGACCACAGATCCTTTGTACAAAGTTATGAATGAATTTGAAGACATGTGTAAAAAGTATGCAGGGATAGGAAAGAACATCCAAGGTCTTCAAGAAGCTACTAAAAGTCAGATGAAAAAGGCTGCCAGTAAATGGATAGATGCCTCACATCTAGGTTATACCAAAGCACAGTTCAATATAGGGCTATGTTATGAAACAGGGAAAGGAGTAAAGCAGAATCTCAGAAAAGTAGGAATCATTGCCTATATTATTGTATTTGAAAATATAAACAGATAAATGCCAGATTGCATGTTTAAATAGTCAAACTACAATGAATTTTTAATCAATAGTAAAAATAGGTTCATTTGAAAAAGACATGTTTAATGACAGTGTTCAAATAAACAGAAATTTAATTATTTTTATATGATAAAAGGCTTTAGAAAAGTAGACATCACAGAACAATAGCTAAATGTGAAGCTTGTTTTAGCATATATAGCCCCTATACACTCTAGGATCATGGGATATTTAAGGCTGTCAGAGTAAAATGAGATAGGAATTATTTATATGTGGGGAAGATTTATTTTAGTGCTACAGTTATTTATTCGTTTTAGCAATTTCTACTTGGTCTTATTTTGTATTTGTTTTGTAGGCAGAGAAGTATTACAAGTTAGCTGCAGAAGATGGACATCAACAGGCCCTTTACAACCTAGCATTGTTGTACCTGAAGGGTGAAGGTTGTATAGAAAAGAATGTTAACTTAGCTATACAACTTTTAGAGAAGGCTGCTGATTTTGGTCTTGGTCAGGTTAGTAACTGGGTTAAATTTCTTGAATAATAAAGAAGATGATATTAAAGTTAAAAAAAAAAGTAATGTTGTAATGGAAAATTGGAAAGCAAACATATTTCCATGTATGCATGTGTAAAAAATAGAGGGTAGAAACCCAAACGTGACGATAAGTATATAAAAGGATATGGTTTTGCAAATTTGTTCATAAGATTGTAATTTGAATTTGCTTAAAATGTGACTACTCTAGAACTAAAAAAAGTCTTTATACAGGCACAAACATATCTTGGTGTGTATTATACAGAAGAAGAAACCCAGGACTTAGAAAAGGCTGTTTCATTGTTTAAAGCTGCTGCAGATCAGAATGTAAGCTATATGATGATAATGATCAATGATGATATAAATTTGGCTGTCCCATTGTCCCTGAATCATTCCCCTCTTTTTCCAGTCTTTGTCATGTAAATAAAAGTTTATACTTCTGTGCCAATATAAACTATAAACTGGGGGTCAATTTTCGTTGTTTTCATTTTTGAAAATCAAACCACAAATTATTATGTCATTATTTGGACAGATGTGATGTTTCCTCACAGAAAAGTGCTTTTTACTTGTTGATGTCACCTATTATATTTACTAAGGTGAAAAGATGCTTCAAAGGTTTCTAATATGTTGTAACTGCATGCCATATGCTACTCATAGAGCATCTGGTACTTGGTGATTAGCAGGAATATAGTATAGCTCAGGATCTTTTATAACTAAGTAATACTCCTATGATGACACAATGCCTGACGATAAACATGATTTACATTCAGTACTACACTCTCATTTTCATTAGTTTAAGTCTGAGGAGATAATTGCTCATTATTTTGATCAAGTCATGATTAATTAGTCTTGTCATCTATGATACTAAATGGAGAGACCTGTTTTGTGTGTGTCTCTTTCTTTCAGATTAAAACCATTCATATGCCTCTCTTCCCTAAAGGTAGTATATAGACTGTAGTTAGTTATCCTCCCTAATGATTGTCTATAATGAGATTTTAGGGGAATAATTCAGATATCAAAACTATATCCTGATCTCCTTTCAAAAATTTCCCCTGGCAGATAGTATGCCTACTTCTAATGTTATTAGTATTATCTCCCTTTGCACCTTTCAAGTTTAACCAGTAAAATAGACAGGTGGGAAAGTAAGGTGTCATTATAATTTATCATATACTTAGCATTGATATGATAGCTTTTGCATATATATATATGTAATGAGCAGAAGTACACAAGCCATAATTTCCCACCCGGGCTGATAACCCATATCAGGTGCATCTTGGCACAAAACCCATAATAGTGCCTTTTGTGCAAGTTACTTCTGGTGTTTCCGGTATCGGTTGTTTACTTTTCCATTGTGACGTCTGATATTTTTTATGACGACGTCAAAATTTACGGGAACTTTTGTGGGGATAGTTTAGTACTTGTTAACAAATGCCATTTACAATTATGAATCATTTTATAGTACAACAGACATGGAGTAATAATGATCATAAAACTCTTTCAAATTTTCAATGTTTCAAAATGCCTCTATAGGAAATGTTACCATAAATATATATAAGGGAGTGATGCTGTTGTTGGACAATTATAGTATATTTTATTCATAATATAACTGCTTTATAAAGATTTTGACTGTTTTAGTTATTGCATTTGTTTATTTGCCTTACATAAAACTATTTTTGGAAGTATACGATAAAGCGATTAATACATGGCCTTTTCCATATCAGCATGGGTATCATCCCTCGACCCATATCAGCACCTCGACTCAGTCGGGCTGATATGGGGGTCTCGGGATGATACCCAGGCTGATATGGAAAAGGCCATGTATTAATCTCTATGTAATGTATGACATATCATAATCTTTTCACAAAAAATCTTATCACTAATGTTGATTTTAGGTATACTGAATTGTTCATGACTTAGGATCAGCTTCGGTCATAAGATCAGTTTTGAAACTAATGAGGTCCCAAAACCCAGGATTTTCTTAGGCGTATGTTTTGCATATGATGTAATATTTTTGTATATTCTCTGCACAAATCTCAAGGCCATTATTTCCTTTGAGTATGTCATGTACATGTTATTTGATATGTTGTATATTTTCTTTAGGACCCTGAAGCCCAGTATTTCTTAGGTGTATGTTACGAGAATGGCTGGGGAGTAGAGGTGAATGAGTGTAAAAGTGCAGAACTGTATTCTCAAGCTGCTTCAAGTGGTCATGATGGTGCTCTATATAGCCTGGGAGTCTTCTATGAACTAGCTGTAGGGGGTAAGTTCTAAATATTCAAGTCATTTAGTTTATTTGTTTACAAACATAATTTTCAATTCTAATATGACGTGCTTCTTTCGCTTTGTAAACAACACCGTGTGAAAATTCTTGATATATCTATACTTAGCGCAGACTCAGAAATATACATAATAATGGATGTTACAATATACCTCCCACGTAAATACACATGTATTTGAACCTATTTGCAAACGCAATTTTATTGTATTAGAAATTGTAATAAAACAAAAGACAAAAGAAGTTTTATTCTTTTTCGGATGCATTATAAAAAGAATTATTATATTGCAACTAGTTGTGCACACACGGCATACCCATCCTCACTTCAGTATTTGAATAAACTTATTTGTCCTATTAGAATCGAAATAATTCATGGAAGCCATAAATTTGTTGTAAATTTACACATGGCCTGGGCCATGGCTTCCATGAATTATCTCTTGAATATATTTTTTGTTGAGGACGTTAAGCAACCAACAATCAATCAATCTTTTTTGTTGATGCATATGCTGTTTTTTGGTCTCAATTTCTCATTTCATATTGAAATCTTATCATTTTCTCTGAGTTAAATGGTGGCTAGTATATGTAAGAAACAGAATTAATATATTTATTCTTTTGGAAAGAAAGAATGATATTAATATTTCAAAAATCATCATTATTTGGCACATGTATATAGTTTAGTTATATATTACATTACAGGATTACCTGAAGATAAAGCTAGTGCTATAGAACTGTTCAAAAAAGCTGCTGACAGAGGGAATGAACAAGCTAAAGCACATCTAGATCAGATCCAAGCTGATACAGTCAGAAAGGATCTACATTGTAAGATATTACACTTTACTTGCGGGAGGGTTTGGGGTAAGGGCTGCAGATGTATGTTATGATCTTTATTGTACGGGTTGGGAAGGAGGGGCTGCTTATGTGGGTAATAAAGTTGAAAAGAAAAAGGCTAAAAATTGAAGAAACAAATTGTATATTGAATTTTACGTGAGAAAAGAAGCAAAGGATAACTGATGTAGGATAGAACACACTGCAAAAGTGCCTGGTTAACAACTCCAGGAATGATTAGAATTTATAATATTTTTGACAGAAAGGTATGCTCAAATTTGATATGTAAAAGCAATGATATAAACTAAGATGAAAAAAAATCTTTCGTCATCATTGCTGTTTTAATAAGCTATGACAAGTTGTCAACCATATGGGAAACTGTGTATAATTTAATATCTAGATAAATTTGACAAAGAGAGCAAAGATTAAGAACCATGTGAATATGTTATGTTTTTGGTTTTTTTTAATTTTTGTTAACACATGTTTGTTAATCTAATCTTGGAAGAATGAGGTAATAAAAAAGGTTGAGATATCATGTTGTTTCCCTTCTATATATTCATGATTGTTGTTTGATTACCTTTGTAAGATGGTTGTATTTGTTTTATTTTCAGTATCTAATATAGAAAAGGATGAAAACAAAAGACCTGTAATATATCTCAATGATGAAGAGACTGAAACCCAAGAAGAGGAAGAGAAAAAGTTTATCAAACTGAATGTATCTATTTCATCACCATCACTCACAGATTACGTCCGACATCATCTAAATTCATTTTCATTAGCCAGTGTCCAAGTGCCATTCAATTTCCAGGATCGATTATCATTGTTAAATAAATCAGTTCATCAGGACCATATATCATCAATGATAAGTAGTGTTTCTAAAGGGGAAATAACTTCCAATGATGGAGAATTACCTCCCTTGCTCCCTGTAGCATGGAATCCCCTATATGGGAGTCCCCATAGATCAGAAGGTCATGACAGAGTATCATTTAGCATTGGAGCAGATGAAGATGATCTAGATAGATTGTTAGACTTAGAAGATAACAGTCTAAATGAACCTGCTCAAATTCATCACTTTTGTTCCTTCATACAGAAGACTTCCACCATGCCAAATCTACAAAGTGTTTCATGTAACTGACCAAAATGGCTGTAGAAGTAGTAATGACTTGCTATATAAAATGGCCTGTTGTTTTTATAAACTCTTTGTATTTATATTTTAAGCATTATATGAAGATGAAATATAGTGTGCGACAAAGGGATGTTAATGTTTTGATAGATTTTATACATTGCATTATCTGTTATATGTACTTTAATTCATACCTTTTTGATACATGTAGTTTTAGAAATGAATGATATTTTCCACTAAGATATTAGAAAATAAATTTGAAGCAGTTCAATGTTAAATGCTTTTGGATTTGTTTATATTATTTTCAAAACTTTTTTATTATGTTTTTATTTTGTCCAATGTGAGTAGAACATTATTTTTATAAATGCATTTTTACAAATGTATCAAACAATCCTTGACCAAATAATTTTCAAAAGATAGTTAACTTTTCTGTGAATTAAGATTCATGGTGTAATTTTCATTAATTATTTCAAAAATAAAAAGCTAATTGATAGCAATTTGTCTCAGATATAATGTTTACCAACTCAAAATTTAAGGTACAGTTAAAAGCATGCAAACACATTATTTATATTGTCACATTTTAATTCTAGTGTTGGTTTGTTTTTTATTAAGTTTTATAATTTATATATGTCAGGGTTTGGGGAAATATTTTTGCTTCTTTTTCATGCTTTTTACAAGTTTTAAAATAGAAATTAATTGATAAAATTTATGAATGCCTTAAGTACACATTTGTATGTCATATAAGTTTTACCAACAAATTCGGATGTTGACAAAACTGAAAGTGAACACAAGTGTTTGCAAAATGAAGAACATTTGCAATTGTATATTTAAAAATAAAATATATTATAAACTTTACTAAAGCAATATGCTGTAATATCATATAAGGTAACAAAAATTATTTTTATTAATGGAAATATCTTAGATTCATTTAGTGTTGTTTATGTCTTTTATGATTATGCTAACTGTTTCTTCAGAACTGTCTCAACAGGGCTGTTATATTTGATATTATAAAACTATAATCATAAGACTAGCTTGTGATTCACAATAAAATCACTTATTACATATGTTTTTTTTTTGTATAAGTTCACAAGTTTTAAATCTCTTGTCTTCATACTGTACTTCATGCACTTATATCATACATACAAATTTTAACGCATCAACATATCAGTAAAACATATGTTGTAAAACTAAAACTCAGTATCCCTGTTTTTCCAGTATATGTCAAAGTATAGTTTTTAAGTCTAGATATTGTTATAACTGAATTATGGTTTAAATGGACGTGAGATTAAATGAATTATTTAGATTCTTTTTATTAATGCAGTAATTTTTCAAAGGTAAGTTCCCATGACCAATGAAATATATTATTTGGGCTTTTCAGTTAAGTCAATTGTCACTAAAAAATAAAACTAATGATTAATAAAGAAAAATAATAGGAAATTGTTTAACCTATAAAAGTATCACAATTTAAAGATTTATCATGCTATACTTTCTGATCAAACATTCAGATATGATCATGGTTTCCATCAACCATTGTCATCAACTATAGAGTTTGTCTATTGGAACAAACAATATTATGACCTGTCTTGTTATTACTGTTTTGTTTATATTTTGTTTTTACTTATTTTGCAGTGAAATGTAAAAAACAATAAAATTGTAAAAAAATTCAAAATATTTTCATTTTGCCAACAAATTTGTAAAATGCAGCCTTTCAAATGTAATTCAAAAAGATAACCTATATTTTCATTGCTTATAAAATTGAGAATGAAAATGGGGAATGTGTCAAAGAGACAACAACCCAACCAAAGAGCAGAAAACAGCGGAAGACCACCAATGGGTCTTCAACACATTGAGATAATCCCACAACTCAATGACGCACCTGGCTACAGCTGGTCCCTAAACAAAAATTTGTACTAGTTCATTGAAAATGGATGTCATACTTAACTCAAAAATATATAAATGAAAATATTAAATGAAAGGATACACACAGTTGCTAATTTTGAGAAAGAATTTATAATGCTACAAATTGTGCTATTCATGTATTCAATATGACAAAACTCAGTTTCAGGAAAAGAATAACAAGACACACTTTACCCAATTATCTGGTATATATATTTTGGCAAAATACAAAATACTGCATTTTATGGTGTATTGTAATTTGAAATTTGTCTGTCAACACTTTGAACAAGAACAAAACTTGCTTTAACAAACTCATGAAATTTCATGTTAAGTGAATTAAACCTTGATATAAAAGGCAACTTTTCACAAATCATAAACTAACTCCAATATGCTTTGTTTGATTGAAAACTTTACTCTATTGTTGGCATTGGTTTAGAAAAACTCCCTTTTGATTATGACAAAATTCTGGTTTGTTGTTGCAGTGTTCTAGGACTATAACTATCAGATTAAAGTTAAATTTTTCACTTGTTGTACCATAACCTGAGTATGCTTGGATTGATTTTCTGGATACTTTATGTATTTGTTGGAAAAAGTGAAAGTAAGATACTGGTCAATTAAATAAAATCCAAATTTTTCATTCAAGAGTTATTGGACTTTAACCATCAGATTGATAAAAGGCAAATTTTTACATGTCATGCACTAGCTTTAGTTGTTAGGATTCAGGTTACTGCAAAGTTTACACTGTATGACTTTGTGAATGTAGGCACAATTTCAATTTTGAATACTTTCTTGTTTGTATTACAAGAGTTATGGGTGTTTAAACAGTCATATTTAAGGCAAATATTTGCCTGAAAATATCCTTGCACAATTTTATTCTAAGGAGCTTTTTTGCCTACTTTTAGATAGATGCCTCATCAATAGAACTCAAAGGAAAAAATATGCTTAACTCTTTGCAAAATAAACAACAAAAGAAAAACACCTGTGAATTGGTATTAAGAAAGCCTTAAAAGTTAACATATGAAGCATAAACAAAAGATTGATAAATCTTTCTTGCTTTCTTATGGTAATACAAATGTATGGTTAACATTTAGTGTTAGGATTTGGGTTTTTTGTTTTTAAAAGGCAGACCAGAGAGGATAGGACATTTTGATGAAGGTGTATGAAAGGTAGTTATGTTAAAGAAAATAATTAAAAGGTTCTATTTTAGATACCAAAAATGTAGATTTGGTGCTATGAAAACATATGTGTAAGCACAGACGATGTATTACTGATTTTAAATGTATGATTTGATATTGTTTTTGTCAGTTTCATTAAAAAGGGTATAGCAATATTGTATTTCAGCTCAGACGGCATCAATTGGTGATTTGATGGTCGCAAATACCTATTTACAGGCTGTGCTAACGTGTCGCCAGTAAATAAAACTTAATTTGGGACCACTTAATCACCAATTGATGTCATCAGAGCTTAAAATACAATACAGTTATCTCCTTATTAGGAATTTGCTTTTGGACCAAACATTAATATAAGAAATACCATTAGATGGTTTAACTGACCAAGTAGGTAGTTCAAGCATATAGACAAAGAAAAACCTTCAATTTGACATGATGTAACACACTAGAGTAACTTCAAAGGCAAGTTAAGTATTACCGGTTTCAATAATAAGGGCAAGTTGCATAACATACACAGGGTCCCTTACAACCCCCATTCGACACCCCCCCCCCCAAAAAAAAAAATTTAATTTAAAAGTTACATGAACAATGTATCACTTTACGAGGAAAGGTGTTTGCATTATTGTCTGCTTCCTACTTCAGATGCTAATAAAATCGTGTGTCATCACAAAGTCATGTAACAATCTTGGTTACTCATTTGTAATGCCTTTGCCTGGTACAGTGTACAATGTCAGAAAGTGAAAAAGTATGAACAGTCAACACACAGATATAAGATGTGGTATATTAAAGTGCCAAATAGACAACTCTCCATCCAAGTCACAATTTGTAAAACGGTAAACCATTTGAGGTCAATCATGTACATTTAAGAATGTCACGAGGAAGCGACTTTACATCACGTTTAATATTTACACATGTAACAAAATACCATCGTGCAATTATGATCGACTCAACTTAAAAACATTCAACCAGAAACATTATTTTATAAAACAAATAAAACAATTATGATACGTTGTATTTGTTAAGTCAATTATACGAATTGTAGTGTGAGATATTTACCTTGGTTTGAACAGCTGTTATTATATAAAGTATGGATACTAGCTATATATAGTTTTGGTTATATAAATGCACAAACAATGAATGTTGACATGTATGTTATTCTTCACACTGACATGTCAATGGTAGCACCTGAGGGAATATGTATTATAGAATATAAATGTTCGTTTGCCATTAATAAAGATATTTTTCTTCAATATGTTTTACTGATGCCGCGTAGAGCAATCATTACAAATCAATCAATTTGATAATTTTTCAGTTCGTCTTATAAAAAAATAAAAGTAGTTAAAGAGGCAATACTTAAATGGGTGTGTAACACACTGGTCCACGTATTGCAGGTACATAATGACTGTCAAAAATTGCAGAGTTGACCTTATTCAGTAAGATAGTCAAATGCTTTACTAAAACTACTTTTGTTAATTATTTCTCCTTACTAATAGAAAACTTCTTTACATAAAATTCATTTATGATATAGGGGGTTCGCTTGCAATCAAACGAAGTAAATGTGAACTGTTTACTTTAAAGTTACTGTAGTACATTTAGTTCACTTCTTATATACAAAACATCGGCAATTAGCACACATTTCATCGAAGTAACCAGGAATTATAAAACAAGCCTGTTACTAAAATAGGACTGATCCAGAAACCCTTTGACAGGAAGGGACGAACAAGTGTCGAACAGAATAGATAATTCGAAAAGCTGGGAAGTCGAGAGGCGTCATGTAGACTTCAAAAAATATTCTCCATCGAATACGCTGGTGTTTTGAAAAAACGGTTCCAGTTTCTCTGTGCTAGTTTAAGACTAATCATACAATAGGCTGTCGTTTGGCTGAGTGAGATGTATAAGTAATCATACACTGCCACGTCCAGTAAAAACTAAGGGACAGCAAATCTGTTGGTTTGTGTAAACATCTAGTAAACATTTTTTTTAATAATTGTTGCCTGCCGATCTATATTAGATGTTTTCGTATTTGTTTAACGGAATACACAGATGAAATAGTTGTCACTGGACGTGCAACAAATACGGTCAATCGATTAATTATGGCCGGCATCTTGATGATGAAATGTTTGCCTGCTGAACGTAAAGTAAACAATGATAAACAAATTAAAGCTCGTTTTTCATGCACAATCATTTAACATAAGAAAAAAGATACATGTACAGGTACAGATTAAAACAACCTGCCATTTAAAGCAACTGTCACCCATATATTGTAGGAGGGATTTGAATGGCAAGGGGTTTCCCACATGACGATTCATGGTAATTTCCCAGACAACATGAGTATGTTGGCCCAACATTGGCGCAACGTATATCATTGCATTGGCCCATCGTTGTATTTTAACGTTGGCCCAACGTATAAGTGCAAAGTGGGCCTACGTTGGCCCAACATGATGGCTTCATGTTGGCCCAACGTAGTACGGTTATATGCAATACATAGAGCCAACGTTGGCCCAACGTTGTACGGTTATATGCAATACATAGAGCCAACGTTGGCCCATTGTATGAAAAACGAAACTCCATGTTGGCACAACGTAGGTCCAACGTAGAAATATCTTTTCTTATGTTGACACTACGTTGGTCCAACGTAAATATGTCTTATTTCTGTGTTGGCACTATGTTGGTCCAAGGTAGATATTTCTCATTTTTATGTTGGCAATACGTTGGTCCATTGCATCAACCAAATCACAATGGATGCTGCATGAGGAGCTGGATATGATAAATATACCGGAGCACATGATATTTGATCTTTTTTTGTGTTCCAAACTGCCAAGGTTTAAGGTAGCAATTTTGTATTTGTGTATTACTTATTGTTGTTAATGTCCTTGTATTTTTCATGAATTTTGCCTCTTTAATTTCATTTATTTTGGTGACACTAAGATATTTCTTTGACAATGTTTGGTGGATCGACCAGATAAACTTTGTGTCATTTGGTCTCCTGTAAAGAGTTGTCTCATTAGCAATCATACCACATCTTCTTTTTTCATATCAATTTCATTTATTTCTTTAACTGCACAAATGACGTCTGGCTTATGGTAAGTCGCCCATACAAATATTTTTTATAAGATGTAATTTTAGTTGTATTGGTTCCAGATCCAGATTGAAAATTAAATAATTCAGAAGATGAATTTTTATTTATTTTAAATTTGATATCATTGGTCGTCACCACGAGTATGGTCCTAATCAATTTGAATTTCAACAGTGTCATTATTATTTATGTTATTCCTTCTTTCCCTTCTCTGTTTCCTGCCACCTTCTCTGTCAAGGCTAAACCGCAGCCAATCTATAGCTGCATCCTCTAGCTCCTTATCTGAATTCTCTTTGACAGCAGTGAGCTACGATTGTTTCTAACCGACTCTGTAATAAAGTAATAAGTATATTTGAACTGTGTATTTGCCTAATGCATGCGTGCGTAATCTCCCTACTAGATATGTTATATAAATTAATGTATATATTCTAAATATATTAAACACTATTTAATACAAAATAAAATCTTAAAAATAACCAATCTTTTTTTCTTTTTTTAATATTGGTAATTTGTCTAATGGTCAGAAATACTTGTTGAAATTATACAAAGTCAAATCTAAATACACTAGCATTAACGGTAGTATTAAACATGTTATGCATATATATATCTGTGAAATTTGAATCCGATGTAGCATATAAAGGATGGCTATTATGTTAACTTACTTTCTTAAAGTTATTCATTCTGGGCTATCAAATGATAGAATGCATTGTTCCCCATCTCAATTCCTATGTATTTTCAGGCTAGCTAGGATGTTGTCAATAATTTTTATTATGTCTAGTTCTCTTTTTCCCCCTTTTGCACTCTGATTTAGTACTGTAGTACTCCAACACCTGACCTAAAAATTTATATTAGAATGTAAAATTGTATATTAAAAAGAAAAGATATTTCAAGTAATTCAGACAATAATATATAGTCTTTTTCTTTTATAAATATCCGTGGTGTATAGTATCTTTTAACGCCCCCCCCCCCCCCCCCATATTTTTTATATTTCAAACGTCAGCTTTTTGTGACTGATATTTACTCCTACAAATTATTCAAATATCGGTTTTGTTTTGCAAAAGTTTTACCGAGGACAAAAAACTAAATTCAGCCGAGTCCGTATAATTATATACAAATTTCAACATATTCTTGCAATGAATTTAGATAAGATTTTTTAATAAGATTAAGAAATAAATACTCTATTTGATATCTAAAACACTGTTACACATGCAAGTGTGTATATGATCAGGTTTCACAAATATATCGTATATGTTTGTATGCGGTTTAGACATACAATAAAACTAACAAATTCATTTATATTTCAATGAATTCGAAGTAGAAATCATTATGCCACATTTCTGAAATATTACTGAAAAAAATTAAGGTACATCCATCATAAGACAGATTTTTTCTATTAACTTCAGTAATGGTCATAAATGTTATCGTAATAGATTTTAGAAAAAACACTATTAAAATATTGGTAATTTACAATTTGTTTGAAGATACTAATGTTCAGTGGCAAATATTTCATGATGATTAATAGGATTGAAATGGTTTAAAATCTAGCAAATAATTCCCGCGTATCGTACAAACTTCTAGCCCTCAAATTACAAAATTCATATTGTGTTTGTCATTCTTAATCGTATATATATATCAGATTTTTTTAAAGTTACAACTTACATGTTACTTTCTTTCTCTTTCAACCTCAGATGATATGATTTTCTCTATTGTTTTCTTCGTTTTACTGCTTTGTTACACATACACAACAGGAAATAACCACAAAAGTGACCATCCCATTACATTCAGATTTCTTATAAACTTAATAACCATAGCAACTATCTTTGAAATTGGTCGAACATATGGTCAACCTTATCAGAATGTGCTTGATTAACAGACTGGCTGTATCAAATATCACTCTGCATATAATTGCTAAATTATTATGTTTCACAAAGTTTAATGAATAAAGTTATTATAAAAAATGATTGCAAAAAATTTAAACTTTTAACCAGGCAATCTATGTTTACGGTATACTTTTTTTTTATTACAGTAATGACATAAATGATATTCCAGTATAAATTTTACCTGGCTTATATAAAGATTATAATATATGATCAACGTTGGCCCAGCATTGGCCCAACATAGAATTGTAAATGTAATTTCAGTTGATAAACACTTATATATAACGGTATACCATAAACTTTTCATAAAGCCTGCAGCAATCGAAATTATCTGCCTCCCAAGAGAAATAAAGTGTAAAATATTTCATAATCAATTTTTATTAACAAAATTTCATATCCACCCTATGTCGCTCCTAACATAATGCCAACATTTTCCCGATTATTTATAACCAGCATGAGATAATATTATGAATTTACAACAACATACCAACGTTGGGCCAATGTTGTGCAGCCATCACCAATGTGCGACCAACGTACCGACAATTTGCCAACGTTGGGCCTCTGTTGTGCAGCCAACATAATCTTGCGACCAACGGACCGACAATTTGCCAACGTTGGGCCAATGTTGTGCAGCCAACACCAACGGTCGACCAACGGGCCGACAATTTGCCAACGTTGGCCCACTGTTAGTCTGTTGACTGGGTTGTCCGTCTCCGTTTGCAATATGACGATAACGATAAAATAAGCACTTAGTCTCTTACAAACATAGATGAAAAGGCGTCTTCTCTGACTATAAAATCCAAGATCATTTTGGTATTCAGATTCTATATATCTTTATTACGTTTTGGGCTGGTCATTTCAGTGTTCAGCACATTGACACGATTCGGATGTGTTGTGGAAGGTAGTGCGAAGAAAAGCTCTCTGCAGCAATAATTTTAATATTTTTGTTTTTAAAAATGACTTACTTGTCCTACTTCTTTTAAAAGAAACTTTTAAACTTAAATAGACCTTGTTTTGATTCTCCGTTACCCGGTTTATTTTTATGTTTTATTTTTTTTATTTTTTAGAATAAGACCTCTCAGAGACTTGATTCTCAATTGAACACAATTATAACAACTTCCCTAATAGCTAATGTGACAATTATGCAAGCAAAGGATAACTTACCGTGTTGGTAGTGATGGAAACAAATATAAAGACTAAAATTTCATATTTAATTCAGCGAAGCATGAATCTATATAGTTGCTCTTCTTTTGTATACTGCGATAATTTATTCAATGTCATCACGTGAAATGTATGACTTCATCAAGTTATATAACCGTTATAAACTTCCCTGACATGAATTGAACTTGAATATAAATATATACAAAATCAAAGGCAGAATGTACACCTGTTTATTGCAAAATTATCACATTGATTATTTTATATTATTCATTCAGCGAAAAACCCTTGAAATAATTCGTTATATCTGGCTTCTGTGACCAAACCATTTTATTCTGATCATTTTGTATACACTATGTAGAATTCAAAATAGGACTAAAAACGTCTGACTAAAAACATATTTGACATTGACTTTAAACTAACGATACAATATTAAAATAACACTACAACAACCAAAACACCCTGAACCAGATAGATTGATTGGTACTTGCTTAACGTAAAGTGACAAATATTTCATACCTATTCAGAAAGACCCAGAACAAAACGTGTACAGTAAATACAATGTATTTCGTTTCGGAACAGTGTTACACGTTTTTTCTTGAACTGATGAATTGATTGCCCAAAGATATTCTGTCCTTTTAAAAAGGCGACGAAATACAAATACTATTTGTAAGTCAAATGTTCGCTTCTTTTGCAGACTTTCCGTTTCTCATACTGCATACTCAGAATGTAGTGAGCTTATAAAAAATGTCATTAAAAACCTTAAAATAGTTCATTATAAAGAACATGACCATGGTATTTTACATTATGACTACTATGTATTTTTACCTTGCACAACTTCACAAATGAATTAGTCAGTAACTTTCATTTTTGCATGTCAAAATTATGGCAAGCCGTTTCACTATTTATCCGAATTTCAAGATATCTCCTATAGTATATAAGATATCTTATATAATATCTAAGATATCTCCTTTAATATATAAGATATCTTATATAATTTCATTTTTATAAGATATATCCTATATTATATAAGATATCTTTAATGTTATATAAGATATCTCATAAAGTTTATATGATATATATCTTATATACATTATAAGATATCTTCTAAAATTTATAAGATATCTTATAAAGTATATGAGATATCTTATAAACAATTTTCATATAAGATATCTTATATAATTTATAAGATATCTTATATAATTTATAAGATATCTTATATAGGTTATAAGATATCTCATATAATTTATAAGATATTTTATATAGTTTATGAGATATCTTATAAAGACAATTATATAGGATATCTGATAAACTATATAAGATATCTGATAAACTATATAAGATATCTTATAAACTTTAGGAGATATCTTATAAATTTTAGGAGATATCTTATAAACTAAATAAGATACCTCCTATAATATATAAGATATCTCCTATAATATATAAGATATCTGATATAATTTCATTTTTATGAGATATCTTATATATTATATAAGATATCGTTAATGTTATATAAAATATCTCCTAAGATTTATAAGATATCTTATATACTTTAAAAGATATCTTCTAAAGTTTATAAGATATCTTCTAAAGTTTATAAGATATCTTATATAATTTATAAGGTATCTTACAAGAAATGTATATAGTTTATAAGACATGATATATAGTTTATAAGATATCTGATATAGTTTATGAGATATCTTATAAAGACAATTATATAAGATATCTGATAAATTATATGATATATCTTATACACTTTATAAGATATCTTATGAACTGTATGAGATATCTTATATAGCTATCTTATAAACTACAAATGTATATAATATATCTTATAAAGTTTATGAGATATCTTGAAGTAAGAATAAATAGCCAAACGGCTTGCCATACAAAACTGTCATTCAGAAAAATTAAAACGGAGAAAAAACGTTCAAAACTGGTCCGTTTATTATCAGCTCTCTTATGTTTAACTTCTCAGACGGGTTTGGCTGCTCTGTACATGTTTTTTGGTTACTGTATTTCAGTTTTTGTTCGTAAACTTGTTTGGCAACGTGTGTAAACGATAAAGATATTAGTGATACAGGCTGCGTGCACATAAACCATATTCTTTTTTTTTAATTTTTGTATCAATTATTTTACTGGTGATTGTTGTATGTCTCCTTATAGTCTAACGGGAAAGGGTTCGATGATTACTGGCACCATTTTATAAAACAACGCTTTTGGTTAAGAATAATGAGGAAAATCTTCCCACGGAAAGAACGTTTCGCAAATAAGTGGTGGATAATTTTCTCATTTGTCATTTGGGCTATTGTAGATAATTGTCTAATTGGCAATCATACCAATCCTAAGCTTTAGTAAAAGAAACAAAACTATTCTTCTGCATAGTTATGACTTTATATTGTCTTTAAACGCCAAAATGCATTTATGGTGCAACTTTTTTATATCTTAAATATCCACACGTGCTGTGTTTATTATTGCCCCTTTTCTGGTTTAACTTACAATTCTTAAAATATCTCTGTTTTGCTCTGTGTTTGTTATATGTCTGTTTTGTATTACCCACGTCTTTGCGTCTGATGTTTTATACAAGTTTTTGCAAAAGTTATTTTACTGCTCTGTTTTTTTTTATTTTGTAATGGAGAACCTTATTCAGTGTTACACCTGCTGGTCGTTTGTTTTATCTGTTTGGTTTTTTAAAAAATAAAAACAATGCACTTGTTAATTTGCACCTGTCCTGTGTTGTTCAGTGGTTGTCGTTTGTTGATGTACCTAGTGGTTGATATGTGTTTTTCGTTTTTATATAGATTAGACATTTGATTTTCCCGTTTGAATGACAACTAGTTAGTTATAGGAACCTTTTTATCTTGCTGCTCGGTGTGATTCAAGGTTCCATGTAGTCCGAGATTACTCTGACGTCCAACGGCTGTTTTGCCAGACAAGCTAGGGTCGTGGGACTTGAAGTCCATTTGAAAATAAACGAAAAATGTCTGAATCGATGGGTCATTGTGAAATCTGTCTAAATGCGAGAAAAAAAGATTGGCAGGTAGGTGAAACTTACATAAATGAAGAGATAAATGAAAAATGAACAGATTGTTGCCCGATTTATATAATTCCAAGGCCGCCAGTCGGCACCAGAAGCGACGAAGCAGCGCATCTATTTTGGGTGGGCAAATATCCACTTTTTGATATGGGACGAGCTCTGACGTCCCACGGCCCCAGCTTGTCTGGCAAAACAGCCGTTGGACGTCAGAGTAATCTCGGACTAGGCTCCATGTTGAAGGCCTTTCTTTAACCTATAATGGTTTACTTTTAAAAATTGTGACTTGGACGGAGAGTTGTCTAACTGGCACTCATACCAAATTTTTTTTTTATATCTATTCTTAAATTATGTTGAAGGGTGTTAAAAATGGTAACATATACGATTTTATTTTACGTTCGTACCATTTACTTATTTATTCCCTCTCGTTTGCTGTACTTGGTTGATGAACCTCAACCCCGCCATATTCTGCATGTATCTCAAGTCAGGAGTCTATAATTCAATGGTTATCGTTTGTTGATGTGTTATATATTTGGACGTCCAAGGAAAATATTGAAAAGGCTAATATTTGTCTTTCGTTAATTTTTTTTCCATAAATTAGACCGATATTTTCTCGTTTGAATTGTTTTACAGTTGTCATTTCGGGACCTTTTAAGGCTGTCTATACGGTATCGGCTTTAATCATTGTTGAAGGCTGTACGGTGACCTATAGTTGTTAATTTCTGTGTCATTTGATCTCTTTTGGAGAGTGTTCTCATTGGCAATTACACCACATTTTCTTTTTTATATTTAATTAAAGGTGAATTTTTGTCGCGATGTGTTGCAACAGCAATAATTTTATTGTATTATAGACACCTGTCACAATGAAGGAGTCTGACTCCCTGTATAACTCGCTGTAAACTGGTAGACAAAACAAGGAACACTTATGGGAAACTAAAAAATGAACAAGAAGAAATTTTCTACATTGGCTAGAGGTATGGGAGGAGGGTTGAGATTTCATAAACATGTTTAACCCCGCTGCATTTTTGTGCCTGTCCCAAGTCAGGAGCCTCTGGCCTTTGTTAGTCTTGTATTATTTTCAATTTTTTGTTTCTTCTGTACAATTTGGAGTTTAGTATGGCGTTCGATATCACTGAACTAGTATATATTTGTTTAGGGGCCAGCTGAAGGACGCCTCCGGGTGCGGGAATTTCTTGCTACATTCAAGACCTGTTGGTGACCTTCTATTGTTGTCTTTTCTATGATCGGGTTGTTGTCTCTTTGACACATTCCCCATTTCCATTCTCAATTTTAAATCTTTGATATTTAAGAAAATGTTTGATCACAATGTTAGATTAAATACATCTTTCTCATTAATACAAATTGAAGACCAATAGCAAAATAAAACATATATTTTGACAATTATTTTAATAATTTACAATAATTCATGTAATATAGTAATTGTTATTAAATATACCTTTCTATACTATAAATTTAATTGCCTTTTAATTGTTTTGAAACACTAAATAAGAAAAAAATTATTTCATTTAAATTTTAATCATTCCAATGTCATATCAACCACCCAAAATTATAATTACAACTTAAATTTCCAAGTAGCTTAACATTTTGAATAATAAAATATGAGACATTTCCATAGTCAGTATAATCAAAGTAGCTAAATAAATTTATTATATTTTAAGTCGCCAAGTTTAATGACAATAAAACATAAGCTTAAAGCAAGCTCTTAAACCGAAAAAAAAAGATAGACATGCATATAAGAATACAGCGCGTGCAGACACAGATGACAACACAAGACATTCAATAGTTAACACACATTACACACTTGTCATATACACAATAAGCATACAGCCTACCATAAAAACATATAAAATTATGTTATGTCAGCACCTAATATAACAAATAAAACTATTAGTAGTCAAAATAAACAAAACTCTAGAAGCAGAATAAGAGAAAAGAAAAACAAACAAACAAAGGATTGATTTTTAGGTATTTTGGTGGCAGTATACATGTTTGGATGAAATCTGCAGGCAATGTGCTTTCAATCCCAGAAGGAGATCATGAAGTTAAACTCAATGACATATGAGCACCGTCTGGATTCTTCGACCTAATCTCGATGCTAATTTAATCCATAAATTTTTCGAAATTGTGAGAAGAATCCAAACTGTCGATAGTTTAAAGATGTATTAATTTTACATTGCATTGTAATGACTTATTGCTTTGCATGTCCCTTTGGTGTCTTCCGCCTTCTTAATAATTCAAAAGTACAGTTCGGTTCTTTTGGTCTCTTGTGGAAGATTGTCTTATTGACAATCGTACCACATTTTCTTTTTTATATTATAGATTTTAACCTTCGAAAGTTATGTTCTCAAACATGCTTGATGACAGCCAAATTGTATACAGTATATTTGTAAATGGAATATTAAAAATAAAGCATTTTGTTTTATTTACAAGCAAAGATCTGTTGACTTTCACTTTTTTACAAACACACTGTCAACTGATCCTTCATTTTTGAAGAGCAGCAGTTTGTTCTACAATCGAATTACGGATAAGTATCAACGTTTAAATCAATTTCTTCCTCCAGACGTAAGCCTACAGTTTCGAAATTCTCGGTATCCTCTACATCATTAAAGAGCTGTACTTCTAAATCTAAGGACGCGACAGTGGTCGTAGTGTTCTCTCTTTCAAAGCGTTCTTTAACGGAGACTTCATCGAGATCGTTCAGGTCAAGAACTGCCTCTTTTTCCAAGAGACACTTGAATAATTCAATACTGTGCTGTTTTGTTGCAGTAGTAAGTTGTGGTGTGACATGTACACTAATGTCTGTCACAGAAGAACCCATTTTAATTAAATAGCCAACAATATGTGTATGCCCTCCCTTACATGCAAACATGAGAGCTGTCCACCGTTTTCTACTTTGTGAGTTAATGTAAGCACCACGTTCGCAAAGAAATTGTACTATATCACAATATCCCTGTCTACTAGCAAACATAAGGGCTGTTTGACCACATTTGTCAATGGCATCCAACACAGCGCCTCTCTCTACAAGGGAACACACTTCAGGAAAATTACCAGTTTTGCAGGCCACCATTAATGGACTAACGTTATTGCTATCAGACATATTAACGTCGAGTTCATCATTTTCCAAAAGTTTTTCAACGATATCGGTGTTGTTTCCAATGATAGCTGCTAAAAGCGGAGTCAATTTTCGATGAGACACATTGCAGTTAACACTTGTTCCTTCTGATAAAAGTAATTTTACGATTTCAATGTGACCATGGAAACAAGCGCATACAAGAGGTGTATAGTGATGTTTGTGAATCTTAATGGAAGCTATATTTACGTTTCGGGATGTTTTTCTAAGCATTCCGATGACAGACTTGTTAGTACAGTATGCCCGATCCGCAACCGAAACTAAAGAACCTGCTATATTTATGACAACTGCAATTACATCTGAATAATTCGACGCGAGAATCCCACGCAAAACTTTTCTTCCGATTTTGATATCGTTAAATGACGCTTTCAATAAATCAGCATTACAGTTGAGAAATCGAATCAGTTTTTGTCTGTACTCTGGAGATTGCATCTGAGGACTTCTGAATACTTCGTCTGATTTTACCTCTAAGATGTCTCTGATCATCCGACAAAAAAACTCTTCTTCGTTTTCTGTACTGATTACTATTGGTCTTTCCTTTGATTTCGCTGGTGAATCTATGCAGGTTTGCTGATTTAATAACGAACGACAAGCATATTTAATAATCAAATTTTGGAAATTTTGTTGTAACCCACAATGATAACACATATAGTCAAACAGTTTGGCATGCATCGGTCGATAAATCACCATCTCTTTTCCGACATTGTTGTGGTAATATTCTGTCTTTAAAAAAGTTCCTACCAATGAATCCAGCTGCATTAAGATATCGGTTTTGGGTGCTCCACCAGAGATGCCGAAATCTTCTAGAAGATTCTGTATATTTATATCATGTCGTGCTGCATTGTTACCATTGTTTCCTTTAACTGGAAAACACTGATAGAAATGGCTTATATTGTTTTCTTTAACGGGAAAACACAATTCCCCATTACAAAGAACAATTAGAAGAATTGCAAAATATTTCAGTTTGTTTGGTTCTTCTTTCATGTTATCAAATTCAGACATGTAGATATCAAACGGGTTTTCAAAAAACTCAACAACATCTTTTTCTGTATGATTTCTATACAAGGAACACATTAAAGGAAGGAAATCGTTTGTGTTGATGACGTTTTCAATCGCGAGTATCAAATTTAAATCCAGGTACTTTTCAGCTATTGACCGTTTCTGGTTTTTGGTTAATAAACTGTTCGTAAATTCAATTGAACATTCCGTAAGAAAACCTATTCGCTGAAACTGCTCTTCCTTAAAAACCTGCGTGCGACACGAGGCAATAATTTTGGTGTTCCCTTCCCTAATAATACTCTTTAAGACGGGTTCATACTTCAACCACGAATTAACTTCATTTTGTATGGCTGAATATCTGCCACACACATCGTCAAAGACAAAAGCTTGGTTTTCATTTTTCCTAAAATTCCGCTCAATGTCTTCAGGACTATGACATGGAATGATTTCATATTGGCTTTGTTCCCGTAATAATAAAGCTACATGACGTATTGTTGCTGATTTTCCAATTCCGGAAATTCCGTAAACAGTTGTTACATTGTTTTCTTTTAAGTTATGAACCAATTTTGCACAAAGACCTGTTGGTACAAACTTTTCGTCGATCTTTTTCCATTCCTCAATTTGAACTGCAATTGCATCTGAAAAAAAATAATATAAACCAAGGTATAATTATGGGCTTTGTTCATTGTTGAAGGCCGTACGGTGATCTATATATAGACCGATAGTTGTAAAATATGTGCCATTTTGTCTCATGTGAATAGTTGTCTCATTGCAAGCACACCATATCTTCGTTTTTATATTTACGACCAATAATGGGTTTATAAGAGTTTGTGCTTCTCGACAGCAAGCTTGTATTCTTTGTGGATTTTTTTGGCAACTCGTCGGTTTTCTATTAGTCATAATGATAACTTTAATAACATCATTATATATCTTTGTTCCACTTATGATTTTATAATTTGTCCATTGTTATCATCTCCTTACTTAAAACCTAGACATAATTGTAATGTCACTGCCTTTCACCCTTCCATGCACATTTATTCCTTAAAACTTATCAAAGAATATATTAATTATTAAGTCCTTCTGGCATTTACACGTCAGAAAATGTCTCAGAGTGTTCAAAGAGATGCTTGAAGTTTATGTGATTCCCTCAATTATTTGTATATTCCTAATCAAAAGTATATAAATTAGATTTGAACAAATATTGTCTAATTCAAAACTGAAACTGACATTAATTACCATTGATATTACTGTTGCCAATGTCCTGCTTTAATTTACCAACGTCCTCTTTCAAACATCTGACGGTACTCAAAATAGCGTCCTTCATATCATCATTCAAAGCCAGCATTTCCAGGTTCTCCAATTTGTGTGTGAAATGACCATTACTTGTGCCGAGATAGACTTCCATTCTTTTAGCAACATCTTTGAATGCAGACAACCATTTGGTCAATTCGCTGTCTGTGACTTTACAGTTCCATACAATTGTATGAGCGATCTCATTCGTATACCTGAGTATCCGTTCAACATCATCCCCAACAGATGTTTCAGAATTTTCTGGATCTTCCTGGTGTCCCCAACCCTTGGTAGGATGGTCCACTGTGTTTAAACTTCTCAATATTTTATAAATTAAAGGTGTGTCAAAATGTGTATAATCTTCTGTAGGTGCTTTTAAAATAAAGGCTCTTTCAGATTTGCTTAAACTACTCCAAAGCTTCCTATTGTTTCTCACATGACCCACTATCACGTGACAGGGTTCTTTAATGCGCAATAGTTCTTGTAAAACCTCTGGCATCAGGTGTTGTGCAGCATATGTTAGTTTTGCAGTATTATTCAAGTTTTTACTTTTGTTTGAAGCCATTTTCTTCAAATTGTCTAATCACCTGTCCTAAAATCAACAAAAAAAAAGATCTAGTTGGAACACGCCAAAGATACCAGGCTTATAAATGTTTTGATATTAACCCGATATGTATGTGCAAATCTAAAGTCGGGTTTTTTTTGCGGGTGTCGAAGGACACTATACATTTTGGGTCTTATATATTTCTATAAATTCACTTAGATCAAAATTTGTATACTCATATTTCTCTAATTCTTACATGATTTATCCTTTTTCCAACCTGTTGATCATTTTTATCTTTTCAACGCGTGGTTCGTTTGATCTCAGTTCTTCATTCGTTACAATTCTATTATGACGTCGAATTTTCTGGCTTTCCTCTGTATTTCTTATATTTCTTATTGTGACGGCATAAACAAGGCGACCATTCCACATAGAAAATTTAAGAACACATCTTTTGGCATATCATTTTTAAAAAAGGAATTAGTTTGACTGGCTTTGGTTTAAAATGCATTAGAGAAACATATTCCACCACCAAATCTTGAGTAATACGATATTAATCACTTCTCGACATTTTATAATTCGAAAATTCAAGAGTCTCGAGTGGATAAATATCGTATCACACTCGATGCAATGGTAGAATCTATATGTATCATCATTCATTGTGATAAAACTATTCAAAAACGAAAATGTAATGATTAAATTTTGCCTTGGACTCACTTTGACTAAGCTTGCAATTAGATGGCGTCAGATATTGACAATTACAGATGTAACATTCAGTAAGTGTATGAGCCAAACGCGTCATCAATTAAATAGTTTGCTAAAAAGTCATTAAAACAACATTTAATACCTGTGTGCAGATCGCTTTGTCTTCCGATATGTGTATTCTATATTATTTCTCTTCCTTAACTCATCGTTTTCATATTTCTTCTTTTTATAACCTGCAAAATTCAAATTGATTTTATCAAAACCAGGAATGACATTCTGAAGGTGACGAAATATAATATTTCAAAATAGTGTAACTTATCCTTTGATTACAACTACTCAAGACGAAACTTTGTATACGGATATATTTGTGATTACTATCCCATCTCATTGACGTTTACTTACAATCTATTTTCTTTAAAACAAAAGGTTGTATCTGTAACTTGTAAATATCATTTATAAGCTATAATCTAAAACAGCAAAACGGACAGATTAAGTATAGGCTTCTTCTATTGTTTTCGTTTAGCTTATAATTTACATTTAAAAAAAAAGATATGTACGTATATAGATATTGCGGATGTTCTTTTCTAATCTCAAATGGCCTATTCGGGTATAGAAATTCAGTAAATACATTTTATTCAAAATAACACTTTATGAACATTCATTGTCATGTAATGTTATCTGGTAAAAATATTGTTTTGTTAACAAATTCAGAAATATTCTTGCTTAATTAGCAATTACCAGTGTTTCATCATGAGAAACTGGTACTAGAACATGTGGTGTTTTTTTTTATATCAATTAAACAGATAGATTTAACCATATTAAAGGGGCACTAGCTGTCAAATTCATGATCACCGATTTGACTCATATTTCAATATTTGATTTATAACCATGTTAACCATTTTTCCAAATTTAAAAAAGTCTAAAATAAACAAATTAAAAGGCATAGGCTCAATAATTTGTAGCTTTTGTGTGTGTATTTTGGTCTTAATTCTATCTTATTACCCTCCGAAGGACCTCCGGTGGTCATATAAGCGATTTACGCAATATAAACATAAATATAGATTTAAATAGAAAGCGAAACTCGTGTACTTGTATTTTTCTAGGTCTGTTTAATTTCAAATTATAGATTACAGCCGATTTCATTGAGTGTGTAGGGAAAGCTTATATCTTTGGTTAGCTTGGTTGTTAGCTGAAACGTGAAATCATTATTAGGTTAGGTAAACTACACTGTTTTAGGAGTAGACTAGTCCGACAAATAATCAATTTATCTGTTTTTAGGACAAGGCTACGTCGAAAAGAGGGTAGTATACCTTACCAAATGATGACTTCACGGTTCAGCAAGCAAGCAAGCTAACCAAAGATATTACATTTGCCTACACGCTCAATGAAATCGGCTTTAAAAATGTATGTTTATCATCGTTTGTACCTGTACAAGAATGATTTTTTTGGAGAATCGAATCAGTCAATCAAATGATTTACCTTTGTTTCACTTTGAATGTTAACATTCTTTTCCTTTTGAATAACCGAACAAGCACGATTCATGCGTCATCCATCTCAGGCTCACTTAATTTCACATGAATACGGACTCAATGAAGTTGAATTATTCACTTGCAAGTGAATTATTATTTCATTATTTCACTTTCATGAATGATTGCACAAAACGAAAATCCTATTTTATTATATATCTCGTAGCAAGTGCCCTTTTAAAAAAACTAAAATACAACGGTGTTTTGTATAACTTAAAAAGTTACTTATGAATTGTAAAGTAACAAAAATACCGCACTTCACTTCAAAACAGAAATTCCCTTTTTAAACGGTTAAAACAAAATTTGAAACACATCAAATAAACTTATGGAAATGATGAATAAATGTCTAAATCGAACATATTTGAAAATGCATATACAACTATACAGTATACCTTATTTACCTGGGTAAACCATAAGTTTAAAACACCTATCTTGAATTAATAATGCCAATAGTTGTGTACCTAATCACACAAGAAAATAACATTGAAATTGATCATATACACCAAAGAATAATTTTATAGTAGAAAGCTACTCAACATTGTCTTGACGAAATATCCAAATTCAAATAGAAGAAGGGCCAATCAATCTAATCAGGGGCCAGATAGAAAAATTGTTGCCAATTCACATGGGTGTTTACAGTTCTATGAGTTTCATTCGAGAACAGAACAATACCAGTGCCAATATTTTATTTGTTAAAATTATAAAATCAAATCGTATCAAACTAGAACTTTAACAGTTAATATACATCATAAGTATTGATAACTTTCTTAACCGTTGACATTGTTAATAAACGTTTGCATTAAAAACAAATTTTCATAGGCTTCGCCAATAATAATAAATTTAACATATATATATGCAAAGTAACATTGAGAATGGAAATGGGAAATGTGTTAAAGAGACAATAACTGGACCAAAAAGCAAAAACAACCGACGGCTTCCAATAGGTATTCAACACAGCGAGAAAATTGCGCACCCGATGGCGTGATTTAGCTGACCCTTATAGAAAAATATGTCCTAGTCCAGTAATAATTGAGGTCATACTCAACTCCATAACAAAAAAATGAAATAAAATTTAAAATTATACAAGACTAAAAAAGGCCAGAGGCTGCTGACTTGGGACGGGGACACACATAATAAGTTTTGTAAGATATTAACCATTCCCTATACATCCAATGTAGAATGAACAAACACAAACCATGTGTACATCGAAGTAGAAGAAAATGGTCAGAATTTTATCAAAGTATTGTATAAACCATCAGTAGGCTGTCCTCGTTCATGTATTTTATTTTTATTTGTTTTTAAATATTTCGTTTTAAATAATTAAAAAAAACTATGTTTGCGATGAAAATACAAGTGTACGTGCATCAGTCTAAAAAGATGTCTATGAATTTAACAGGATCAGTCGTTTAATATAGAATGCACCAGAATATAGAGTATTTAATATTCATTGATATTAAAGTGCCGGAGAGCTCGTCAAATATATTTTCATGGTCGATTTGAAAATATTTTACCTGATCCAAAACTATACATTTATTCCTATAAAGTAAAACTAACTTCTAATTTATTACAGTTTATAGACAGTAATAACCCCCCAGGAATGGTTTATGTTTAAGAGTTGTATCGAAGTTTTTTTTAAAGTAGGCAAATACATTTCCTTTGCTTCTATTTTTCTAAGAAGTATTACATTTGAATTTGATTTCATTTGTACTGCATACATTAATATGTAGATTTACAGTAATGGTTTTAGATTTCTTAATTTTTATAGTTCTTGCATCGTTACATTAAATCAATTTATCAAACTTTTATATATAATAGATATTTTGTAGATGTCATTTAATTTTTAAAGTACAAATGTATTTCAAAATAATATGCTTTGCATCCTTCAAACCCGTGATCAGGAGATGAATCATAACTTTATTTGATTTAAAACGAAATTAAATATTAAAAAAAAAACTTTAGGAATAAATGCCTTCGTAAATCAAAACGTCGCTATTACAAACTCTTAATGTCAAAATGAAGAAAAGAAAAAGAAATGAAAACTTATTTACGATCTGTAATGATAACTTCACAGAGTTAAGTCGTTCAGTGAATGCTTGATAAATAATCATGTAATAAGCCTATTTTTGAACATATAACCTAATCCTTACGATATCGTCAGATATATTTAAGATCTGATTAAAGTAAAGCATGAGAAAAAGTTGTCGAATCTGTTCTTTTTTTCAAATTATTTTGTTTCTGGTTTTAAAATATTTCGACAAACTATAAAACTTGAAATTAATTACAACTGTAGACGTTTGAGCGACTCAACTGAATAAAAAATAAACCTGTAATAAATTATTGATATATTTCAGTTTTGTTGTTTCGTACACTGCTGCAACAACTATAAAGTTATGTAACACAAATACCGAACTCCGAGGAAAATCTAAACGGAAAGTCCCAAAATCTAAACGGGGAAAATGTCCACAGACCTAACCTATACTTCTGTCATTTGTTAGGTCTTAAAGGAAGTTTTTTTTTTCAAAATTTCTGTTACCTTTTGTTGGCTATTAATCGTTTGTTTCTCTATCTTATATTTTTCTCTCATTTATTTGTATTGTAGTCCTGTCATGTAATGTTGTCATTTTAATGTTATAATTAACATTGCCATTAAAACGGGAGGTTTGGCATGCCGCAAAACAAGGTTCAACCCACCATTTTTCATACAATGCCCTGCACCAAGTCAGGAAAATTGCCATTGTTACATTATAGTTCGTTTCTGTGTGTGTTACATTTCGGTGTTGTGTCTCTGGTCTCTGATGTGTCGTAGTTCCCTTATATTTGATACGTTTCCCTCAGTTTTAGTTTGCAACCTGGATTTGTTTTTTTCTCTATCAATTTATGAATTTTGTATAGCAGTATACTACTGTTGCCTTTTCTAAGCAAATGTCAATATCATTAACGAGTACAATAATGTAGATCACCAAAAATAGAATAAACAACAAAAGAAATAATAAATGTTGGTTAATATATTTGATAACGTTTTTAAGGTTGGAGTGTTCTAACAAGGCAATGTTTTAAAGTATTCAAAAGACAAATATCAAGCTCTATTATTGTAGTCTTAAACCTATGTTTACATAGATAAATCAAGGTTAATGTGTTCAGAATATTTTCAATGCAAGAGAAAATACTTTTAAAATTTAGAGTTTAAAGGTATATTTACATATATATTTGTTTTGTTTACTTTGCTAAGTAAATAAATACTCAATCTCGAAATTACATCATCATCGCCATTGAGTTCGGTATTTTTGTTACATTTTTGACATACTGTTTATGAGTTGATAAACACAACAAAGGTGGTTCAACCCAGGTGTCTAATTTTTAATTAAGTTGCAATGCCCTTTAATTGCGTCTTTAATTTGGGTTTCAATCGAACGCCTCAGTGTGACCGGTCATGTCGACAAATCACGCGTCTGGGGTATCAAATGATAAGTCAGATATATATCTACGATTTGTTTGTACACGTTTGTGTCTGAATAAAATAAATTAAATAATTGTACTTTTTATACATTAACAGACTAATGGCTTTTAAATTGTTAACTTCCTGATTGATTCAAAACTAGTCAATCTTTTATATGAATATCCCAACAATTTTTTTTATTTTATATTTAAACAACATTTATGTTAAGTGATTCAATAACCTGATATGGTTAAGTTGTAGTAACCACATAAAAGTTCCTGAAAGTTTTGTGATGAAATCAGATTTTTTTAATATGAACTATGGAAACATTGATACAAATAGAAACGTCTTTTGTTATTTTATCAGATACTTGTTGTATCTGAATTAAATGACAAAGTCTTAGTATTATATTTTTAAATTACATAAAATGTACTCTATATAATGTTATTATAAATAATTAGTATTGCAATTTTTATTGTTATTGATAAATGTTATATCAGTATTACAAATCTAATCTTGAATTCTATTCTATTCTATCTAATTTTTGGGAAATATTTAGCAATTCAAATGTGACGTCACTTTGTACTTTGAGGTTTTTGCTAACTCGGCTGTGAATTTTTATGTGCTGGTTTATGTTGTTTTATGTATCCGTTTTTACTCTGTAGTTAGTCACCACTTCGGATTTACCATGTATATCTATTATATAGTCATTTTAACAAAAATGTACTGTTTGCAAAAGTATGTATTATTCTAAATAATAAGGATATTTCTTATCCCAGGCACAAAACCCTAGCAGTATAGATACAACTTTTCGCAACTTTTGGTTCTCAGTGTTCTTCGACTTTGTACTTGTTTTGGCTTTCTAACTTTTTTCATCCGAGCGTTACTAGTTAGTCTTGTGTGGACGAAACGCACATCTGGCGTATCAAATTTAAAACCTAAAACCTTTTGTTATCTATTATCCGTGTGTATCTCTGTCCTATATGATCTCCCACCTATTTATATTGTAGTCCTGTCATGTAATGTTGTCATTTTAATGTTATATTTAAAATTGCCATAAAATCGCGAGATTTGGCACGCCACAAAACCAGACTCAACCCATCATTTTGTTTTATTAAAATGTCCTGTACCAAGTCAGGAAAATGGCCATTATTATATTATTGTTAGTTTTGTGTGTGTTACATTTTAATGTTGTGTTTTTGTTGTGTCGTAGTTCTCCTCTTATATTTGATGTTTTCCTTAGTTTTAGTTCGTAACCCGAATTTTTTTTTCTCAAGCGATTTATGAATTTCGAACAGCGATATACTACTTGTGGCCCTTATTGCATTTCGTTATGTTAACCATATAGTAGATATTACGAACTTTATAGCATGGCTTTATATATTTTTTAAATATAACACAACTTTTTCATTATCAACTTAATGTACTAACGCATTCTTTATTGTATAAACATCTCCCAAATATCGGAATTTTAAAACTTGGTTTAAAAAGGTTATCAAGCTTTTCTGTAAAACAATAATAAATGAACTATAAAAGGAAAATATTAACATCAAAATATTTTTTTTAAGTTAGAGCGTGGTGCAGGGACTATGTTTTTTTCTGTTGCTTTATTTTGAAAGTAAATTTATGTTTTATATATAAAGAAAACCCTGAATTATAACGTATGTAAGGCTAACACATTGTCAATTAGATTCCTAGAGCCGCGGTATTTCAAAATATTTCATTTATATTGCAGTGCCAATCTTTAGAACTATGAATCTAGAATAAAGAAAAGTTTTTCAAGTACGATTGTTTCATTTGTTTGTGATAATAAAAGCCACATTTCTGACTCCTAAATTCTAAAACCAAAAACGTATTGTGCAGCTGCCAATTACTGTAAACCAACTTATTTTCTCAGATACTTTCTTTCGCGTTTAGTCATTTTTAGTCCATCCGCGGCGATTTAATTTAGCGATTCTCAAATTTACTTGATGTAGTTATGTAAGAAATAATCAAAGTTTTACATATTTGGCACGATTTATATTCGCGATATATTTCTACTCGCGAAAGTTGCGAAAATAATTTGCTCGCGACAATCAGTTGGTTTACAGTAACACATTTCTGGAGATCGCAAGTCGCTAGACTGCCAATCATCAGTATCTTTCAGTTTTAACATTATCATCTGGGATTCAAACTTTTTATAATTAATGCAAAATTGCAAAGACATTCTAAATATTCTATCTTAAGATCTTTTGTAGAAACATAAGCTTAGGCTTTTCAGAAACATTAAGTTTGCTACGAGATGTATTTCAAAACCATGTATAAAGATATATATACTCAGCCTAAAAAGTTTAGCAACAAAAATGTGAAATTTTGTTTTAATACAAAATCATATCAACATATAATTTTGATACTAACAAAGTGAAATTATGACATGTCAGAAGCAACATGAATGTTTATCATTCACATACATGAGGATTTTCTTTGTATGGAGCGCGGGAGGGTCAAAATGCGGAAATGAGTAGAGTGTTATTCAAAATCAATTTCTCAGCCATACCCTAAGTGTACCAATGAAGGATTGGCAGGTACAACAGCAGCTGCCCTTAGTCAATGCACTACTTTTGTAGCCGGACAAAAAACTTGTCACGTGTTGACGTAAAGCGAAGATAGCGCTCCTCCCTTGACAATAGTTTTTTTGGTCTACGAGATATTGACCTATTCTGTGCAACTATATGCAATTGTTCAATATCTGTTAGTCTCTAAGCTGTTGCCTTATGCACATTAAATCGAGCCACGATGTCATTAACCATCATTCCAAGAGCCATCATTCATCAGCCATTCAGACGGTCATTTTCGGGGAGGCCTGGTTGACGCCCCATGCAATTTTTTCAAAGGTGTATGTGTTTTTCTTACCAATGGTGTGTTTCTTAACGTGAGTGAAAAAGAAATTTTCAATATCGTTTTAAAAGTATAGGTACAGAAGGTAAAACATCAATTACACGTGCAAAGCTGAAATGGTGCGACATCAATCATTAGGGGAAAAGTACGACTGTTTTAAATTACAGATAAAACTAAGAATTATATCAATGATGTTTAAATAATTTTTTTCCAGAAAGAAAAAAAAATAATAAAAAAAAGTGTTGCTTAATGTTTTTGGCTCAGTATATGATGATACTCATTTTGGCACAAGGAAATACATTCCTTCTGGTCAATTATTGTAGGCCAAATATAACGTTAAAGATATCTTTGTGGTATCATTACGAGACCAAAGTGACCCGTTTAAGTCTCCAAATTATCGAAACTGAACAAATGAATGAGACAAAATATACATACGTGAACACACTGTAATCACTCTAAATTATGTAACAAATAATACGAAAAAGTAACGTAGTTATAACGAAAACATTTAAATGCAGATTCCACACTTTAGAAAAAATATATTGAAGTGGCATGTCCAATAGTTGGCATGTAAAAGATACACTTAAATTGAGTTTATGGTTATGGAACTGTTCATTTTGTTACAATACAATAATGAACATACTTACTGAACGACTCTCCGACTACCATCCTACATATTAAAATTTTTACAGCTTAACAAAATTATGAAAATAAGGCAGATTTCACTCAAAACATAGCTGCAAAATCACTCACACTAAAACAGGTAACTCACTCTTAAATAACAAATTAATATGTCCGAAACAAGTTCACATGCCCGAAGGTTTGCATCAAAACTCAACTTCCACATCATCTCTCAATATCGAGAAAGAATTGGAATAGTTATCAAAAGTACCAGAATTATAATTTAGTACGCCAGACGCGCGTATTTTAATTCATAATATATGAATGTTTAAAGGATTGTTTGATGATTGAATGATTATGAAGGAAACTACTACCAACTTGCTTAACTTAACGATAACATAACCGAATGTATCATATTTTTATAATCATACCAAGTAAAAACATTGCAGAATTATTCAAACTTATATAAAAGACATGCAACTATTTCGCCATTTTCAGTTTAATATAAAATGATTATATAATGATAGTTACTTACATAGAATTACAGTCATTTACAAATCAATAAATCGTCTGGTCGAATTGTATCTGCCAAAAGAGGTTGATAATTTCCCCACAGTATAAACGTAGAAACAACGGTAAATTTATTATATAACTACCTAGAGATCTTAGCTTTGATTTGATTGGTGAATGATTTTATTTAAAATCAAATAAATATAAACGTTGTTTGTAAAATTTGCTATCACGCCATTCAGATTAGATACGATCTATATATTTAAATACTGTTAGCAATGCATTTCCAATTAAAGATTTAAATCTAAAGAGAGGTTCTATAAATTGTTACAGTTCAGTTGTACTGCGTGTTTCGATTTTCTTTGCTTTGAAATAATGTTTTTTTAATAAATTTCCTCGTGTTCTAACCTGGATCATTGTTTCTACTAGCATATTGTTTTAAGGCACTTAACACACGCGCAAACATTTTGGTCAAGGTAGTTTTTGAAGAAGTTGAAGTTCAATCAATTTGAAACTTGGTACACATGTTTCCTATGGTTTGATCTTTCTAATTTTAATGTCAAATTAAATTTTTTATCCAATTTTACGGGCCATTGAACATGAAAAATGATAGTGTGAGTGGGGCATCCGTGTACTTTGGACACATTCTTGTTTAAAGTTCATCTGGCTGTACATTGAAAATTAAGAAAAATCATGAACGTTTATTAAAGATATATATTCCCATTGGAGTTGCGTTACACTCTTTTTTTTTTTTTTTAAGTTTTATCTTGATGCATGTTGAAAATTTGAAATAATCATGAATGCTAGTTTAAAAAATTAATATAAAATTGAGAATGGAAATGGGGAATGTGTCAAAGAGACCACAACCCGACCAAAGAGCAGATAGCAGTTGAAGTCCACCAATGGGTCTTCAATGCAGCGAGAAGTCTATTTTAACACCAATTTCAAGATTCTTCTAGTACGTCATTAGTTACATTGAATGTTTCCAAATCTACTTCCCCAACCCTACCCCGATTAGTTTACAAGTTTATGGTAACTGTAACTTTACTGTCTGTCTGTGAATATTGATTTTTTTTCTTGTAAACAGGAACAGATATTTTCTATTTCTAAAAACGCTGTTGTCGAAATTTGGACATTTGTGTCGTCGATATGCTGAAGCATTTAAAAAAACTCTTTTCTGCATATCACTTGATTTGTTGATATGTTTTCCTTAGTAGTAAATCAATTAAAAAATTAATTGTAAGCTATCAATCATATCAGGCTTATGATTTGTTACACCATACGTACGTCTCGTCTCTGTCAGACTCAGAGGCACTTGTGTCAAAACAGTTCTCATGAAGATCATCGCAAACCGAAAGTTCTTATAAATTTGATCCAAATACGACTTATAATGGACATTATTACGATAGGACAAGCCAAAACATATTTTGTCTTGATTTCTGTCCAAAATACCTTAGCCATGATATATACATAAGATTGTTATGGAAAATATGTTTGAATATTTCGAATTAAAAAGATAGTTTTATTAGGAAATATAACACGTACATGTAACTCCGATTCATGTATCGATGTTAGGCTCCTCTGTGAATATTTAAAATGCTCATTGTTTGTTTTTAATCTGTTTATTAGTTGCAAAATGGATAATGATTCACCATCACGAACATGTACAAGTTTACCACAAGAATATTTTCCTATAATATTGAACGACGAAAATCGATATATTTGGAATGTTTCATGCTTGAAAGCATATTCAACTTTGCACGATATTTATCTGAACATAATTCAATTATGTTTCTAACTAGGATTGCTAAGGCCAATATGGTTAGGTTTAAATACTTTAAAAATACTATTTGATAAACAATGTGTATGCATGTAATACTTTTGTATAATGACATAATTTCCCCATTTGGCATACATTGATTTATAAAATGTATCTGCTAGGATATAATATTATACTTTTGCTTGCATGATTTTAATGTTGCTTGAATGTATTATTTATATCATAAGGCTGAAAAATTGGTTATATGTCTGTTTTCGTAACAAAGACGAAATATATAAAAATGATATTCAAGAGACGAAAGATCCCAGAGGGAAAGTCAAACTCATAGATAAAAAATAAACTGACAACGCCATGGCTAAAAATAAAAAGACAAACAGACAAATAATAATACAGAAGACACAACATAGAACACTAAAGACTAAGCAACACGAACCCCACCAAAAACTTGGGGTGATCTCAGATGCTCCGGAAGGGTAAGCAGATTCTGCTCCATATGTGGCACCCGTCGTGCTGCTCATGTTGTAAGCTCAAACGGCGCATAGATCATCCGTATACTACAGACACTATGGATGCAAAATAAAAATTCTAATAACACATCAAACGAATGGATAACAATATGAAAAAGAAGATATGGTATGATTGCTTATGAGACAACTCTCCACATGAAGCCAAATGACACACACATTAGCAACTATAAGTCATCGTACGGTCTTCAACAATGAGCAAAGCCCATACCGCGTAGTCAGCTATAAAAGGCCCCAAAAGATAAATGTAAAGCAATTCAAATGAGAAGACTAACGGCATAATTCATGTAAAGTTTATCTTTAAGTCATATGAAAGTTCAAATTTAAAAAAAAGTTTCATATGTTTTATATATCTTGATGTTTAAGTTTGGCTATAAAGAAAATCTTTAATAATACAACAAGCATAATAAATGTACTGCTATTGTATTATTGTTTACCCGAACTCCAATTCGTCGATACATATTCCCGTATGAGTTGACAGTATCAAATACATTTCAGGTACTGTATAGCTTTGTCCATCTCTGAATTTATGTAAAAAAAGTATCATTCAACATTAAAAACTACTTGTGTGCCTATAGAGAAACCAGCGCGATTTAGACAAAACAATAGATTACTTTTTTTCTGTTTCAAACATTTTAAAAATCGGAATATCGAAACAAGTTTAACAACGTCAGATTAACTGTTTCTTTTGTACTTTTCTTAACTGGTGTATTCATTTCACTATGGCATTAATCAAATATGAGAATTTAAGTCACAAATTTGGTGATCACGACTTTATTTTTGAAAGCTTATGTCCCTTTTAATAATGTTAACAATTTTTAAACCTTTCAAATAAAGGTAATTTTCTAATATTCCAAATATTTTTGATAGCCGTACGGTAAAAATAATTTAGTGTGTTAGTTACATTGTAGTGTTGTGTCGTTGTTCTCCTCTTATATTTATGCGTTTCCGTCAGTTTTAGTTTGTTACCCCGATTTTGTTTTTTGTCCATGGATTTATGAGTTTGAACAGCGGTATACTACTGTTGCCTTTATTTAAAAATTGTTATAATTAAATTTATTTCACTTTAGTTAAATTATTGCCATCATCAATTGTCGTTTCTTCTACAACAATTAAATATAAGTCATATAATATATATGTTTAACGTTTTTAATGAGGCGAGGATCTAGCAACGTTAAACAAAAAAGTCATGTATCAGGCTAGAAACTGTTGAGTCCGAATAATAACTTGTTAATATAAATGATCATTGATTTGATCGAAGTTTTTATAATTAACGTTTGTCTAATTGTGTTTGTTAATAACTACCACAGAACAATATTCAAAATGTAGCAAAACAATCATAAGATGAAATACAAAAAGGTATTGAACTCGTATCTGCTGTTTATTATGCTTAAATGCAAAACCATCGACCAATATGTGTTCTTATAGTATGCATTAAAATGACGCAGTTGTCATGTCATTCAGAAAAAAGTCACCAAAACACATCATTCAAATTACAAACTGAGCCTAACGAACCACAGAAGTTACACATAAGTTCTCTGGATGGGTAAATAGTAACTGCTGAAGATGTGACAGCCTTCATGTTCCTCGTGCATGTACAGTCCTGATAATAAGTGTCGTTCGGTAATGTGACAACCAATACAAAGCAGTGGTCATATATCACACATATTTTCTATTCAATTTTCTACAATTTGTGATGACGTTCGTCGGAATGTTTATTTGAACTTTCAACTTCGATATTGGTTGTAATTGATTGTTCGGTTTTGTATATTTGTTATGCTATGAGGGCATTATCTTAAATAGATGCAACGTGAGTATGACGTACTGTTTTCGACCTGGATTTAATAAGATTTTAATACCACCAGGGTCGATGACAGTGATGATAGATGCTTCATCAGATCAGATGGTATAAACCCCTCTCCCTGTTGTCATTTAACGTCTACTATTTGTTTCTTTTCCTACCAAACAAGTTATTTAGGAGTAGGAGTAAACATTGGTCTAGTTGAATTCGTAATTTGTTCAGTTACAGTGAGACGTCAAGTTGGGGGCTGTGTATTTGAAGGATAGTACGTTGTTGTCCTTAACTACATATTAATCACAATAATGATAACCAATCTTATTCATAATAATATGAAGAAAAAAAAAATACTCCACTAAAATTTAAACGTTTTGAATTTCCATTTAAACCACGTGTATTTTCAGTTATTCAATAACCCTTTTAAATAAAGTTGTAATTACTGCGTTCAATATTCAGACCGATCTTAATTGTAAATACATTTGCATTTAAAACAGACATTATCTGAAAGGAACTATTCAAATATAAATATAAATAGCCATTTTTATCAAAGAAGTCACTTGTAAAAGTGCAATATCATATATCAATTTTAAAGTTATTGAAATTAATTTATAAAAAGGCAATATCATGCTATATTCAGCAGATTTTTTTTTGTAATATATCGCCACTAGCTTGATTACGTGGCCATATACTATTCTAATGTACTAGGATTCAATTACATCGTTTAAAAATATGGTTTAAAACTTACAAATACCTGTCTTTAACAAATATTGTATAAACCAAAAAAATTATCAATACCACTAAATCACAGAAAGATGATAAGTTTAGACCTAGTTTCATCTTATTTTCAACAAGTTCAGTTTGTCAATGAAATCTGTAGAATTATGCTATGTCAACCAATTATTACTAAATTGCAGTCCAAATCTCTTGTATTTAATTTCATATAAAAACATATTGAGGATGTTTACTCCATCATTTTTGTTAGTCTCGTACATATTCTTCAGCAATATACTTTATATAACGCATACACGTATATAAACACTTATTTCTCTGCTTTATAGCATATGTCATTGTGTTTTACTGTATAATACTACATTGAACTTATTTTAACTACAAAAACATTTTTATTGACGTCTTTGATAGATTCATTTGCCTTTTTGTATGGATGTTTCAATTTAATTTTGTTGTACATCTAATATATATAAATACACATGTTTTGCTGTGAAATCATACATATTGTCATGTTAAATAATTAGGTCTGTTTGGGATGCTCGCACAATTTGAGTGATAAATGTTAACTATACAAACCTGCCATTCACTTTTGAGGTTTTGCTAGTGATAACACTAGAAATATCTGATGTTTTTAGTCGTTCCGTTGGCTTTGGTAGTTTGGCATTTTGAACCTATTTTGGATTGAGGTGTTATATTATAGTTATAACTCTCGAAACTTACTATCATAAACTGGAAGAAACAGAATTTATCGGAAAGCATAGCATAATTGTACACGTTACAAGGATTTTTCTCTCACACATATCAGAAAATACAATCATATTCAATGGTCTAAGGACTGTTTGTTAAGGAGATAACCAAAAACAAAATAAATGTACTGTTGTTGTTTTTTTTTATCTTCATAATTTATAACAATGAAACAATAAAATGTCATTAATCATCCAATGCCATTGCATCGTAGTGCTGGTAATAAAAAAACTAGACAGCAAAATCTCTTCTGCTTCCAATATAAGATAATTTTATTATTTAATAATAGGTTTCTATGTTTTCTCTACATATATATAACATCTACATGCCTTATATATCATGTACTGTAGTACGCCGCTAGATTAAAACTGACGAGGAAAGGTAACACACGGCCAGCGAAAGCTCTTTTTTTTTAGAGCCCAGGTGGTCGTGTGGTCTAGTGGGACGGCTGCAGTGCAGGCGATTTGGTGTCACGATATCACAGTAGCATGGGTTCGAATCCCGGCGAGGGAAGAACCAAAAATTTGCGAAAGCAAATTTACAGATCTAACATTGTTGGGTTGATGTTGATGTTTAGACGAGTTATATATATATATATATATATATATATACAACTCGTCTAAACATCAACCCAACAATGTTAGATTCTTCGTTGTAGAAGGGTCTAAAAACAGCACAAACAACATTTTCCAAAAGACCAAAAAAGTGAAAAAGTATATTTAAACAAAACGCATTTGACTAACAGGTCGAACAACTGATGTTCTTTAACCCTGCTGACTGTCATTGGCGATTGCCAGATAAAATTGATCACAAGATGTAACAAAATGGATCTTATTATGAATTAAATACTAAACAGAAAAAAAAAATTAACTTGTGGCCACAAACTTTCATAAATAAATTAGGAAGGGACATATCAATGAAATACGAAACATATTAACAATATGATATGATTTTTTGACATTTTTATGTATAAAAAAATCGAATGGTGGAATAATATTTAACTTCAAAGGTAGATAAACTTTCACACGATTTAAACATGTTTGTCGATAAAACAGTTAAAGTATTGTATGATTTATTAATGGGTAGCTTTTATTTAACTTTTAAATAATAAACTTTCAATCAACTCAAAAGTTTAAGCAACTATTATAGTACACTACCATAACTTTAAGGCGTACTCATGTACCATAGATGCCATTATATATATATATATATATATATATATATATATATATATATATATATATATATATATATATATATATATATATATATATACATCAATAATACGAAATATCATCAATCAGTATATTTTTTACCAATATCCTTCCAGTACACTTATTGCAATGCATTTTACAGTAATGTTGAGAAAAAATGTTTTCCGGTGAGAAAAATTACACTTATTTTCCGAAAAAGGGAAATGAACTCTTAATTTTTAATCACGCACAATTAAGACTAACAATAATGTTTCCTGGTTTCTCAAAATGTGTTTCTGTGGATAGGGTTATTTGGATAAAAATTAGGGAAGAACATTTCTTTGGATATGAATGCATCTGCCAAGGCTTTGTTTAAATACGTGAAAATACATTTGAGAACATACGATGTCACTGCTAGTCTATTAGGAACTTATCTATTGATTTTGTATTTTACAAATTTTGCATGAAGCCAACTTAATCAAGAGTTCAAAAACGAAAAAATTTGCAATTATTTAAGTTATAAATGGGCATAACTCTTTAACGATAAGTGACTCATTGGCAAAATCCGATCTCAGTCAGGAAGTTATGGTTCTTAGCATTTTGCATGTTCATAACATTTTCGTAAGAAAACATTACGTTAGAGCTGCGGCAGCAGAAACTAAGTTGGACCCTATAACGCTTCTATCGCCTAGCGATGGAGCCATACCAATTCAGCTCGTTGCGTGAATTTGTATTCAAATATAAAAATAAGAAACTGTTGTTTGAATGCCAACGAGACAACTCTTTAAAAGAGACCAAAGGACTCGGAAGTAAACTTCAAGTCCCCATAGCCTTTAACAATGAATAAAACTTATACCATATTGTGTGCTATACAATGTCCGATATGACCTGTAAAATAATTATAAGGAGAGAACTAACGGACTGAGTTATATACAGTAAAATGAACAAAAAAAAATATGAAATACAGCAACAGAAGACAACCACTGAATTACAGGTTCCTGAATTATGATAGGCTCAGTTCATGTTTATATTTCATTAAATGGATATACTTATATTAAATGTATAACTGAATCATAGACCGAAAATTTAATTTAAGATGACAAGCTAATACAAATCTGGGATCAGTTTCTTTATCTGATACCTTGTCTATAATATGCTATTGAAGTTATGTAACAACATTTTTGTTACATACTTTACGGTGAAAATAGTCTTATAAAGAAACGTTACACATTGCTCTTATTCATGTAAAGGTTTTTGCTCGCATGCGGTGTTGTTGTTTATTTTGAATTTAAATGTCTGTTTAAAACTGTTTTTAAGTTTCAAACTGGGAATGACTTACCTAAACGGAAAATATACACGCTTATCCGAGACATTTTGTTTATATTTTTAAATGGCAAAAATCAGTTCATTGTAAATGTCGGTAATTGTACAATAAATTATACTTAGGTTGATGACTAGAATTAAATTATGCCAATTTCTGCAATTTTAGTGAAGTTTGAATCATTAACAAAAACATATATTGTATTAAATTATTGTACTAGGACATAATTTCAAACTACATTTAAGCGAGCATTTAAGTGGAATGTCTATTGGGGTTGGGGTTGTTTATTCTTTAGTTTTTTATGTTGTGTCTTGTATATTATTGTTTGTCTGTTTTTTGTTTGTTTTGTTTTTTAGTCATGGCGTTGTCAGTTTATTTTCGATTTATGAGTTTTACTGTTCCTTTGGTATCTTTCGTCCCTCTTTTAGGTGGCATTCATTATTTTTTTTGTAGACAGAAAGGATGTTTATTTCAATATTCGGATGTCGAACTGATATAACATTGCAATTATTACTAAATTCCAAGATATCAAACCTTTTATATACCTACTTTATATTATCAAGTTATAAACACAATTATCAAATGATGATGTTTGCTGCTAGCGCAATCTTAAGTTTTTCTGGGGAGAGTTTACATCTATTTGGATCATGTATTTTTACATCCAAGGCATTCAAATATTTAGGTTTCAGCCTACCTTTAGAAGATAAAAAAAATTAGGACTACTGAAGTTCATAAGTGTTATAATCGTTTGAAGATGTTTACAAACTTTCTATCAAAAACATGTGCGACCACCATTTTAGATAATTGAAAACCTTCTTTTTCTAATATAAGTTTATTTACTTTGATTTAGAGGTTTCTCAGTACAGATTTTACAAAAACATGATACTATTTAAAATTTGTATACTAACGCGTTAAAAGTGTTGGTATTGTTTTGTTTCAAGAAAAAGAATGGTCAACGTAGAAACAAGTATTTTGCCTTAGTTAGGAATAAATCCTACTTAGTAAAGAATGACTCCGATTCAAACAAAACCTTCTCTGACACTGACATTATCAAGATGCTTGATTTCTTGAATGAAAACATAGTTCTTACATTGGGAGGACGTATTTTTCTATAAACTATCGACATTCCCATTAGAACCAATCGTGTCCCTCTTCTCGCCGACTTTTTCCTTTATTATTATGAAGCTGACTTCATACAGGAACTTCTTATAAAGAAATGATAAGAAGTAAACAATATCCTTTAACTTTACTTTTTGCTATTTACGTGTGAATGATTTTCTCTCACTAAATAATTCAAAATTTGGCTACTATGTTGAACGCATCTATCCCCTCGAACTAGAGATAACTGATACAAACGATACAATTAAGTCTGCCTCATATCTAGAAATTGACAATGAGGTTCGGTTGAAAACAAAACTGATTTCAGCTACCCAATTGTGAATTATCCATTTCTATGTAGAAACATTCCAGCAACGCCTGTATTTGGAGTATATAACTCCCAATTGATAACATATTCCCGGGCTTGTACTTCCTAGGATGATTTCCTCGATAGAGGATTGATGCTCACAAGGAAGCTATTAAACGAAAAGTTCCAAATAGTAAAGTTGAAATCACCTCTTCATATTTTTTTACGGACGCCATCACATGTTGGTTGACCGTTATGGAATATCTGTTTAACAGATGATATCGGACATGTTCCTTAAAAAGAAGATGTGGTATGATTGCTAATGAGACAACTGTCCACAAGATATCAAAATGACACAGACACCAACAACTATAGGTCACAGTACGGCCTTAAGTCGTAACTACAATCCCGTTCCCTTTTCACGAATGTATAATGTTTGTAACCCAGCAAATCAATTGCGGAAGTTGGTTGTCGGTGTACTCTACACAATTCTCACAGTTAAAAGACAGACTCTCTGACAATGGTAGGTAAACAGCTTGGGAATCTGAAGTAAATTTTACGGACGCCATCGCGAGTTGGTTGACAGTTCGTTTCACAGAAGATATCGGATAAGTTACGTATGTCGTAACTACAATCCCGTTCCCTTTTCTATGAATATGACCTACCTTATAAGACTAGTTACCGGTTTTGTCATAATATGAGCAACACAACGGTTGTCACATGTGAAGCACGATCGGATTGTCTTTCCGAAGTACTGAGATCACTCCTACCCCAATTTTCTTTTGTGGCGAGAGGAATGTCCGTGTTGCTAAGTTTTTAGTTTTCTATGTTGTTTCTTGTGTACTAATATTTATCTATTTTCTTTTCTTTTTATTTTATCTATGTCGTTGTCAGTTTATTTTTGATTTATGAGTTGGATTGTCTCTCTGGTATCTACATGTATCGCCCCTCTTTTAGGTACTCTTACTGATGTCATAGATGTCAAACCAAATACGACAGATCGTGATTTACTGCAACCTTAAAAAAAAGGATCCAAGACGATAAATGTATATATAACAAAAGTAAAAAAAAAATATAATACAAACTCATAACTTCCATTCTATTACAATAAATGTAAACCAATTTATTATCATTTTCATCTAGAATGGCTTGTAATCTATACCAACCAAAACTAATAAAATAATACCAAGAATAGAAATTAAAAAAAAAAAGATAATATTATTTTTCTATGCATCATGCAATCTGCTCTTTTATATCATTTTTCATATTTTTTTACTTCACCCTGAAACGACTCAATATGAATAAAAAAAACTGCATATCATATAATAGAAGTAAAACGTCGTTGTTTTTTCTAAAAACAACCAAATGCGAAGATATGGTAGGTTCATTGAATACCACCACATTGGATTGTAATTTAATTTATAGTACTAAATCGGTCTATTTCTTTGCTTCTATTTACAGGCTTTGAGAACTATTTACAATATTAATGTGTGCGACCTTTCAGCTTTATCTAATCAAATAAAAAATAATCGAATTTATGGCATTATGTAGACCATTTTAACAAATATCATTGTTTTGTTTATTATAGCCATACTAAGGTGTATAACTCTTGTTAAAAAGAAATGTTAAAGAATTTATAGATGTTACTTATAGCTAGAAAGCCAGTTCTTCACGATCTTATATTAGCTTTCTAATTGCATATTCAGAAAAAAAGAAAACGAATGGCCAACATAGATACCAGTACCCTGTGTCAGAGAGGTATAAATCCTACTAATTAAAAAGCTGATCTGATTAAAAAATATATTCTTTGAAACTGACACTATCAAGATACTTGGTTTCTTGATTTGACAACTTATTTGTTACAATACGAGGACGTGTTTTTTTTTCAGAAACAATCTGCATTCTGATGGAACCAACTGTGCCCTCTTCTTGTCGGCTTGTTGTTTTATAAATATGAGACTGACTTCATACAGAAGCTTCTAAGTAAGATTGAAAAGAAGTAAGCAGTATCCTTTAATTTTACTTTCTGCTATATTCTGGTGACAATTGCCGAACGCGTCTATCCCCTCAAACGTTAATTAAAGGATAGAACATATACAGGTAAGTCTGACTCATATCTGAACCTACATCTAGCAATTGAAAATTAGAGTCGGTTGAACAAAAAACTTTACAGGAAAGGAGATGATTTCAGCTTCCCAATTGTGAACTTTCCATTTCTATGTAGTATCAATCAAAGCCTGCATACGGGGTATATATCTGCCAATTTGTAAAATATTCCCGGGCTTGTATTTCCTATCATGATTTACTTAATAGATGGTTGCTGAAAACAAAGAAGCTATTAAAGAGTTCCAAATAGCAAAGTTGTAATCATTCCTTCGTATATTTTACGCACGCCATCACAGGTTGGTTGAAATGTCCGTTTCATATATGAAAGCGGATATGTTTCTAATTTCGTAACCACAATATTTTCACCTTTTCACGAATGTGACCTACAAAAATAGACTTATTACCAGGTTTGTACTAACATAAGCAACACGAAGGGTGGAATATGTGGACCAGAATCTGCTTACACCTCTGGAGCACCCGAGATCACCCACGGTTTATGATGGGGTTCGTGTGGCTTAGTTTTTATGTTTCTTTGTTGTGTTTTTTACATTATTATGTGTCAGTTGGTTTCGTTCTTTTTTAGCCATGGCGGGAAATGAATCCTGCAAAACACAAACTTATATCACTCATGTTTAGTATATCTTATAACAAGATCAATTTAATGAATCTTGTTATGTTTACATACTTATGTACTCTTTGTAGTATATGTATCTACTTTAAAGCTGTGATATCGTTAATAGGATAGTAATTTGATTTGTATGTATAGATAAGTGAGGCATATGGAAGTTATGAATCGTATTAGATAAAGGTCGGTAGGGGAGTACCATAAATGACCAAGTGTGTACACGTGTTAATTTAAGTTTCAAGATTTACACGCATCTTTGTGCTGCCATTGGAAGTAACAATGAACACTGGGTCATAATTTCATCATGTCTATTAGGTTTTAAATCAATACCGTTTTTAAAACTCAGTGCAAGGGTTCTCCTTTTCAGTAATGTTGTTGGTCATGGAACAAAATACAGCCCTAGTGTGGTCAGTTTATTGCCTGAGTTTTCTGACACCTTTATTCTTTTATATTGTATGCATACAATTAAATGGAATTTATTGCTAACAATATGTTATACAGGGAGAAAGTTTGGTACCATTAAAACTTTTAATCTCGTTTCAAATGTTTGCACCTGTCCTAAGTCAGGAATCTGATTACAGTAGTTGTCGTCTGTTTATGTAGTTCATACGTGTTTCTCGTTTCTCGTTTTAATAAAATAAAGATTACACCGTTGCTTTTCCCGTTTGAATGGTTTTACATTACTAATTTTTTGGACCCTTGCTCGCTATTCGGTGTGAGCCAAGGCTCTGTGTTGAAGACCATACCTTGACCTATAATGGTTTACTTTTATGAATTGTTTTTTAGATGGAGAGTTGTCTCATTGGCACTCATACCACATCTTACTTTATCTATATACTACTAATGATGACTAAATATCATTGTCAAATGGTAAAGTGAAGTAGTGGATAGTTACATATCGTTGTCTCTTAGGCATTAACTAAAAATTTGGTATAACTTCGCAAATGGCTTAAAATAATACTCATTCCTCTAGATATAGGCGTAAGTAATCCCTGTTCAGTTATATCAAAAATGTAACCTTCGATACATGAATCAAAGAATAAATGAATTGCTAAGGTGTATGAAAATTGCAAGCCACTTGGTAAGTAACTTATCATTCCATTGAAACTTTAAAAGATTTTATTTGTTTTCTCATGTTTCGTGACAAAACAACTTTAAACACAAAATATCTTGTTCAACACTTGTAAACGGATTATTCAGAAGATATTGTTTCCCTTGTAGTATTAAAAAAAAATGCGAATCAGGATGATATTATACAAACCCAGCCCCATCCAAAATATATCTACACATAAAAAGGATAACTTAATAAATAAACTGCATGGTCCCTAATGTGATAACGGAAAAGAAAAAAAGTATATATCTATTTTTTTCAAATCTCAAAATTGACACGACGAGTTCAAAATGGTAATGTAAGATTTTTTATCAAGTAACATTCTCGGTCAAATTCTAGTATCGATTCAAATCAAATTCTTGTACATGATTTTTTAACATACTAAAACAGAAATCAAATTCGCAAAGTACCACAAAAAACAATTAACAATGCATCACCATCATAACATTTCTTGTATTTTAGACAATTTACCGTTGAGATAATTACTAAATGTTTTGGTTGGTCAATGACCTGATGTGAAAACATATAAGTACAATTATTTTTTTTTTATATTAGAAATAGAAGAAAATGCTCAACATAATGACCGATAGATTTAGTTTAAAAAAATATATTGATTATAAATAAATAGTAATTATAATTGAATATGAAATTAGGCTAGGATACTTTATGAGGATGTACGGCCTTGGTCGAATATGACCTAAATAATATCTCGAACATCAGGTGTAATGTCATTAAATCTAGTAGACTATGTGTTTGATTACAACAGATCATTCGGGAAAATCCTTTCAAAAATAAAGATTTGTACAATTTTAAAATTTATCACAGAACAATGTACCAAAGAAAGATCAAATCATGTCTCTATCATTTAATGTTTATAAATATACATAAAACAAAACATACTACATATATGGATAACCTTATCGTGCATTAACAAAATAAAGTGAGCTTGACTGTGCCTTTGGTATCTTTAGCCCCTCTTTTGAAGTATATAAGGACTAGAAATAAAATCTTCAATAAACAATGGTATAGGTAAGTTACCGGAATTGATTCGGGGTCACGTTAATTCATTAAAAGAGACAACAACGCAGACATAGATAAACTCATCATAGATACCCAGGACTAAATTTAGTATATACAACATACGCGCGTTTCGCCTACAAAAGACACATCAGTAACGCTCGAATCCAAAAAAGTTAAAAAGGCCAAATAAAGTACGAAGTTGAAGAGCATTGAGGACCAACATTCCTAAAAGTTTTGCCAAATCCAGCTAAGGTAATATATGCCTTAGGTAGAAAAGCCTTAGTATTTCAAAAATTCTAAATATTGTGAACAGTTAATTTATGAATATAACCATATCAATGATAATTCATGTCAGCCCAACAAAGTGCTGACTACTGGGCTTGTGATACCCTCGGGGAAATAAATCTCCACCAGCAGTGGCATCGACCCAGTGGCTGTAAATAAACTCATCATAGATACCCAGGACTAAATTTAGTAGATACACCAGACGCCTGTTCGATCAGAGAGCATTCCAAGGTCATAAATGGTATCTTCAACACAGCGTCAAAATCCTGCAACAATACCAAAGCGTTACAAGTTTTGAAAATGTCACTGTCATGACTAAAAATTAAGTTTCCCCACATACGATTATATCTTAGAAATAACTGCATGTCTTCAGCTCAATCGAATCTTAAAAATATTTTCCTGACCTACGAATCAAAGGTGCAATATAATGAACTAATACCTGCTGTATTCAAGAGCTTGCAGCATCTATTAAGACTTTGTAAAACGTTATCAGTGTCTGAGAAGAACTTTGATGAACCAGGGGTATGTCAAAGAACGTCTCGTCCTATTTCTTAAAAAGTGAATCGGAAGGTACCAAGACCTTGTTGATAACTATTCGGTATCAACTTCACAAATAATAAATACATGATGGTATAGGTGTATAGATTATGCGTACTGACGTTGTTTATCATCTTAATAACGTGTTATATTGTTCTTTTATTTGTCTTTGTTCTAATGTTAATTTTATTTTTACTTTTTGGTCTACCTTCGGTGCTATCCATTTGACGTCACTCGGTACTTCTTCATCCTGTCAATGTGGTATTTGCGTTATCTTTCATTATTTCTGGTGTGCTTTGTACTGTGACTCTTTGATATATATGTTATGTTCTATTATGATGCCATTATGTTATTTTCTATAATAATTTTGAAAATACTTTGAACGAAAACATTATTGTATTTCTGTTCCTGTGTGACGTTTACATTCAAAAAGACGACTCTTCACTAGAGTTGGTGTGAACCTAGCCATTCATCCACAGGGCTTCAAATATTTCAATCATTTATGTGTTGATTTAAAAAAAAAACTAAACAAGTAAGTAATGAATGTGATTGTTAAATTTGACATAATGCTTTTATATGCTTCTTTGTTAAATATATGTTTGTTTTTGTTCTGATTTAGACTGTGACACGCTGATGAATGTTGTACCCAAATTTTGACAATTTTTCCTATTATATCTGTTTTGTTCACGCATCGTTTTAAATATAATGAAATTTGATGAACTGTCATACAAATGAGAGGTCTAGCGCTATAAAACCATTTGAAAATGCCTGTACCAAGTCAGGAATATGTCAGTTCATTCGTTTATTGTGTTTAATCATTTGATTTTGCCTTTTGATAAAGGACTTTCATTTTTGTATTTTCCTAGTAGTTCAGTATTTTTATGATTTTACTTTTTTCCATAGTTTTCTAATAAATCTTTGTTAAACTCTACTGTTAACTAACCGACAGGTTATATCTATATTTAGCTGTTAAACCAATTTTTTGTTTGTTTTATTCTGGGTTGTATTTTGACAATAAATATCGATGTGAAAAGGCTATAGCTATTATTTAAAGCAGCTCATAAATGACAACCCGTGTAAAATGTTGGTTTATTTATAGAATTTTATTTATAATCCAGGTTGTCCTGTAGATAACTATACATAAACCAGAGAACAGAAAAATTGTCAATTTACAACGTAGTAACTAAATCTGAGAGTTCAATTTCCTCCTCTCTGCGTAAATCTTTATTCTCAGGCTTAGCGATATCCTCAGTGTTATTCACAGAGTTTTCTTCTGACTGCATACAGCTGTCAATAGAGATTTTGTTTTCTGTTTCTATGTTTTGAATAGCTAACACTATAAAGTTATCTTTATTGTCAACCCGTGCCCCCTTTTTAATAAGAAACCTACACAAATCATTAAATTGTTCCTTTGCAGCGATATGTAGTGACGATGTTATTTGTTTACCTATTCTAACATCACCCGAGCCTTTATTAATTAAGGTACCTACAATATGTTTATGACCTCCTTTACATGCAAACATTAAAGCTGTCCATTTTTTTCTGCTTTTGAGGTATATGTTAGCATTTTGTTCACAAAGAAATTCCACAATATCAGAATATCCATGCCTACTTGCAAACATTAGAGCTGTTTGTCCGCATTTATCAATAACATCAAGTTTAGCGCCTTTCATAACAAGAGAACACACCACTTCGTGATTTCCCATATTGCATGCCACCATTAATGGGGTTACTTTTTTATTGTCTGCTTTATTAACGTCCACATCACGATTCTTTAAAATTATGTCGACAACGTAGGAGTTGTTTCCCATCACTGCCGCTATCAGTGGAGAGCACTTCTTATGTGAAGCATTGCAGTTTACGCTAGCACCGCAATATATAAGATAATTAACAATTTCAGCGTGGCCATTAAAACAAGCACATACCAGAGGCGTATAGCACTGTTCGTGTACAGAAATAAATGCTGTATTAATTAGGCAGACTGTTTCAGCGGGCCTTGATATGAACTGTTTGTCAGTACTATAGGCCAGATCTAAAATATCAATTAAATAACTCTCTATATCCATTATGGTATATAGTATGGATGCAAAAAGATCAGAATAATTTGAAGCGAAAATCCTACTTAATAATTTTTTTCTAATGTGCTCATCTTCAAATGCCTTTTGCATCAAATGCGCTTTTCCTGAAATAAATCGAATCAGCTTTTGTCTGTACTCTGGACATTTCATTTGAGGACTTCTGAGTACATCTTCTGAATTGACATCTAAAATGTCCTCTATCATCCGACCGAAAAAAAACTCTTCATTTTCTGTACTGATCACTATGGGTGCTTCCTCTGATCCCGTTAATGATTCTAGACGAGTACGTTGACTTAATAAAGAACTACAAGCATATTTAATAATCACATTTTGGAAATTTTGTCTTAACCCACAGTGATGACACATGTAGTCAAATAGTTTAGCATGAATCGGTCGATAAATCACTATTTCTTTTCCAACTTTGTTGCTATAGTGTTCAATGTTGAAGAATGTGCCTTCAAATAATTCTATTTGCCTTATTATATCGCTTTTAGACGTTCCACTTAAGATACCACACTCTTCGTAAAGTTTCTCTAGATATATCTTATGCTGAACTAATTGAGTTTCACTGTCTTTTTTTACAGGAAAACGTAGTTCCCCATTACAAAGAACAGTTAAAACAATAGTAAAATATTTCACTTTCTGAGGTTCTTGTTTAATGTTGTCAAATTCAGACATATAAATATCTAGAGGGTTTTCAAAAAATTCAACAACATCTTTTTTTATATGATTGTTATACAAGGAACACATTAAAGGAAAGAAATCGTATTTGTTAATGACATTTTCAATAGCAGGTATTAAACTATCATCAAGATATTGTTTAGATATTGACCGTTTTTGGTCTTGAGTTATCAAATTGTTTGTGAATTCAATTGAACATTCCTTAAGAAACCTTATTCGCTGAAACTGTTCTTCCTTAAAAACCTGTAAGCGACACGAAGTTATAACTTTGACGTTCCCTTCTCTTGTAATACGTTTTAAGAGGGGCTCATGCTTTATCCAGGAGTTAATTTCATTTTGTATTGCTGAATATCTGCCACACACGTCATCAAACACAAATACTTGGTTTTTATTCTTCTTAAATTTGTTTATTATATCTTCAGGACTGTGACATGGAAGGATTTCATACTGACTTTGTTTCCGCAAAAGTAGCGCCACATGATGTATTGTTGCTGATTTACCTATTCCAGAAATTCCGTAAACAGTCGCTACATTTTTTTTCTTGTAAAGAATTCAGCAATTCTGCACAAAGATCTGTAGGTACAAAGTGTTTATTGATCTTTTCCCATTCCTCAATTTGAACTAGCATCGAATCTGCCAAAATATAAAAGCAACCAAAAACTGTTAAATGCGATCGCCTATATATAATTATTTAGAGAGGAATCTGTTGTATATTAAGGTGAGAACACACACCTTGATTAAAATTAATTTGACTCGTTTTATGTTCATTAAATGTTGGCAAAATATTTACTTTGAAACTTTAAAAAATATAAAGTTTCAAAGATCTTGAACCACACACTTTATCGGAAATTTTTATTGAATACATGTATATAGTAGTTTGAAAAAAAATATTATTTTGATTGTTCAGAAGCTTCCATAGCCAAGTCATGAAAGTGCAAGGTGATATAATAAAACATACTTACAATCCTTTAAGACTTTAATTCAAATTTAAGGATGATGTGAAAAATCAGTCTAACAGTTTGTATAGATATTGTTTAGTCATTGTCATGCTTAAGGTGAAATGCTGTAATTTTGACATTCTATAAAAATGTCCAAACTGAGCTTTCATATAGACTTTTCGATAGGAAAGCTATTTGAAAGCCTAGTTTGCACATTTTTATGCCCCACCTACGATAGTAGAGGGGCATTATGTTTTCTGGTCTGTGCCTCCGTTCGTCCTTCCGGTTAAAGTTTTTGGTCGAGGTAGTTTTTGATGAAGCTGAAGTCCAATCAACTTGAAACTTAATACACATGTTTCCCATGATATGATCTTTCTAATTTTAATGCCAAATTATAGTTTTGACCCCAATTTCATGGTCCACTGAACATAGAAAATGATAGTGCAAAGTTCAGGTTAAAGTTTTTGGTCAAGGTAGTTTTTGATGAAGTTAAAGTTACATCAACTTGAAACTTAGTACACATGTTCCCTATGATATGATCTTTCTAATTTTAATTCCAAATTAAAGTTTTGACCCCAATTTCACGGTCCACTGAACATAGAAAATGATAGTGGGAGTGGGGCATCCGTGTACTATGGACACATTCTTGTTTTTGAAAGATTTGCAATAGTTCGAGAGCAACACTAACAGTCAAGTCACTATAAATCAGTCTGAGTTTCTTCTTTTGATTCTGTCATATTTTGTATACTATGGAATTAGTATAGGAGAGGGACGAAAGATACCAAAGGGACAGTCAAACTCATAAATCTAAAATAAACTGACAACGACATATAGCTTACATTGCCGTATGCTATTTTACTCACTGTCGAAGGTCGTGCGATGTCTTGTCTCATATCAATTTATTTTAATTATTATAAAAGAGACCGTACTTACCACTTATATGAACGTTCTCAATGTACTGTCGTAATTGATCAACCTCATCTGTCAAACATTTGATCGTTTTCAGAAAAGAGTCCTTTATATCATCATTTAATTCATCTGTTTCGAGATTATCGAATTTGTCAGTGAAATCACCATTACATTTGCCAAGATAGATTTCCATTCTTTTGGCAACATCTTTGAATGCAGAAAACCACTGTGTCAATTCACCGTCTGTTATTTTAAAGTTCCCTTCACCAGGATGAGCAATAACATTCCTATATCGTCGTATTCGTTCAATATCATCCCCAACAGTTGTTTCAGAACTTTCTGGATCTGTTTCATGCCCCCATCCCTTTGTAGGATGAGGAATTATGTTTAAACTTCGCAGTGCTTTATATATTAAAGATACGTCAAAATCTGAATAACCTTCTGTAGTAGCCTTTAGAATGATGTCCCTTTCTTTTTTTGTTAAACGACTCCAAAGCCTCCCATCATTTTTTAAATGATCAGCTATCATATGGCAAGGTTCCTTAATATGCAGCAATTCTTGTAAAATCTCTTGCATCAAATATTGTGCAGCATAAGTTAATTTATTTCTGTTTCTTTGATATCTATGTTTTTTTGAACGACCGAGTGTTGCCATTTTCTTCAAATGTAAAATATAACAACATAAAGAAAGTGAAAAATCTATACTAGTCAACAAGTAATTATAAACATAAGATATAATTAATAGTCAAAACTGTTAAATTATCTAATGAAAAACATTCATTTTCAAAATAAATGCATAATTAAAAGGATCGGACAAAATTGTAAAGTAAAATTAATGTTGTGGAAAATGATGATTAATGTCGGCAGTTAATTTGAAATCAGATATGATTAAGCCCATCATAGATATCACAATTGATATTTTATATTTGCGCCGGACAGGCGTTTCGTCTATAAAAGACTCACCAGCGAAACTAGAATAAAAAGAAGCTAAAAATCAAGTATTTAAATATCCAAAAAGGTGTTCAAAGTTTTAAGCAGACCATGTTTAAGTTTGAAGTTGAAGTATCATTTTGTTTATTCTTTCAGGGTTAACAGATAATTTTTGAAATACAAAAGTTGCGGGAAATCAAATTTGAGAATTTGAATAAAATAATGGTTTTGATATGAAAATCATTCATTTGGATCAAAACTGATCTTTTTGCTTTTATTATAAAAATAGGAACAATTAAAAACCATTTTTTCTCTGAAGGTCTTTCCACCCAAAACCATGTATTTTAATATGAAAGTAGTAAAATAAGGTTTAAAATGTCATTACAATCGTCAAATGATAACTAATTGTTCGCCGAATTCAAAAATATATCGTTTCTATTAAATATTTTTTAAATAAGGGAGATAATTTGTTACTTCTGGTTTTAAAAATGTTGCTTCCGAAACTTTTTGAATATTAAGTTGACACTGATTCCAAAAATATCTGGTTCTAAATACTTTTATATTGATAAAGTACAAAAAATAGCTACTTCCGGTTTAAACAAGGTCACTTCCGTTTTTTTTTTCCAAGTTTAAATGGATTGAAACCTATTGCAAAAAGTCTCATGGCTTTATCATGTATACATATGAGATAAAAGCAAAGGCCAAAATCTAGAATGTCAAATTAAGCTATGACCTTGAGATTATTTTCAAGGTCATAAACCAAGGACCTAAAATCAAAGACCATAGTTCTTAACTATATTTGGTTAATGAGTTATATCACCATACGCGAATTTTTAAATACAAGAGGGGAGAAAATCACGTTTACCTTCAATGTAATCTTGCAATCAAAATTTACATGTTACGACATGTCGCAACTAAAACTTCAGTAAAAATAGTTTGTCGATATCTAATACGGCTTTTGGAAATAAGTGAAAACGAGCCAAAATCAGAAATTTTGAATATGACCTTGACCTTTGACTTTGACCTATTTTTTTTTGTGGAAGGGACAAGGGTTATATCTAATGCATAAGAGGAAATAACTATCATATGGAGTGTTCGTATCGCTTCGGTCAAAATAAGACAACTTGATGATCATGCAAAGGATATAACGAGCATTTTTATAAAATAAATTTGTCGCTTTCTTTTACGGTTACGGAGGAGATGTAGTCACAAAGAAAACAGTGTTCTCCTACAAAGAAAACTATTTGTTTACGCAGGGTGAATTTCAAACTGTTCAATTTTATAAGCGACACTAAGCGACACTTTGCGAAACAACATTTTTATGCAAGTAATAAAATGGCGGAAGAAGAAAAAAAAAATAAATATAAATCAATTGTTTCAAAAACAATTGTAAAAACGGTCTTTCCCCTCAGAAACATGATTGATTGATTGATTGATTGATAGATAGTTGGATGAACTGATTGATTGATTGATTGATTGGTTGGTTGATTGACTTATTACACACGTGAGATAGGATAGCTTGAAACAAGCAAACACGAAACAAATAAGATCTTGGACCGGTATTAAAAACAAGTGACCACAACATGCATGTAATGGTTGGTTGGTTGGTTTAGTTTGTTTGTTTATTGGTTGATTGGTTTGTTGGTTGGTTGGTTGGTTGGTTGGTTGGTTGGTTGGTTGTTGGTTAAACACATGGATAACTCGAAAGGGAATTCAGAGTCAAGTGCCAGTGTTTAAACACGGAACACGTAAAAAATGCATTGAGAGCCTAGTGGTCGTGTTTAAACTCTGGAGACCTAGCCTCTAGGAACACGTGAAAGAGGCATTGAGAGCCTAGTGGTCGTGTTTAAACACGTGAGACCAAGCCTCTAGAAACTCGTGAAAGAGGCATCGAGAGCCTTATGCCCGTGTTTAAACACTGGAGACCTAGCCACTAGGAACACGTGAAAAAGGCATTGAGAGCCTATTGCCTGTGTTTAAACACTGAAGACCTAGCATCTAGGAACACATGAAAGAAGCATTGAGAGCCTAGTGCCTGTGTTTAAACACCGGATACCTAGCCTCTAGGAACACGTGAAAAAGGCATAGAGCCTAGTGCCCGTGTTTAAACACTGGAGACCTAGCCACTAGGAACACGTAAAAAAGGCATTGAGAGCCTAGTGCCCGTGTTTAAACACTGGAGACCTAGCCTCTAAAAACCCGTGAAAGAGGCATTGAGTGCCTAATGCTCGTGTTCAAACACTGGAGATCTAGCCTCTAGGAACACGTGAAAAAGGCACTGAGAGCCTAGTGGCCGTGTTTAAACACGTGAAACCTTGACTCTAGGAATACGCGAAAAAGGAATTGAGAGCCTAATGGCCGTGTTTAAACACTTGGAACCTAGGCTGTAGGAGCACGCGAAAACGGGTCCGTGCAATATTTGAGCTCTATTGAAATTATGATATTTGTAGGAACATGCAAGGATATATTCATATATTCAGGCCTACAAAAAAAATCCTTTCATCTTCCTTCATATAAAATGTTGTTTTTTTATAGGGTTTCCCAGAATGTGTGTCGTGTCTTATTTACTTTTTGTGTGTGCATTATATTAAATTTTGTATTTAAAGGAAATCGGACCTGACCTGCATGGTTTTATACGTACGTGCACATTTTATTATTTTTCGAAAAAGGGAAAACCCCTATTTCATTTAAGATAGTACCGGATGCAGTGATTGTGACGTCACGTGCACCAAGCAGATATACTCAGAAAGATTTTATTTTAATCCTTTGCAGAGAGAGACGGGGTCCTGACCACACCTATGTATAAAGAATGTGCAAACGGATTTAATTTTCTTTCATTTACAGGTCATTGATGTCGATCATGCATGCTTTTTTCGTACACACATTTACAGGAACACACGACAGATTTAATTTAAATGCATGTTTAGAAATTTGATTGTAGGATTTTACTACTATTTACGAACTTTGGAGGGAATTCTACGTCATAGATTTTAATTTCTCAATCCAGATTGGAACGTCAGGCAGACTGCACGTGATTTATACCTGCTAACGGAAAATATATATTCTCTATTTATTTGGCAGGTAAACTTTTGTCCAATCAATGACCACTGGTCGACTCATTCATTGCATGCACATAAAAATAATGCTGGTGCTATAGTACTTTAACAAAACGTGTATCGATTAATTTTCAGAAATACATGTACATATTTTGGAGCAGATTTTATTTTGCAGCAATAGATTTGTATTTCAAAAAGAAATTGATTCATAAATAGAGAAGAATTAGCATTTTTAAAATAATAAAATAGAAATGGGATTCCTAAAAAACAAAAGGGGGAGGGGTGGGGGTGGGAGGGGCTAGATGGGTGGTTGTGGGCATTGGATGATTTACAAAGATAAATTGCATGTATGCATCATGAGAATTGTAAAGTTTGAAGCTATAATTATTGTCTACGCACCCTTTCACCTCAAATTAATAATTTACGACATGTCGCAACTAACTAATTAGTACAAATAATTTGTAGATATGTTAAATAGTTTATGAAAATAAGTGAAAATAAGCCAAAATCAAAAATTTAGAATATGACCTTGACCTGGCCTTTGACCTTGAACTTATTTTCATTTTTATGGACCAAGGATCTCAAATCAAAAGACCCTAGGTCTCTATCACTTATGGTTTCCCAGTTAGAACTGCATATTACTTATATCAAAAATAAAAAGGGGGGGACTTTCATATGGAATCTATATACGGCTTCGGTCAAAATAAAACAGAACATCCTGAGGATATAACGAGCAATTTGGAAAAATAAATTTGTCGGTTTCTTATACGGTTGCGAAGCCTAAGAGATCACAAGCAAAATAGTGTTCTGGGAGATAACTCTTATATTGGAAAGTATTAGGTTAAGCAGAGTCAGTTTCAAAAGCGTATAAACTGTTTGATATCATATTCTAAATATCTTAGCAACATCTTGCTAAACAGAAAAAACAGCGCAGGAAAAAAATTAGGCGGAAGAAAAAAAAATAACCAGAAGAAAACCAATAGGTCTTTCCACGGAAAAGTGGAAAGACCTAAACAAACACAATAATACTATGTATATTTGTAGGTTTGCCTATATAATTCCTCATTCCTCAGGTGTTTGTACAAATGTCATTAAAAAAATCCTGTGTAATGTATGATTTAAGAAAGTCATTTAATTGTATCTTTGTATTTTATTTTGTGTTTGTAATGCGGTTGGGAAAATTCCTTATTTCTGTGATTTTTATTTTGTTTTTTTTTTCTTTTTCAAATATACGAGCCTCTTAATATATGTACTTTTGGGATAAATTATAGCTAGAAAATATACATACTTTAGAAAAAAGTAAATTAACAAAAATTAAAATAACAAATATACCGAACTACGAGGACAATTCAATAATATAATCGCATTTCAGGTGGTACGTAAAACTACAGGGAGATATGTTTTTGTATCATCAGCTACTGACTTGGAGATTTGTCCTGCATGATTGGATAAAACAATTTTTAATATATTATTTCTATAGTAACTTTCGACTAATACCTATTCTAGATATTTATCTTTAAACAAGGTAAAAAAGTTAAATACTATTTGCTATTTAAATGAATTTATAATCATTGTTTTAAACTCAAACCCACAAGTGTCCTTGAGAGTACATACAACAAATGAATATTGGTTTCTTTTTATATAACATAGACAATCATACGCTATCCGTTTTGATGTTTATCTTTCTCAATTTAGAACAGCTAAGCAAACAAAACCACTCAATCGAATAAGAATTTTAAATCTCTGAAAAATGTCTAGTATCGTTATTATTAGATTCAATAAGATCTGTTGAAACTTTATATATATATATTTAAAAGTTATCATGTATCATCTCCATTAACGTATATGCGATCATTGAAAATAATTCATAATACTGACATAGAAAAAAGAAAAGTTTAATATATAATCTCCCATATGTAGCATATTTTGAACGTCCCTTGATTTAAACTTTTAGTAAAACCATGCATTAAAAGGTTAATCATACTTCACTATCATGCAAATTTGGAACACTGTAGAATTGAACTACATGTAATAAATATTGTACCGTGTAAAACCTATTTTCTCTTTATGATAAAACAGAACTACAATTTGATAATTCTTAATAATTCGTAATAATACTTAAAAATAGTAAAACAAATATTATTTTTCTTCATTGATATTTGATATACCTAATCTGAAATCATAAAATCTGCAAACTGAGGTTGATCATTTTCAGATTATCCTTACCTGTTTATCCGATACAACGGTAACTATACTGGAGCACATTCATCAAAAGAAATCATTCATTTTGTTGATGGAGGATGATATTCGAATCAATCAATGCAAACACAAACACAAATACATAGTCATTTAAAGAAATACTCACTTCAATTGCGTGCAGACTGTATATAACACCCTATTATGATACGGAAGTGATTTGTTATAAATAGATCATCACATGCAGATTTAAATATATTTAAACTGGTTATAGCAATATTTATAGTATTTTGTATTTTTCTTTAACATGCAATTCCGTTACCAGACTTACTTTAGTTTTCTCTTATAAGTTTTCAGCATGAGAATTGGTACTGATATAAACAAAGTTGTTTTTAATCGATTTAATTATACATTTAAAAAAGTATACTATGTCACATGACAACATATTACTACATGCACCTGTAAAAACTTAAATCTGCTTTCTCAAGCCTGCTTGGGTTCTTGAATATGCTATATTTCACGCAAAAGAAACACTTTTATATATCGGTATGGTTTGGATAATTTAGTACAAAACCCCTATTTTGGAGACAACATTGTTAAAAAAAACAGATGAGATTTCTATCAACGTATTACTATATAAGGGTAGAATGGTCGGAAGATTACGTTATTACAATCGCGTATAAAGGCAACCAAATTCACAGAATTAGATAATTGAAGGTTTAACCAATCAAGAGAAGATATCTTGGCAGTATGTCATGTATGTAAAGGGTAAATAATTCGGATAGACTGCAATTAATATTCTGTAGAAAAATAAAAAACGTAATTCATTTTGAATATTACTATTATAAATTATAAATTTATTGATACATGTGATATGAAATAGACAAATGAATAGAACAGGATCAACATAAGAAATATTATATAATATAAAACTAAGAAAATCAGAAAATACCAAAACTATTTCGATATTCAGATGTATGAACAACAAAAACAATTGTACAATTTTTCTTCAATAAAGATGCTGATGTGATTCAAATGTCTTTTCTGTTTGTCTGATGCTCAAATTCAATTTTACAATTAAAACTTAATAGAAAATCAATTTTGTGTAATATGGTTATAAAAATTTATGGTAGGTAATTAACATCGCACTGGTGTAATTCTCATTCACTTGTTTATAAGAACTATCTGTATAGGAAACGCGCTTCTGGCGTAAATATAAAATATTATTCCTGGTATTTATGATGAGTTTATTGGCAACTAGTTTTCAAATGGGAAGGAAAAATGGTACTAAAAAGTAAAATCACAAAGATACTAAACTCCGAGTAAAATAAAAAACGAAAGTCCATAATCAAATGACAAAATCGAAAGCTCAAACGAATTGATTACCACTGTCATATTCCCACATATTCCTGACTTGGTACAGATATTTTCTTGTGTAGAAAAGGTTGGATTAAACACGGCTACTGATCCATAATGCATCTTTTGATATAATGACTTTATTATTAGCTGCAAACAATTTTGAAGCCGTTTGTGTATATAGCAAACAATATGAACTTGTTTATGCGCAAAAACTTAAAACAAATCCAGATATATTTCAATTTCAGCTTTGTGTTATTCGATGTAAAACCTTTTTTCCTTTACAAGTTGTTCACAGTTTCTGATTTTGAAATTAACATAGAAGAAGTATTTTGACCGAAGCTATTTTCTATATTTTTGTTTGCTGTATTTTGTGGATTATAATAAACATATCCTTTTTTTTTCGTCTTAAATTGATTAAACATCATAACATGTCAAAATATATACTAGAAACAAGTATAGCACAATATAGATAGGACATAAAACGAAGATATTGATAACATTGATATGAATATGGAAACAATAATAAAAAAAGCACCTTTTGTTAAATGTCATGGGCAGATTTTTCAATTCAATGTGCACATGAATCTTTAAAGGAACCGGTAAAGCTTAAGAAAACAAGCTGATGAGAGATTTATTACACTGACCGTGGATGACATGTCCATGATGAGTTGTGCTGTTTTTCAAAAATCAAAAATTTGAACAGACCTAACCAGAGGTTATAATGCATGGGAAAAACACATGTATTTGCCTGTCCTAAGTGTTGAGGCTGGAGCAATTTTGTCTTTTTTTCTGAATATCATATTTGTTTTAGTTCACTATTTGGTACATAAATCAAGCCGTTAGATTTTTTGTTTGAATTGTTTATCAATTGCCATGGCGTGGACGTTACGAACTGACTCTGCAGTATGGCTATATAAAACAATTCACGTGTCAGTTGGTCTCTTGTTGAGATTTGACAATCATAACACATCGCCTTATATTTAGATTGAATATCTTTTGAAGTATGTGGTATGTTGCAAGTAAAAAAGGGGAGGATTTTGATGTAAACACGATCATGTAATAGACATTTAACCAAAACAAAATATACAACAGTAGATAATAATATAGAAGCATCAAAAGTTGGGAAAAATAACGCTTAAAAACGAGTAGTCTATAAACACAAAAGTATCTGCAAATTAAATTTTAGGTTATATTAGACTGAAGTGTTCTATCGCTCCTGGCTTTATACCTCATGCAATATGTTTTTAGTTTAAAAATGAATTTGAAGAATTTTCTTTGTAGCGGAAATTAAAATGATTTACAGGGTGACCTAAACATTTTATGGTTTGAAAAATAGATTTGTGAATTTTTGTCTTTAATTCGCTGTTTTTGAATAATAAAATTGTGAACAAATATTTAAGACTGAGGTTTATGTGTTTAAACAAATATTAATGTAGGTAAAACAGTACTGTTTGTATTTAGATAGAGATTAAATATAGAAAAAATGTTAAAATTGAAACCCTTCAACATTTCAAATTTGTAATGATAAGATCGGGAAAATAAACCTATGTTGTTATATAACCAGTCTCTGGACAGAACTATATTTATATAAAAAAAATAAAAAATTATAGACGTGAAATTGATTTGGTGAATTATTTTCAGTCGAATATTCATTTTCATTCTAGTAAACTGTTTGCAATTATACTGTCACCAGTTAACAATCACTTTTTTATATACTATTAGACATGTTACGAAAAGGTATATTCACGACGCTGAGGTTGACAAATTACACTTTAAATGTGGGGACTGTGTCAAAACACAAAAGAGATTACCTGTGTTTACATGAATGTTATTTTTGCCAGGGGGTCCACATGAACCTTAAAATGAAATACTATAAATGCAAAATTAAATTTGACACCTCAGCGGCCGTAAAGAAAAACCCATAAATTACACCTATTCTAAAACTTTAAATCAAAACACAATAAGGTACATAATATGGGGAAAGACTAAAAATTTATATTTCGATAATAATAAACATATAATATCTTACCTTTTGATAATAATCCAAAAGCGAAAAGATTAACACATGAACTATATTATCCTTCAATCATGTCAGGGAAGAAGAGCAGAAAAAAGAAAAAAAGAGAAAAAAAGAAAAAGAAAAAGAGAAAAAAAAAGAAAAAAGAGAGAAAAAAGAAAAAAAAAAGAAAAAGAAAGAAGAAAAGAAGAAAAAAAAAAGAATATTATTTAAAAACTGCATTGATTCTTTTGGAGGCAATTCCGTATGGAACGAATATTCAATAATATTTGTACCATAAGAAATAGATATTAATAAATTCCATAATATTTTTAAGAAACTCTAATGCAAAAAAAAATAGGGGGGACGGTCATGTAAATGCAGTAGATGTGCGGGGCAACGGAGACACGGGGTCCATACGAGTGTGAATTCTTCGGCGAGCCCTTAATAGACCTTACAAATAATCTAAGGTATTATAATCTGTCTTATACCTACTAGTGAATATATATGTAACGGTCATGTTTATAATTATAGTTATGAAAAGCAAAAAATGAAGTGTATGTATTTTGATCCAGTTGTTTGCCACCTAAATTTTAATCTAACGGGGTCTGTTTTAAAACACCTAAAACATGATTTTTATACAATTTCAACTCTAAATATGTTGCATTATACAGTAGTTTAAGAAAACTTACTCCCGGTCATATAGCTTCGAATGCATGTATTTTCTTCCTTTAGTTCCTCCAACTTTGTCGTTATTTAAACAGTTTCAGTTCAATTTGTATTTTTCTTTATAAGGGGTTTGTGATTGATTTGTTGGTTGATTAACGTCCAGTGGCAAATATTTCATGTATGTTCAGAACGATAAGAGGTTTGTGTAACATATGAGTCACTACTGACCGGTTGAACAACCCATGAAGAGTTTCAAAAACATTGCATAATGACTTTGCATTTACACCTTAACACCACCTTATGCAGATATTTTGTATTTTATTAATTCCTGAAACGTTTTGTTGAAATTGGAATAATTTAAAAAAGGCAGGACAGGAGTTTTGAGTTAAAAAAAAAAAAGGGCAGAATGAGCAACTTGGCCCAAAAAAAAAGGCAGGATGACAATTTATGTAAAAAAAAAAAAGCAGGATAAATTAATAAAAAAAATGTCCGGATAGTATAAGGCGATAAAAATGCAGAAAATATATTACAAACATGTTTAAGCCCGCAGTACATTTTTTAGAAGCCTGTCCGAAGTCAAGGGCCTGTAGTTCAGTGGTTGTCGTTGGCTACTTTCTGTCATATTTGTTCCTCGTAAATGGTTTTGTTTTAAATTATTTCACTTTTTCGGGATCTTTTATAGTCGACTACTAGTATACGGTATAGGTTTTTCTCATTGTCAAAGACCTTATGATAAATAGTAGATAGATCATGGATAGATGTTTCATTGTCACTGATACCACATCTTATTATTTTTGTAAACTACGCGGGGAAAATATGAAACCACGCTTTTATTTAACTGCTTTCACTATCATAAGAGTCCAGAGTCACTCCCAGGTCTTTAAGGACTCTCGGCATAGTTTTTCTAATAAACTTGTAATGCAGCAATTGATTTTCTTTAGCAAGATCAAGAGTTGTGCGTTATGCACGTTTTCTCTTTTTATAAATAAATGCCTTGATTCCAATTCTTTGGGAAATATATGCCCCCAATATTTCTTGGCCAACCGTAGAAAATTGGCGCCAACTACGCGGTGGGTGGCATACATTACCCACAGCATTAGCTGCAATCGACGGAACCTCTCATGCCATTTACAGACCACAGACTGAACCTCAAGAACAACTTTACTCCGGAAACAGACACAGACATTGCATTCATACACAGGTGATTGTGGACAACAGAAATCATATGAGATTGATTCGAAGTTGTTTCCTAGAAAATCAAAATGATGCCCAACAGTATAATCTAATAATATAATATAAAATTCACCTATGTCGATCGCCCGTCGTTACCCATTGCAGACGCCATCAGCTAAGAGCTAAACCACGAGCAGAAAGAAGAAAATGTTAAAAAAAGGAATTTGCTTATATTAGAGTGTCGGGTATATGTCGAACACGCTATAAGGCGCTTAAAACGTTCAGCGTCATTTGAAGCTTACGGAGACACCAGAGAAATAATCAACCAGACTGTAGAGCTTTGTGTGGTATAAGTGGAGCGACAGATTGAACTTTTTCAGGAACTGTGATACAACAATAAAACTAATATCTAACTGGCTTACTATACATATATTATCAATATAGAATCGAATGAACTTGTATAACTCTCAGCCCCCCTTTTTCTAGCCCACCCCGCACTCCTGCACGCGTACACCTTTCATGTCTTGTGAGAGCCAGTTATGATATCACAAAAGCAATTGTCATATACGATGTTAAATGATGATGTTCTAAATAATGTGATTTGAATTAACCAAGACGCACAGGATTTAAATTTTACCTGTTTAAATCTATAATCAATGTTTTGACACCGTCCCCAAATTTAATGTCTAATTTGTCAACCTCAGCGTCGAGAATATACCTTTTCGTAACATGTCTATTAAATAATTTTATATGTTCAACGTTTTGATCAAAGTTTGACAGAATTAAAAAGTATTATATACATAATTATAAATAACGAAGCAATGGTATGTATATGTTTTATCTTTCAACTTAAATGCTCGTTATCAACTAATTATCGAAGGCGAATCAAACAAAGAAAGTAAAAACATCCTTCACAATTATTTTTAATTGGACACTGCAATCGTAAACTATGAATTAATGCTTAAACGTTAATTATCAAATGCTTCACAACCACTTGCACAGAAATTAAATGTAAAATTGTTAGAAATGCTCAGAAACTGTCAATGATTATTTTCTAATGCTTGTATAATACAACTAAATTTTGCATGTTCTCTGCCAAATGTTAAACCACTTATCTGACTTATGAGTAGATCCGGATATAATTGTATTCTAATTTATTGTCATTTCACATTAAACATGTTAAAGGCATCATTTTTGTTTAGTCACTCTGTAATATTTGCACTCTTACCCGAACACAACTTTAACCTGACACATTTATATAGTCAAACATTCATAATTTATGAACCAATGTCAGAATAAAATACAATTGTGAACGCAGTTAGTTAAATCTTTAAACTAAATTACATAACCTCCGCAAATAGTTACAATGTTTACGCCGTAGTCGACATTTATCTGCAACGTGGCTGTTTACATTTTTTCACAATGAATCGCTAATACTATTCTACTTTTTGCAGCATAGTCATTCTTCAAAATCTATTCGGTATCTACTGTATTTTCATTTATTTATTTTAAATAGGTCAGTTGTAATATAAAGCACTTTATCCTGATTTATAGTAATTTCTCGCAATTTGATTGGCTGATATTGTCCTAATAAATTTCAGTACAAATTTTTATCACGTCAATTGGAATTATCTCCCTTATTTATTACGTCAATTGGAATTATCTCCCTTGACCTAATAAAAAAAAAAAACCAATTGAGTTGCTTTGTAGTCATAATATTTTTTATTTTTCACATTTTTTTTATTTAATGTCTAAAATATATTTATTGATATCGTCCTAACATTGAATTTGAATATAATAATATGTAATATAACAAAATCAGGATAAATTCGTTACACAGTGTTCAATTGTCCTAATACGGAATTTATCGGGTCAATAAAATTCATATCGGGTTTGGCTTCGCCTCACCCGATATGAATTTTATTGACCCGATAAGTTCTCGTATTAGGACAATTGCAAACTGTGTAACTAATAGATTCCGCTTGTTCGTTTGTAAAGATTATGTTTGCCCATTCACTGTTTGTGCATGTATCTATGCTTAGGATCTGTCCGAGTATAGCGTCAAGGATGGTGATCTTAGAGTTTTTTAATGTGATCAAAAAAGGGATACCATTACTAAACAAACAACGTATTTCTTTATTAAAGGTGTTTGCTTTCACTTCATTTATTATTTCAACTTTAAAAGGCGTATTAGAACTGGTAGTAGTTTTGATTGTTAAACTTTGAAGTGTAAAACTTTTCTGCTGTTTTAGAGTTTCGAATTACAAATGATTGTTCATGATTGAAAAGCGACAAAGAAAAATTACGTATGTGCTGCTGATCTAGTGATATACTTTAAAGCAAAGCCGAAAAGAACCGTTTTCTAATGTAGATTGTACAAAACAATATCATAAAAGATAATATAACCTAAGCTCATTTAAACAATATGTGCATGTTGCTAATTAATTTCTAAACATTCAGATGCAATGTAAAAGAGAAATCTGATTGATTAACATATTCCAGTTGTAATGTTAAGATGCATTGACTAACAATAACACTTAACAAAAAAAACTCCTCATCTTTCGGAATAATACCTTAATATTCAACTGCTGAATGTTCATATTTTAACACACTGCATTTAGTCCGATAATCTACAAAAGCTAACCTGATTACGTCCTGTTTAATGACCAAGTGTTGCCACAGTTGCTAGTTATTTTCACATTATAATTCGATAAATGTTTTGTAGTCTGTGCATTTAATCAAGTAGTTATGCCATATTACATATAGTCGCCGTCACGTAAAATCGGTTGAATTTTTTTTATCTAATAACGCATTCATTCGAGATGACGTTTTTCAATTAGAGGAATTAAATATTATGTATTTAGTCAAGTAAGCATTCTAACAAACATACTTTTTTTCGTACTCAGACGAGCAAAATACTCGAATTCACAGATATATCATAATTGCTTAAATGGAATTTAAGCAACAGTTAAAACCCTTTTTTTAATTCAATTTATACATGTGTAGGTTTCTTTCAATTTAAACTGTAATATGTCGGACAACACTCCCGTGGCTTTGAATTTTTTTGTCTCTAAGCGTTCTTGATAAATGTTCACATTCATCGCTTAGCACACATAACAATAAACTGCTTTATATTTGACTACGCTGTGGTTTCTATTTTCGATTTGCAATTTTATTTGGAAAATTGATCCATAATGACTGAAATTATTGCAAATTTATATCAATTTTAACTATTGGAACGTAGTACGAAGTTCTTCAGCACCTATGATTTTTGATTCTAGCACTAAAAATGATAAATTTTCAAACATCTTATCTAAGTCCTCGCTTTCCTCAATTTCAAACAGACGTGTTTAATCATTGCCACAGATTATCTTAAAATACAAACGGTTGTACTGACAAATATGGCATCAAATAAGTAAGTTCGTGTACATATTATCGACATTTTAATTTGTCTGTACAATTCATCTCCATTTTCTATGTCTCTGCTGATGTTGACCTGCTTATAAACTCATACTAATATATGAAACATATCTCACGCGAATAAAAGGGCCAATGAAAGTATAATGTAAAAGGATGGCAACATTCGTCAGCATCTTTCTGAAAGATGTAAAACTGTTAAAACAACACTTTTGAATTTCTGTTATCAGTTATGTATATTTGTGCTATTTACATATAATTTTCTGTAAAATTTAGCTGACAATGACAAACCGATAAATAAAAGCAACAGTAGTTTACCTATGTTCAAAAGTCATAAGTCGACAGTTGAAAATAAACAACACCGGGTTACAAATACTAGTACTGAATTTGAGCTTTTCAGGATTCAGCTCATACAATACTAGTAAGTATATCGGAGATAAAAACTTGTTTTTAAAACTAAGAAAGCAATGTAAAAGGGCAAAATGGAAAACATCACTGATAGAAGAATGTTACGCATCATCACTACTGCATATTACCTGTGCTATTGGTCTATGCTCTGTTTTTATGAATTACACAGTCTACACATGCATATAGAATATGGCATTTTATTGTGCAACGATATGACACATTTTATACAGGAAAACAAAATCTTGGAGGTTGAGTTCCATTTTCTTGTGGCATACAGTTTTCAAAGTTCAGTTCTTGTTGCTGTACCCAGGCGGAATCATAACTCTTCTCCAGTCAATGGCCGGTAACATGTTAAACCTGTCATATAAGTATTTCAATAAGTATTCCATAGCGTTTTCTGTATTTTGTCATCATTTTTCTCACGACTGTGAATAAAATACAATCATGTTATTGCGAAGATAGATTTTCTATGACGATAAATGCCGAGATCGATTGTGTATGACGAGACTGTTTTCAAATGACATAATTAGCGTTGTATTTTTACCATTGTTTATGTATCATTGGAAGTAATTCTATGTGTATAGTTTGTTTTTAACTTGCATGTCTAGCTTTCGATATTCTTGTTAATACTAATTGTTTTACCTAGTTATCGGAAATAATATCGTTAAAAGCTTTCCCATACATTTGTTTTAACATTCAGATGGAACTAAGCGAGTAGCATACATTTTTTTAATTCAAATCTGTGCGATTAATTTGTATGATGGGAGACTTACGAAATGTGTGAACTTATCAACGATTTTATTTTGTTTCGTTTTAATTTTCCTTTAATAATACCGTTTACAAGTTGTCAAGTTTAAACTACAAGCCAATCTCGAATCTGTTTAAATCTCACTGCAAAACATGGTAAAAATCCGGGACTTGAATTATCATAATACGAAATATATAGATAGAAACAAAGAAATACCGTGGATTAGACTCAATATTTTTTATAAATCGAGCGATGTTTTTCAACTCTTAATTGTCAGAAACGATACGTTTGCGTTTATAATGTTCTTCAGCATATATGAAAGATTTAAATGCATATAAAAGATGGACGAAAGATACCAAAGGGACAGTCAAACTCATAAATCTAAAACAAACTGACAACGCCATGGCTAAAAATGAAAAAGACAAACAGAAAAACAATAGTACACTTGACACAACATAGAAAACTAAAGAATAAACAACACGAACCCCACCAAACACTAGGGGTGATCTCAGGTGCTCCGGAAGGGTAAGCAGATTCTGCACCCGTCGTGTTGCTTATGTGATTACAAATCCGGTAAATAGTCTAATTCGGTAGGTCACATTCATGAAAGGGAAGGGGATTGTAGTTACGACGTAAAGAACATATCCGATATCATTTGTGAAACGGTTATTCCATAACGGTCAACCAACTCGTGATGGCGTGCGTAAAATTTACGAAGGGATGATTTCAACTTCACCATTTGGAACTCTTGGTTTAATAACTTCCTTGTGAGCAGCAACCCTCTATCAAGAAAATCATGATAGGAAATGCAAGCACGGGAATATCGTATCAGTTGGGAGATATATACCCCGTATGCAGGTGCTGCAGGAATGTGGCTACTTAGAAATGGAAAGTTCACAATTGGAAATCATCTCTTTTGTCGTAAAGTTTTGTTTTCAATCGACCCTCATTGTCAATTTCTAGATGTAAGTCAAGATATGAGGCCGACTTAACTGTATCTATAGTATCCTTTATCTCTAGCTCGATTGGATAGATGCGTTCAACATAGTCACCAAATTTTGAATCATTTAGTGAAAGAACATCATCTATGTAGCTACAAGTAGAGTTAAAGGATATTGCTAACTTCTTATCTTTCTTCCTAAGAAGTTCCTGCAAGAAGTCAGCCTCATAATAATAAAGAAACAAGTCGGCAAGTAGAGGGGCACAGTTTGTTCCCATTGGAATGCCGACAGTCTGTTGAAAAACACGTCCTCCGAACGTAACAAATATGTTGTCAATCAAGAAATCAAGCATCTTGATAATATCAGTTTCAGAGAATTTTTTGTTCGAATGAGTGATCCTTTACAAAGTAGGATTTATCCCTCCCTAAGACAAGATACTTGTATCTACGTTGGCCATTCTTTTTTACGAAGCAAAGCAATACCAACTCTTTCAATTTGCCTTTTAGTTTGGAATGTGGAATACTAGTGTAAAGAGTAGAAAAGTCAAATGTTTTAATACTGTTACACGATGAAAGAGAGTTAGATTGTATGTAGTCTTTGGAATTTTTAAGTATCCACATCTGATTCACGCCCCCTCTAGAATAGGCAGTTTCACAACAACTTTGAAGCCCGTCTTTGATTGCTGATAAAATAGATGTTAATAATTTCGAAAGAGGTTTCGTGGAGCACTTGGAAGACTCAGCAATATACCGTTGTTTGTAAGGACACTTATGTAGTTTAGGTATCCAATATAGTGATGCCAGATCCAGTTCTTCATCTTCGGTTGAAATTCCAAAGGAACACAGAACAGACCTATGATTATCCAGGATTTCCTCTTTGGTAAGTGTCGTGAGGGTATATGTTGAGTTTCCAAGTGAATTGTAAATACCTAATTCGTTTATCAAGCAGTTAATGTAATGAGTTTTACACACAAAACCGATGTTGTTTGGGGCTTTATCTGCGGGAACAACAACATATTTGTCATGGAGGTAGGATAGGTGCTTTGCAACATTTGGGTCTTTAAAGATTGACGTAGCATGGACATTGATAGACCCATTCAGTTTCTTAATTCTGATTTGTATCAACGACCTCACTGCCTTAATCCATTCGGAAAGAGTGTCTACGTCTTCCTTCTCGCGCTTAGCCCATTGCCTGACATTATCCTCAACTGAGTCCAGCAAAATTTTAAAGTTGTATTTCCAATTGATGAATTTAGGCTCACGATATTTCGGACCTTTCGATAACACATTTCGTAGAGAAGTGTTATTAAGAATGTTGAGGTCACCGGTAATAACGTGGCCAGTAGGATTATATGTGAATTGGGATCTAGCACAAGTGCAGTCAGGAGGTTTAGACTTGAAGTCGTCAATATCGAGATCCCGAAAAACGTGTTTGTAATTGAAAATTTTAGTTGCAATAGGTTTGGTATAGGTTTAAGAAATGATTGGTACAGACTGGTCTTTGAAAAAAGGAGGTATTTTAGATTGAACTAATTTATGATGAAGGATATTGCCTAAGTTGATGCCATCGATACCTTTGTTGGCAAAGGAAAGATTAAGGACAGATCTTTTCTCTTTTTCATCTTTGCCAATGCGGACTGGCTTGAAAAGTCTGTGACTTGCAATATCCAAAATTATAACTGTAATTTTGTATTGGTTTGAATGAGGGTTTGTAACAGTGGATTCCAAACATAAATTGAAGTTAGTCGTTTTTTCTCTTTATTTCATTGGTAACAGGAACGTACGTTTCTGATATATCACTATCAAAGTCTATCCTGTTACCTTTTTGTCTATCCTGTTACCGATATAAGTATTGCTCCTGCAAATGCTTAATTGGGAAGATTAAGACGTGATAACCTTAAGATGAGTTCAAACTATGAAACATTTCATTCGTTATGCACCTATATGTTAAGATAAAAATATTAACAACGTTTTTGTCTACAATTGTCTATCCTGTTACTGTAACCATAGCAACTATAGTAACAGGATAGACAAAACAGGATAGACAAATTTCTTCGTTTTTGATTGCTGTTGTGAAATAACTACTCCCTTTGGTGAAATGATTATGGTTTTCTATTGTGAATTTGGTTTCCAACACGTTATTGCATTTTTTACTAGCATACTGTTGGTGTAATTAATCAAAATCGTTGGTAACAGCATAGACATGAAACAAAGTACACTCTATTTTTTTCACTAAATGTCTTGAAATTTCATTTCTCTACACTGTCGTTCAAGAAACGAGGCGTTTTAAATGTAAATATTACTTTCTACTTTTGAAATCAACACTGACTGATTCAATATTCAAAGGGAGAAAAATGTAACGGCTGATTTAAGTAGCGGTAACAGGATGGACATGAACCTCCTGTTGAATTTAGTTTGTAGATAATATGTTACATACAATGATAAAGAAGCTCCGATTTTTCGTTAGAGTAATAATAAATGTTCTTAAAAAGTCTCTATTGCAGATATCAAGGCGATCAGAAAATCGGAAAAAAATCATTTGAATTGTGTTTTCCTGACACTGTACGCACACAAATACCCCCAAAATCGGCCTTACATGCAGTTAAATCTTATCAAAATAGAAGTTAGGTGTGTTTATTATTAATGTTCTGAATCACAAATCCGACAAGCTTTCATTTTAACCATTACAACTGAAATTTCCATCAGAAATAAAAATTTTAGCATGGGTGTACTTAATAACGACATTTTTTTTAAATGACCCAGGTAATGCCTGCCTCATATTACACCTATGTCTAGGGCTATTTCCACAGTTGGTTTTAGTATAGAGTACTTAATTGTTTTATTTTGGCTGCAGATATTCTGAAACGATACTATGATGTTCATAACCTAAATATTTTAAAATATATGTGTAATCTCCTTATTGCAGATAAGTTAAAACTCTATCAAAATCTACAAACAAATTTTACAAATATCCTATTTGAATTTGTTGAAAAATTATGAAAAATACTCTTTAAATTGGATTATTATCTATTAAAAACGATAACGTTGTTTGAAAACTAATAAAACATGTTTTTTTCCAGTAGGATGACCGTTCGCTCAAACATTGGGTCTTCTTGGGTTATACACGTGAAATTATATATAAAAGTATCGAGTTATGTTTTGTTTTACGAAGTGGAGGATATTTTAATTTTCTCCACAGTTCACAAACTACCATGATTTATATGATACATAGTTGCTTAAATGGACGTTAATTTTCTCTGGTGAATATAGTTGTTGCAATGCCAGTCATACAATATTCGATGCTCCGAATGGGAAATTTTGTGTAAGTCTCATAAAAGAAGGTAAGTGAAGGGATTGTCGTTACAACACTATTACAGATTTGAAATATATTACATAACTGTCACTCAACTCGTGATGACGTCGGTGGTATTATCAAAGACTTCCCTTTAAATTTCTCAGACAAAAATTTGCATTATGGCTGACATATTTAAGACTTACTTAACTGAGGTAAATACATATATTTAGATCTTTATGACAATGAGCTCGAAGTAATGTTTTACTTTCTAACTATTTTGATATGAACGTCACTGAAGAGTCTTAGGTGGGCGAAACGCGCGTATTGCATTTTAAATCATTTGTCTGGTAACTATTAAGCTTTATATCTCATATCGAAAGTAAAAGTCAGTTCACAATTGCATACACCCAATCGTCACATTTTATCACAAAGGGGGCCTCTACAGTTTAATCACTAGGCAGTCAACACTGAGGTTGTGAGTTCGAACCCCGCTGTACAATTGCTTTTGACTCCGATCTTAATTGACTAGGACTCTTAGTTATACTCCGGGCGCTCCGGCTTCTCCCCCCCCCCCTCCAATATAAACTGGCAGACACGAATTAGCCCAAAATTGTCGCTTGAAAGTGTCGTTAAAGCACTCACAATTAATCACTCAATATATCAAAGGTTAACATCTCAAGTTAGAATATAGATGGACGGAAAATCCTAATGCGAAGTCCATAGAATATCGCTGTTTGAAAAAAAAACATATAAAATGCAACTGTTTCACAAACCATTTTTTTTTTAACATATATTATATTTATAGAGAATCTTTACGAACTGGTTCCAAGGTTTGATCTTTTATGTCATATCATAACTCGGAAATGTTACAAGTATAAATAAATAGATAGCGGCGAAAATTGAATTATGAGGAAGACCTGAAATTAACAGAGGGGTAGCACAAAACTTTAATATGGATTTAAACGCGTAGAAGTTCAGTGCAAAAAAATGTTGAAAATATACCTCAAAACCCTATGCTTGTCTTTTGAATAATATAGTAGTTCATATCAACATCCATTCAAGGACATATTTTAACGAAACTTCATAGTACAAGTGGCACACTTTTAGTTGTAAAGGAAATTCCTATGCCAATTGCATCGTCTATATCAAAAGAAGTACAACTTAATGTTTTACGTGCCTCATTTCCTGATAATCTGTAATTGGACCGTATTGTTGTGAATGTAGTAGAATTGAAACATGACAATGACTGGCTGATTCTCATTGATTGACTTCGAAAGATCCAAACATATATATAATCCGTACATGCGGCTCATGTGGTGAAATGTACAGTTGAACAGCTCCAAAGTTCTTAATACACTGTTCATCGGTAAACTTATATATATCCTTCTCTAAAAGAGGTACGAAAAGATACCAGAGGGACAGACAAACTCATAGATTAAAAATAAACTGACAACACCATGGCTTAGAAGCAAAAAGACAAAAAGACAAACAATAATTCACAACATAGAAAATTAAAGACTAAGTAACACGAACCTAACCAAAAACTAGTGGCAGATCTTACGACGGGTGACTCTAACCCACGTTGTCAAAGCTTGTGAAATTTACGACTGGTTGTTTATTGAAGTTTTCCCACATGCATATACATGCATTCTCTGTACGTTTACATAAAATATGTACAGCATGATAAAATATATAATTCATTACATAAAACTTTTATCTTGATTTCTATTTCGGACTGAGAAAGTCCAAAAGCAGCGATATCTACCCAGTGCTGCACACATAGAAACGAATTATGCCTTGTAATAAATGCCCTATTGTTGTGCTGTCTGTTTGTCTGTTGGAACCTGTAACTAATGTTAAAAACTTACGATACAATCTGCAAATTAACAGTGCAACAAATCTATGTAAATCTCAGAAAAGATGATAGAAATATTTTGTGAAACTCATGTAAAAAGTATTAAAAGGGGAGAAAATACCACATGGATATGAAAAATCTTCAATCAACAATAAACTGACAATGCTATGGCTAAAAAAGAGAAGAAAGAAACAGACAAGCAAAATAACAATAGAAAACTAAAGACAACTAAAGACAACACAAAATTAATCCCATCAAACAGTAGGATGATCTCATGTGCTCTTGAGGGCAATCATATCATGCTCCACATGTGTCACCCGTCGTGTTGATCATGTTAGTACTAGCCTGGTAATATACATATCATTCATGTCACTGTATTATATTGATATACAACTATTGGAAGTCAGTTGGTGCATCCAAACAAAACTCGAGTTACATGTTCCATACATTACAATGAGTCTTAGTTGGGTAAGCCTTTAAATGCATTATGTTACTTTAGATAGATATAAGAAGATGTGGTATGCATGCAAATGTGACAACTCTCTATCCAAGTCACCATTTGTAAAAGTAAAACTAGTATAAGTCAAAGTGCGGTCTTCAACACGAAGTCTTTGCTCACACCGAACAATAAGCTATAAAGGGCCCAAACATATGACTAGTGTTAAACCATTCAAAGGAGAAAAAACAGTAGTCTCATGTATATCAAAAAACGAGAAAAGAGAAACGTTATGAACTACATCAACAATCGACAACTATTGAACATCAATTTCCTGACTTATAACAGGTGCAAAAAAATGCAGCGGGTTTAAACGTTTTAAATGGTATCATACTTCACCCTACCCATAACACAGTGACACATCACTACATAGAACAATTCACTGGTAGTATATGGTTACAAATTACCACGTCATACCATAAATTGGGTTTTCTCCGTATCAACGAAGTTAACAAGAAATACGAGCTGTTATACTTTATTATGTTATAGAATGACCCCTTTTACATAGGAATAACACATTTTGGTGGTTTACAATTTTTCCAGTACAGTTGTTGCTGTTTTACCCAGATGGAATCATAACATAATGCTGGAGGACAGCATGCTCCACTCATTGGCACATAACATGTTAAACCTGTCAACAAATTGATGCAATAAGTATTTTATAGAATTTTCTGTATTATTGCAATATGTAACTCACGACTGAGAGAAAAATAAAAATGAAATTACGACAGAAATACATATAAGACTATTGAAGAGATTATTTCAATATTGTTCTTTTTCATTGTAAACAATTATTTGTATTTTTTTAACATGAAAGTTTTACTTTAAATATTTCTGACAGTAGTTATTGTATTACGAAAGAAAACATCGTAGCACAATTACTAAAATATGAACCAAACCTATATGTTGTGTGATGCAACTTAGATACGGTACGATATATTCTAAATAAATTTTAATACTTAAATAGAAAAAAAACGAGTAACATTCCCTGTTTTGAATGAAATCTGTACCGGAAAACATCATAGATAACTTATGAAACGTATGCCTGAATTGAAGATATTATTTTGTTTGGGTTAATGTTCAAAACAAATTCTTTGCTAATTAAGCTACAAGCCAATTCAAATTTCAAAAATGTAGGTAGATATGGTGTGATCGCAATGACAACTCTGCGCAATAACAATCTATTTTCAAAGTTAGGCAAGTTTAAAACAACATTAACAAATAACAATTTGCGAGTTTGAATTATCATACTGTCACCGAAAGCTTTATTATTGTAGAGTCTAGGTGGTCGTGTGGTCTAGCTCGTCTACTATAGTGCAGGCGATTTTATGCCACGATCTCTCAGTAGCATGAGTTCGAATCCAGGCGCCGGAATAATAACATAAAAGTTTACTAAAGAAAACTTACAGATCTAACATTGTTAGGGTGATGTTTAGACGAATCATTATATGAAATATATATATTTATATATGTATATAGTATCGTTTTTTTTTATTAATTCAATTCATTTGTCTAACATTTGTCTTTCTCTTGTTGATCAACATATATGAACGTTCAATGTTTTACGAGCATTTCAGCGATTTCTAATAAAAGACTTACCTGATTTACAACCACAAGAAGAACTGCAAGAAGCCCCCTGCTCACCAACAGTACTTGAGCAAGTGCCACTTGTTGGGTTTCCTATAGATTGTAAAATTTGATAATATATTTGATGTGTTTCGCTCAGTTTTAGTTTGTAGCCCGGATTGTTTTTTTTTCAATTGATTTATGAATTTCGAACAGCGTTATACTACTGCTGTCATTTTTGTTAGATATATCATTATTATCAATATCATCAGAAGTATACACAATGTATATAGACATCACAATGTAGCTTCAAACTAGAAATGTAAAGTCGTTCAAGAAAGACATCGGCATTGCATAGACGCGGAGTGCGAAGACGACAATGTGGCGTAAACAGTATACTTTACCTAAACAGACGCAGAAAATAGAAAAGACTATATACGGATACTAACTTTTACAATTTCGGTTAAGATATATATACATCTGAATGTTTATAGTAGACTGGTGTTTGTATGATAACTTCGATATTGATGCAATTATATTGAGAGAAAATAGAATATTGTTAAAATTGAATTATCAATAAAAAGCTGTAAAAAAGGATTTCTTTATTCAGCTTATGTTCAAATTTAAAAGTGTAAAACAAGGATAATCGTACTTAATTGTTTTAGATTTTTGTTTGATCATCACCTTAAAATATTTTATAGACGGAACGATCAGTTGGCGTACATCATTATAATCTTGATATCTTTGGAATTATTTTTATCATAACTACTTTATCTGAATGTATTCCATGTCGACCGTTGAGGTATTCACTTAAGTATTCTGAATTATGATACACGAAGATATTCTTGTTTCATACATCGAAAATAGAATAAATGATTTTTTTCTAAACTTTTTTTGATCAATAAATACGTTATTGAGACTTTCCGCAAGAACAATTATAGAAGTGCATAATGCATAAATAACATACCAAAGTCACCAAGGCCACCTCCAAATTCAGGAAGAGCATTACCGTTAGCATCTCTACAGCAGGGAGTGGTTAAAGTACAATCATGAGAGTAGGTACACTGGGTACTCCTTCTTAACCGAAAACCAGTACTCAACATAAAACATACTGCACTCTACAAAGATCAGGGTTAATGACAATATACATTTTGGATATTTACCAACTTAATTGGCCATAATTGATTATTATACCAAACGACCAAGTTACGATGAAAAAAAGGTAAAATATTGTAACAGATTGTCAAAACACTTACCGTTTAACGACAAAAATGTACATTAGAAAACTATTTTGTGTCTAATGCCATTTCGCGTATGTACAACAAAGGTAGACCCTTTCTTTAAAATATAGATTGCCCTGAAAAGGTTCTTTTTACAAGAGATATCGTCGATACTAGATCCAAGTCTTGTTTGGTGTTGTTGCTTTGTCACTTAATGGATCTGGCCGTAGCCATATTTGTTTTTGTTGATCTGACATAACTTGACGTCATATCGTAAAGGGAATTAACTCGTGATCATTGAGGTATGACAAGGGTTATTCACCGGTGAATACTTAGGTTGTTGGATTGAGGCTTTAATTTGTCGGGTTTATTCGCCTAGGAATAATAGGGTTGTTCGATGGAGGCTTTTTTGGGATCATTAAAACGCTCCTGTCAAATTTTCGGAAAAACAACGAAATTAAACTATGACACGTGATTCCGTTTTAGCTAATCAAATAATTACTTTATAATGTCAGGTATAAATATAACAATAATTAATGCATTGTATAAAAACTGTTTTACACATGTAATTCGAAATCATGTGACACTTGCAACACGAAAATACATTGATGTATTTCAGGATCATGAGGATGTTATCACAAGTCTGCTTGAATAAAAGCTAGATCAGTTATAAAAACGCTGTTTTTCTTCTTCTTTTTTTCTCTCTTTTTTTGACGTCTAGCACTCATACATATGTTCCCTAATATATAAATATTTGACACAACGTTACAAGTGCGAACGGTTATAGAAAACAGATATTCTAACAGAAACTCTGTTGATGTGACAAATGAGTTATAGCTGACTTGCAATTGTCACTACCCTCAGTAATCGTTAAATTTACAAACTGTTGGCACTGATTTCTATCATCTACAATTAACTCAATGTGAAACTTATGTATAAGGTTGTATTGTATTGGATTTAAAAGTTAATGATAGTGATTGAAAATAACAACTACATGATTATATTCAGGTATGTACAGTTGATTTTTGGATTTGCACACATCATAAGTCATGTTCCTTGCATATAAAAGAGCTCAGAATTTAAAAACAAGAATTAGTTAAGCCCCATATTGGAAACCTTAATCTAGTTTAGATCGTTTTACAGGTTATGTTATTAAAATCCTGCACCTGTTTTTATTTTCTTCTTTTTGGTTTCTTTTGTTAACCGATTTTATCTATGGACTTAAGACAGATTGTGGGCAACTATTACAATTTTATGATTTATTTTTATGGATTTATAAGTTCCTACATTTGTCTTGTGATTTGCACTATATACATAAGTTACATTCAGTTTGCAGGATATGGCAATTTGTTAAACATGCAAAACGACATTCTGAGCTTTAATGTAGCCCATAGAAGGCTTTTACATTTAAGTGTAAGTGATATATATTTCAATGCAAAATAATCGGAGATAATTTATGCTCTATCAGCAGTTTAAACATTTATTTCGCGTCGAAGATGGTAAAAGAGATTTTGATTGGCATAGTTTTTCAGGTGTAACAAATATGCATTTAAAAAAACCAGCCTTCTTACCAGTATTATGAATTTCTGCATTGTTTTAGAGTATTAGCCTTTTTTTCAACTGTTCATTCAGATTTAACAACACGTTATTGTCCAAAAGCAAAACATCACAAAAGTCCCCAGATAACTTCCGGATTAAACGACTTATGTTTTGGGCGACAGATGATATTTACAAATGCAGAATTGATTTCATGTAATTGTTATGCAAGAAAGCATGTAGTTAAACATTACACTTTATTATATAAAAACTCAAAGCTACAAAGTTGCGATGTACTTTTAAATGTGCATTTGAGGGATTGTATCATTTTAAATATACATGAACAAATGTAACAATAAGACTGATGACAACTTAGCTAAATTGTAAGTTTACTGTGATGGCAAATATGTGCTTTACAACCAAAGCAGTAAATTCCTTTAAAAAGAAGTCTTTGGTAAAATTTCGGCTGTGATCCTACACCTTCTACAGTTCATGTGATCACAAAAGTACGAATTTAACTGGATTTACTGATTTGATGTAATTATCTATAATACTGTCCCACTTTTACATTAAAACGAGCCATACGAAAGTAACAAAAAAACTCCTTAGAGTATAAAAATTTGTCAGGTTAATGTAAGAATATTTTGAAATTTTCCCAAATAGGTTTCACATAAAATTCACTCAAATGTCATACAAACACAAAAAAAGTAAATAGCTATCAAAGGTACCAGGATTATAATTTAATACGCCAGACGCGCGTTTCGTCTACATAAGACTTATCAGTGACGCTTAGATCAAAATAGTTATAAAGCTAAACAATTTCAAAGTTAAAAAGCATTGAGGACCCAAAATTCCAAAATGTTATGACAAATACGGCGTAGGTAATCTATTCCTTGGATAAGAAAATCCATAATTTTTCAAAAAATTTATTAAATTACCATATCATTGATATTCATGTCAACACCGTATGATAGCAATGCGTGATTCCATTTAAATAAATTATCACAATGATATACAAAAAAAAAAGGCAAAATCCTATCTTGTTTTAATGACAATTTGAAAAATCAATATTCAGATCAGTTGACCAGAAACTATTTAATCGATAATAATTCTTACAAGTGTTCAGTAAAAGAAAAACGCAAGTGCTAGATCTGCTTTTTTCGCGATGAAAAATATATATGCGGCTGATACATGTACTTATTTTCAGTAATTCGGATGACTGAAAAAGGATCAATTTCAAATATATGTTTGTTATAAGAATTTTGTGGTATCGTTTGTGACCTCCGCAGAATATAAAAACAATAAAAACAAAAAAAAGATGGTATCTAGCATTTGAACTGATAATAAAATAAGTTTCATTGTAGTATAGTGATGAATCATTCATATTCCTCTTTAGTATATGCATTGTATTCCCTAAATAATAAAAAAAACAGTGGTCTGTGGTTATTAATTTTAATGGAAAAACAGATTATTAAAACATCGTGAATCAAGTCGGAAGCCTATTTTTATACGTGCCAATTCAAATTTTAGTAAGATTTCAGCCGGATATTTTTCTAAATATTGCAATTTTGTTTCTTAAAATGTACAAACAGTGTTTAGTAAAAAGAAAAACTAAAGTACTAAGTCTGCTTTTTACGCAATAAAAAGTATATATGCAGCTTATACTTATTTTGAGTAATTCCTATTACTAAACAGCATCTTACGAAAACACATGTTTACAGGAATTTTATGGTATCGTATGTGACCTCCATAGAACATAACTACGGAAGCCCTGGAGTGCCATGCACAAATTTTTTGTTAACTTGTGCGCACAGGTTACCAACTTGTGCGCACAAATTACACGTGATTTTATAGACATGCGCTGTTTTGCTAAAGAGACTACTTTATGGAACACTATAGCTGCCTAATACAAACATATGTTTATATACATGAATCCACATACTTTTCAATATCTGCACATGTTTTTTTCTATGTATACACACACTTTTCATATATATGATCATAGTTTACTTTATGTGCACTTACTTTTTATATATATATATGCACATACTTTTCCTACATATGCACATCGTTTACCTTATATGCACATACTTTTCTATATATGCACATATATGCGCATTTTTTTTTCTATTTGCACATAGTTGACCTTATATGCATATACTTTTTTCTACATATAGTTTTAAAAATCCATTGAGTAGTTTTGGAGAAATTAATCTCTAAAGACTGTTGATTGGAGTCAGAAAATTCTGACTGTAGTGCTCCCTTAAAGAGAACGACTTATGATAAGTCAATGGTATTTTGTATGTAGTTGTATATTAGCACATCTCATTTCCATGGATATTGTTCAGCCATGTACTTTCAGTCGTGGTTCATCAACTTTGAATATTTCCATTACTTACATGTTAAAGTATTGCTATTTTGGTTTCAACATTTGCATTGTCAAAATTACAAAAAAAGCGTTACATAACCATTTCTGTAAAAACAGTTTATTTGTTTTAATATTTTATCCTTGTTTCCAAATCCCAATAGGGAACATACTTTATATAATTGTATAAATAAACCAATTTCTCAAGACGTTTCGGCCATTGGCCTTCTTCAGTTCTTTATTTTTCCTCTCAACTACATGGCTGATATTGCATTTTTATTTCCTTTTCAATCAAATATCATATTGTATAGCCATGTAGTTGAGATGAAAAATAAAGAACTGAAGAAGGCCAATGGCCGAAACGTCTTGAAAAATTGGTTTATTTATACAATTATTTAATATTTTAACCAAGTTATATATATACATGATATATATATATATATATAAAAACACGTGTCTCATGTCTATCTCTAGATTCACCTTCCGTGACAAGGTAACACTACGACTATTGAAGTTATATTTTTATATAGCGGATGTGGTCGAGTGGTCTAGAGCGCTGGACATGAGGCTAAGCGATTGGTGCTGTAGTGTATCAAAGGTGTGAGTTCGAATCCCGCTGAGGGACGGACAAAAATTTGTCAGTATAAAATCTAACTCTAACACTGTTTGGTGTAATTTTCAGACTTATATATATATATATATATATATATATATATATATATATATATATATATATATATATATATATATATATATATATATATATATAATTACTTTCGTATACAAAGAGAAAAAATCAAGAGAGATACATTACTCCCACCCGACCATCAATTTTCAAAAGCTTACAACTTGAAAATGAATACAGGATTCTGTCATTATTTTTGTCTCCATATCCGATAGCATCTGTGAAATGGATATTACGTAACGGTCAATTAAAGCGATATGGCGTCCGTTTAAATAAGGGTTGATAAATGTATAATGTCAAATGATAGAAATATTCATCTGCATCGTTCTGCAAAACTGTTAAAACGACATTTTTTTTTATTTCAGTAATCAGTTCTGTTTGAGTGTGCTATTAACATATACTTTTCTCTAAAATATAGCTGGCAATGAAGAACCGCTAAATAAAGGCAACAGTAGTAATCCGCTGTTCAAAAGTAATAAATAGATTGAGAAACAAGTCCGGGGTTCAAATACTGAGTGTTTGCTACTCAGAATTTACCTCATTAGATAAGTATATTGAAAATAAAGATAGCAACGCGAAAGTGCAGAATTCAAAATATTCAGTGATGACATTATGTTATGCATCATCACTACTGCATAATACAAGTACTGGTATATATTCCGGTTTTTTGAAATACACAGTATATACATGCATATTTTATTCTGTTACGATATGACACATTTTAAACAGGAAAACAAAATCTTGGCGATTGGGTTCCGTTTGCTTGTGCCATACAGTTTTCAAAGTTCAGTTCTTGTTGCTGTACCCAGGCGAAATCATAGCATTTCTTCGGAAGACAGCATACACCAGTCAATGGCCGGTAACATGTTAAACCTGTCAATTAATTATTGCAATAAGTATTCAATAGCGTTTTCTGTATTATGTCAATATTTTACTCACGACTATCAGCAAAAGAAAAACATATTATTTCGAAAATAGATTTTCTATAACGATTAATGACGAGAGAGATTGTGTATGACCAGACATTTTTAAATGATATAATTAGCATTGTAATTTGATCATTATTATTTATTATTGGAAGTAAAAAGTAAAATCACAAAAATACTAAACTCAGAGGAAAGTCCATAATCAGATGGCAAAATCAATTGACAAAACACATAAAAAACGAATAGACAACAACTGTCATATTCCTGACTTTGTACAGGCATTTTCAAATGTAGAAAAGGGCGGTTAAACGTGGGTTTAAAGCCCTAAACCTCTCACTTTAATGACAGTCTCATCCAATTCCGTTATATTTACAATGATGCGTGAACTAAACAGACATAATAAATAAAATTGTCAAAATATGGGTACAGCAGTCATCATCGTGTAACAATTTTAAAAGGAATAATTTAACAGAACACAAAACACATCTATCTACAAATACATTCATTGATTCGCGTGTCTGACGTCAGAACATTTTATACGTCACCTAAATTTGTCGTTCAATGTATATACAAACAATTTAAAAATTTCACATGGGCAATGTTACCATACAGTGTTAAAAAAATCAAAGTATGTAAGAATTAATTTCTGAAATAGATAGAGATTTAATATAGTCAAAAAGTTATATAGAATTTATAAGAAACCACAAATAGTTCATTCAACTACGCGATTGAATAATTTTGACGTTTGTTGTTCAACGTATTTTCTAATTCATAATAGAAATATGTTATGTTGACATATAATAGAACAATATCATAATGACGGGATCCTTTAAAGTACAGAGTCACGTTATAACAACCAAAAGAAACACACAAAGTCGCATATACAAAACACATGCACCAGCGAAAATGAAAGATAATACAAACACATTGACGGGATGTTTAAGTACCGAGTCACGTTAAATGGATATCACATAAAACAATCCAACAGTAAAAGTAATATTAATAATAGAACAAAGACAAATGAAAGAACAATATAACATATTTAAGTCCATGTATATAGTTTGATTTTAACTTTCAAGTCTTACTTTTGATATTCTTATTATACTAATTGTTTCACCTTGTTATCGAAATTATATCGTTAACAGTTTTACCATACCTTTAAAGTAATGTTTTAACATTCGGATGGAACTAAGCTAGTAGCATTTATTGTTTTGAAATAAGACATGTGCGTTTAAAAAAGAATGATTGAAAACTTACGAAATATGTGAACTTATCAAAGATATTTTGTTTTCGTATACTTTTTTTCATTCTTCCTTTAACAATTCCGTTTATACTTTAAACAGCAAGGTAATCGCGAATCTATCTTAATCTCAATGCAAATCATGATAAAACAAACTCAAATCGGGGACTTTAATTTTCATAATATGAAATATACAGATATGATCAGAGAAAAGCCATGGCTTCAGCTCAATCTTTTTGATTAATCGAGCGGCTTTTTTTTTAACTCTTGATGGCCATAAACGATACGTTTGCGTTTATAATGTACTTTGCCGTATATGAAAGTTTTGATCCATATAAAAGATACATGTACTTTTTTAAGCCAATTGTTTTTAAAATATACACTAACCTAATTTGCACCCACATAAAGAATTACAAATAGCCCCTGCATTTCCATCTACACCGAAACAAGTTCCACTTGATGGTTAACCTACATATTTCAATAACAGATATTTAAGATTTATGACCCCTTCTGTAGCCATTTTTGTACGAATTTTTCAAACTTCAATTATATCAAAACTACAGATATAACGAATAATAGAGATAGGACGTTTTGTACATACACCAAGGGGAAACTTGATGCAAAGCATTATTATTTACTGTTTCATTTCATTTAATAGAAAAAGAGTACTTTGTGGCAAATAAACAATGATTTTTATAGAAAATCCACAGGCTTTAATACAGAGATGTTTGTAAAATTTAAAGCATAGATTACTCACTTGCTTTTCTATGATGTGCTAGTGTTTATTTTTTTACAAAAAGTTCAAAACAACCTGTAAATTCCAAAATACCTCTTGCTGGGTCACTAAAGTCGAGCGCATTCTAAAAGGTGTACTTGAAATGGTCCATATCTTTATGTGTTTTAACCAATTACTGCATTAATAAACTTGTTTTAAGGAAATTAATGCTAGCATTGCATGCAATTATAACACTATATATATCAGTCATCAAATTGCCAAATATGAGAGTGCAAGGATAAAGGCTGTGGATTTTCTATAAAATTTCATAGTTTAGCATTGAATCAACACAAGGGTACATAATCCTTAAGGTACTATACCAAGGCGATAAAGATTTTTACTCGGAATTTAATATACTGGTACTTAGTTCCTGTTTTAGAAACAGTACAACTACATTTACATACAGTGTAGTAAAACAAATATACTGCAATAAAACAACGGCATTTGAATATTAAATAGTTTTATTTTTAATAACAAGCAAGTAACGACATCTATATTTCTAGGAGGCTGACCTCGAAGACGGCAGTGCGGCATAAATTTGACAGTTTCTCTTGAAAAATGCAGACAAAAATGTAAATATAAACGCTTTATTTACTGTTTCGGTTCGGCTGTAAAACTGTATTTGTGTAGTAAAACAGTCGATTGCAAGATAAACTTCGTTAATGGGGAAATGTGTATGCAATTGAATCTACAATATGAATCTGCCGAAAAACTTCAAAACTAAAATCGTGAATAGCTGAATATGTCAAAACAGAACTACATAATTAGTTCTGTGTGAAACGGGATACATGTTTAGAATGATTAATTTTTTATTTGAATTTTGAAAACAATAATCACAACAATTATGAAAATGTATTTTCTATATATATAACATACCAAGGCCACCGAATTCTACGCTTTTTTTCATATCATGTTTATATTTCTACATTATTTGAATTATAAATAGGTTAGCCAAAATGTTTTGTTATTTCATAGTACTTATATCTATAACATGGTGATAGATGCAAAGATGTGTATAGAGGTTGACACCGCGGTTGACAATACTGGTCTCTTGCTTAACTGTTTCACTACGATTTAAATATTCTTTCTGGTCTCCATGACTTTTAGAAGTCAAAGAATCATTAAAGAAACAAAATACAATCACCAAATAGTGCAAGCAATGTTTTGTGACAAAACAACTACCTTATGTTCTAACTTTACATTGTCCGGCGAAAAATAATACACTAGGGGTATAATATATAATTCTTAAATGATTTGCATACAAGAAATACGTTGAAATGATTATTCTACATGACTTCCGGTAGTTGTTCCTGACGTTATTTATTTTCGAAAGACGACGTTGACAAAACTTCTTTTCGTTACCATTGTAAATAAGATGGAGACGATTTTACACAATTCGGCTCGACGTTAAACCATTTTATTTCACTTCACGTTAACTTTTAAATTAAATAATTAACACAAAACATTCATTTGAATAATAATAAGAGTTTTTGTAGATTATATGTTATCAATGAGTTTATATAATGGTGTTAACCAACAAATATATTCATGCGTCAGGCTAATTTTATGACATCACTAACTACAAATACAAATTCATCAACTTAATTTGACAAGGATTTTTAGAACTTATTTCTTGTTTGCAATGTCACAAGGAATATATAAAAAAGAAAATGTGATTGCCAATGAGACAGCTATCCACAAAAGACCAAAATGACACAGACATTAACATCTATAGGTCACCGTACGGCCTTCAACAATGAACAAAGCCCATACCGCATAGTCAGCTATAAGAGGCCAGATAAGACAATGTAAAACAATTCAAACGAGAAAACTAACGGCCTAATTTATGTAAAAAAAAAGAACGAAAAACAAATATGTAACACATAAACAAACGACAACAACTGAATTACAGGCTCCTGACTTGTAATTTGACTCCAAATCTAAGGACAGATAATTCAGATAGAGTTACTTTTATAATAGAATGTGTTAGGAATTTACCCATTTTATAATGTAGTTATATATTTATAAAATGGTCCTTATTGTTTTAAGTGTTGCAATTCTATATGAATTGTAATTTATCAACACCAAAAGCAATCTTGTATTCCTATTGATTTAAAATTAGATTAATCTAAAAATGGTGATGGCGAACTCTTTACATGTATTGTAATAAATAATAAGTCATTTCATTAAACTTAAACCATGTACCTAAATATACTTGCCAGTCACACACGAATTAAAATTTCAAAAGAGAAAATGATCGTGCCATACTCAAAATTATGCATGTATTTGTACTCGAAAACAAATAAGTGTTTTGATACTACAACAACCAGTAATTTCGAAAAAGTTAATAACATTTTCTTCTTAAGGTAGATGGGGTGTCTAAATTATAATCCATAGATTTTTTCAATAATTTGCCAAAATATAGTTTATAGATTGCTTTTTTAAGAACATTAATAAAAAGAATGGTCACGGGACTCTTTTTCACACTACAGGTTGTGTAAATTTGTCAGATTTTGTATAGATTATGCATGGAAAACCCAATTTTTCCGCCATTAAACGAAAACTACACCATAGAATTTTGAGATAAAACATGCTTTCAGATAAGAAACAGAAAAAATGGGGTCACCAGACTTGTTTTTCTTGCTACATTATAAAATGGGTAAATTCCTTACACATTATATTGTAAAAGTAACACTATCTGAATTATCTGTCCTTGGATTTGAGATTCGTTTTTTTATATAAAATTCAACCATAACAATGATAAAACATGGCATTTTTAATATCATAATGAAAACTCTTACACATGAATTACTCTACTACTCTCAAAATTTGCACATCACATCAAAGATCTACATCTTGTTTTCTGGTATTTCAAAATCCAAGATGGAGGAAGACATCCTATCTAACTTAAACAACCTGCGAAACAAAATATCTTTCGAAACATATGTACAAAGCAGTCAATCTTTGAGTTAAAACAAGCTTCTTAACTAATAAGTTGTCTCATGCTTGAACGAGACATGCATTCATATCCTTCAAAAGAGCTTAACTGGCTATTCATCTTTAGTGCAGGCATAAAAAGGAGAAAAGTGGAAAGGGATTGATATAAGCTGTAATAACATGTTTCCAAATCCACTATACATTAATGTGTGCAAATGAAACTAAAATAAAGAGATGAAATGCATTGCAAAAGTTTTGATCCAGAAAATCCTTCAATATATTGAAGCGAAAGTATATTTTTAGTATATACATATACATACATGTATATATAAATAATATGTTTTAACATTGAAAATTGGAAAACACGTACATGTTTATTCTGTGAAATACATGTCAGTTGCGACATTTGTTTACCTAGTCAATTGATTTTGAATTAGTTACTAAATATAAAGACTGAGAGAGATACAGAGTCTCGTTTTGAATCATTTAGTAAACTACTGTAGAGATTTAATCTAATATAATGGCAAAGTTGAAAAGTCTGCATGCTTATCATAAATTTATTCTACTGATATAACACTTATTGATCATTAATAGCTTATGATATTGAACAGTACCAACCAGACTTTAACTGATGGAGCCATTATGTCTTCTATGTTGATGTAAGAAGGTTATATAAACTGATTTCTCTTATGGCTGTGGCCTGTTTTATATTTCTTGCATGAATAGATATTTCTGGCATCACACTGCATGGAGTTTGATACGAAAATCTGTGTAAATAAAAAGCTAGAAATCATATAAATAGATAAGAAAAAGCTTCTTTTCTATATCGATGTGATGAAAATATTATTTATATTTATTAGTGGTATCTAAGGCTTTCCAAATCTAATTGAATTCAATGATTATCAATATGATCGCTCATGATCACAATACACTGCTAATAATGGTGAGTTTAATATTGGTACTTTCATCTATAAACCACTTATATAAACAAGATATGAATAGTTATCAAAGGTACCAGGATTATAATTTAGTACAGCCAAAATACAATTAATATCTTTGTAATAACACAATGAGTTATAAATTTTTCAAAACTGTCTTGTATCTATGATAAATATGTCTATCCCGTTTAGGACAATGACTTTAGTATAAAACAAATAGTCTATTTAAATCGTGAAAGTATTTTTAAACTTACTGGTTTATTTGACATATATGTTCCGTATTGTTCTTGTATACTTGGAATCCGAAAAAACGAAACGAAATATACCTTGGGATATTCGAATTTATAAGTTGAAAACAAACTGACAATGCCATAGCAAAAAGTCCAAAACTATGAAAAGACAAACAGTCCAAAAAGCACAACAAAGAAAACATAAGATAGAGCTACATGAACTACACCAAAAATCGAGGGTGGTGTCAGTTCAGTTGGAAATGAAAGCAAATCTTGTTCCACATGTGGAACCCGTTGTGTTGTCAATCTGAATCGGGCAATCAGTTTTATTTTGTAGGTCACATTTGAGTTTACTCCGTTAGTCATAAAACTAGGATTATGGTTTAAGTCACGAATATAACTTCATTTAAACAAGCCTTTTTAGTAATTGAACATTCTAATATCTAATAATAATAAGAGATGTGGTATGATTGCAATAAAACACTTACCATCAAAGGCCAAAATAATGATAACAATTCCCTTCAGATAAAATACGTGCGTTTGATGGTCTTTTTAATTATGATAACCGTTATGATTTTCCTAATCTCCGCACACAATCATTTGAGAAAAAGTTTACATACTAAATGAACTGGTTGTTCGAAAAATCTCATTGCAGATTTATTTGCTCTTACTCGTTTGAAGCATTTTTCTGAATCGAAAAGGGAAAGTATGCTGCATACACTTACTGGAAAATTAATTGTATGGATTGAACCTTTATATTTTCTCCTGGACAACCTTTATGTACGTTTCCTCGATAAAGTGTTTAGACAGGAATTCAGCATTTCGATGGGTATTAATTGCGCTCATTAATTAACAGATATATTCCTGTATTGCTTTGAAAACCGGTGATGGTATGATTTGTTAAATAATGCAGAGTTCTCTACATATTCTATCGAAATTAACCGAAAGAAATTTACTTTTAATAAATCTAACAACAGAAGTCGATCTTCTCTAGATTGAGACATTTCAATTTCTAACGGGAAACTCCATAACTAAAACTTACGATAAAAAAACGGTTTTCATTCCCTACTGATAATTATCCTCTTTTAGAATGCGAAGTTCTTGTGGCTTCATCATACGGGTGTGTAAATATATCCCAGCGTATACGTTAACCCGTGTGTGTCACCATTGATTACTTAAAACTTAAAACTTTTGCTAAATTCTTCCATTGAAACAAGGATTTGACTAGTAAATTTAGGTTTACCTGTAGAAACGGTATTTCACATTCTAACTTTTACGGTAATATTGTACTGAAAGCGCAGAAGTAACTTTGAGATCCGTGTAAACGCACAAAACCTTTAAACAAACTTATACGTAACGGCAAGTGTACCAATGGTGTAGAAAATAGATCTTGGAATAAAGTTTACATTGTCATCATCAAATATAAACATAACTATATTTGTATTCTTTTTAAATACATCCACGTTCATTCTTAAATATAGGGATTACTTTATCTATATATAAAATTATATCTATTTATTAAAAATTAACTATCCTACTGTCTGTCGATACATTTTGAAATTTTCTCCAGTGTTCACAAACTTCCACTTATATGACACATAATTGCTTGAACGGACGTCAATTTTCTCTTGGTAAATATAGATGTTGTAATGCCAGTATAAGGTGCTGCGAATGGGAACTTTCTGTTAATAGTCTCTTTCAGTGATGTCATAAGAGAAGGTAAGTGACGGGATTGTTGTTACGACATTTTTATAATTTGAAGTACATTACATCATGATCACTCAACTGGTGATTGCGTCGTTAATTTGATTAAAGAAGTCACTTAAACTTTCCCCAGAAAAAACTTTTGCATGTTTAAGACTTTCTTAACAGAATAGAATATATGTATTTAGATCTTTATGATTATGATCTCGAAGTAAAGTTTTACTTTCAACATTTTTTTATCTGAGCGTCACTGATGAGTCTTATGTAGACGAAACAAGCGTCTGTAGTATTAGATATATAAGCCTGGTACCTTCTGATAACTATTTGCACCACTGGTTCGATACCACTGCTGGTGGACGTTTCGTACCCGAGGATATCACCAGCCCAGTAGTCAGCACTTCGGAGTTGACATGAATATTCATTGTATGGTCATTTTTATAAATTAACTGTTGCAAAATGTATGATTTTTTCGTAATACTAAGGATTTTTTAAATAACCTGAGCCGTATTTTGCACAACTTCTTGGCATTTGGGTCAAAAATGCTCCTCCACTGATGAGTCTTATGTAGACGAAAAGTGCGTCTGGCGTATTAAGGTTTAAGACAGGTGCATTTGACTCCAACCTCAATTTACTAGATGTCAGTTTTCCTATCGAAAGTTAGTGATTTTCTCCGGACACACCGTCTTCCCGTACCAAAATAAACTGGCAGCCACAAAATAGCCCCAAAGTGGCGCATAACATTGGCGTTTAAACACAAACAATTAATCAAGGGACATATCAAAGGTTAACATCTCAAATTAAATATAAATTGACGGAAAAATCAAATGAAAGTCAAAAGAAGGTCGCCGTTTGAAAATAAACAACATATAAAATACAACAGTTTCACAAACCAGGCGTCGTTTTTTAATATATATTATATTCATAGAGAATCTTTACACACTGGCCCCAAGATATGATCTTTACATGTCATATCATATCTCGGCAATGTAATAATTAGAAATAAATGGATAGCGGCCAGAATTAAATTCTGAGGTAGACCTTATGTAAAGAGAGGAGTATCACAGAATTTTAGTATAAATAAAACGCGTAGAAGTTCAGTGCAAATAAATGTTGAAAATATACCGCAAAACCCTATGATTGACCTTTGAATAATATAGTAGTTGTAAAGGAAATTCCTATGTCAATTCCATCGTGTATATTTAAAGAAGTGCAACTGAATGTTTTACATGCATCATTTTCTGTAAGCTGTAGTTGAACCGTATTGTTTAGAATTGAAACATGACAATGACTGGCTGATTCTCATTGATTGACTACAAAATATCCAAATATTTATACAATCCGAACATGCGGCTCATGTGATGAAATTTACCGTTGAACAGCTCCAAAGTTCGTAATGCACTGTTCATCGGTAAACTTGTATCTTCTATAAAAGAGGGACCACGAAAGATACATGAGGGACAGTCAAAATCATAGATTGAAAATAAATTGACAACGCCATGGCTAAGAAACAAAAAGACAAACAAAAAGACAAACAGACAAATAATAACTAAGTAACAAGAACCCCACCAAAATCTGAAGGAGATCTCACGACGGGTGACTCTAAACCACGTTGTCAAATCTTGTGAAATCTACAACCGTCTGTTCATTGAAGTTTTTGCACATGCATATACATGCATTCACTGTACGTTTACATCAAATATGCACAGCATAATATAAATATATGGTTCATAATATAAAACTTTCTTGATTTCTATTTCGAACTACCCCGGGTTAGTGAATGTAATGATGAATCATTATTTACAATTTTGCTAAATTGACCCTTCAATTATGCTCAATGACTCCGACTTAGATTCATTTAGGAGATATTCCTACCTCCATTTAATCAAATCTTCATCCGACTACACTCGTCATTTGTACAATATCAATTATAATATCAACACGCCTCTTTACGGTATATACTCCTATACTGTGTATTTAAAATATTAATTGATAAGAAATTACTACAGTTGGGTGCAGACCAAGCATTACATGTAGACGGGCCGAAAAAGTTAACGCGGCGTTTACTCGCGTGCACTTCATGTAAACGCCGCGTTAACTGTGCGTTAACTCCGAAATTGCAGTAGACATTAAAAGTAAACGGGCGTTTACTTTCGCGTTTACCTCCGCGTTAACGCAAAAACGGCGAGTCTTCTAATTTTGTAAAGAGTAAACGGGCGTTTACTTTTCCGTTTACCTCCGCGTTAACGTGGAAAAAGGCGCGTCTTCTATTTTTGTAACAAGTAAACGCGCGTTTACTGTTTGTAGTAAACGCCCGTTAACGCAGATTGTCATCGTAACTTGGATACACTGACCTAAAATATGAAATGATAAGGAACATCAAAATTAATTGACCAAGTGGTCATTTCTGCTTGACATATTGACGATTACAGTTATTTAAAAATGTCACACATTTGTATTTAATTGAACAATAATTATAGTACATTTCTTGTTCTTCGCTAATAATAGTTTAAGTATGTTTATTCAAATACATGTAATTTAATCCTCACCAAAATCAAACAGTTTTCTCATCTTAGACAGACTGACTCGTAAAACAAAACTTTTTGATATCATTCACCACAACTGACAATATTTACCTCTTAACAAGTTATCTTATTCTATATAGAAGTATTTCAGTTATATTTTTATGCCATAACTGACCATATAAAACAATTGACAGCAATTTTTGTACCAGCCTGACGGCGATGACCTCTTTTTATTTAAAATATTGAATAGTAAACAAAATTCCGTAGTTTTCATACATCAGACTAACTCGTAATATATAATTATTATTAGGTAGCAATATTTGAATATTATGACTGAAAAATTTTGTTCGCATCAATTTAGAGTGCCAGCATATCCTTTTTTATTCAAAATATTGAATCGTAAACCAAATTCAGTAGTTTTCATACCTCAGACTGACTCATATAATAAAATTGTTTGTCTGCAACAACCAAAACTGACCATATAAGCATTCTAGTATGTAAATCTATATAGCCGCATAGTAAATCAGTTATATTTTCATGTAAGGATTGATTGTATAAGAAAATAGGTAGCAATATTTGAATATTATGACTAAAAAATTTTGTTCGCATCAATTTAAAGTGCCAGCATGTCCTTTTTTTATTTAAAATATTGAATTGTAAACAAAATTCAGTAGTTTTCATACCTCAGACTGACTCATATAATAAAATTATTTGTCCGCAACAAACAAAACTGACCATATAAGCATTTAATTATGTAAATCTATATAGCCGCATAGTAAATGAGTTATATTTTCATGTAAGGATTTATTGTATAAGAAAATAGGTTGCAATATTTGAATATTATGACTAAAAAATTTTGTTCGCATCAATTTAGAGTGCCAGCATGTCCTTTTTTATTCAAAATATTGAATCGTAAACAAAATTCAGTAGTTTTCATACCTCAGACTGACTCATATAATAAAATTATTTGTCCGCAACAACCAAATCTGACCATATAAGCATTTGCTTATGTAAATCTATATAGCTGCATAGTAAATGAGCTATATTTTCATGTAAGGATTGATTGTATAAGAAAATAGGTAGCAATATTTGAATATTATGATTACAAAGTTTTGTTCGCATCAATTTAGAGTGCCAGCATGTCCTTTTTTATTCAAAATATTGAAGCGTAAACAAAATTCAGTAGTTTTCACACCTCAGACTGACTCATATAATAAAAATGTTTGTCCGCAACAACCAAAACTGACCATATAAGCATTCTAGTATGTTAATCTATATAGCCGCATAGTAAATGAGTTATATTTTCAAGTAAGGATTGATTGTATAATAAAAAAGGTAGTAATATTTGAAAATTATGATTAAAAAAAATTGTTCGCATCAATTTAGAGTGCCAGCATGTCCTTTTTTTATTTAAAATATTGAATCGTAAACAAAATTCAGTAGTTTTCATACCTCAGACTGACTCATATAATAAAATTATTTGTTCGCAACAACCAAAACTGACCATATAAGCATTTTATTATGTAAATCTATATAGCCGCATAGTAAATGAGTTATATTTTCATGTAAGGATTGATTGTATAAGAAAATAGGTAGCAATATTTGAATATTATGACTAAAAAATTTTGTTCGCATCAATTTAGAGTGCCAGCATGTACTTTTTTTTATTTAAAATATTGAATTGTAAACAAAATTCAGTAGTTTTCATACCTCAGACTGACTCATATAATAAAATTGTTTGTCCGCAACAACCAAAACTTACCATATAAGCATTTTATTATGTAAATCTATATAGCTGCATAGTAAATGAGTTATATTTTCATGTAAGGATTTATTGTATAAGAAAATAGGTAGCAACATTTGAATATTATGACTAAAAAATTTTGTTCGCATCAATTTAGAGTGCCAGCATGTCCTTTTTTATTCAAAATATTGAAGCGTAAACAAAATTCAGTAGTTTTCATACCTCAGACTGACTCATATAATAAAATTATTTGTCCGCAACAACCAAAACTGACCATATAAGCATTTACTTATGTAAATCTATATAGCCACAGAGTAAATGAGCTATATTTTCATGTGAGGATTGATTGTATAAAAAAATAGGTAGCAATATTTGAACATTATGATTACAAAATTTTATTCGCATCAATTAAGAGTGCCAGCATGTCCTTTTTTATTCAAAATATTGAATCGAAAACAAAATTCAGTAGTTTTCATACCTCAGACTGACTCATATAATAAAAATATGTGTCCGCAACAACCAAAACTGACCATATAAGCATTCTAGTATGTAAATCTATATAGCTGCATAGTAAATCAGTTATATTTTCAAGTAAGGATTGATTGTATAATAAAAAAGGAAGTAATATTTGAATATTATGATTAAAACATTTTTGTTCCCATCAATTTAGAGTGCTAGCATGTCCTTTTTCATTCAAAATATTGAATCGTAAACAAAATTCAGTAGTTTTCATACCTCAGACTGACTCATATAATAAAATTATTTGTCCGTAACAATCAAAACTGACCATATAAGCATTTTATTATGTAAATCTATATAGCCGCATAGTAAATGAGTTATATTTTCATGTAAGGATTGATTGTATAAGAAAATAGGTAGCAATATTTGAATATTATGACTAAAACATTTTGTTCGCATCAATTTAGAGTGCCAGCATGTCCTTTTTTTATTCAAAATATTGAATCGTAAACAAAATTCAGTGGTTTTCATACCTCAGACTGACTCAGATAATAAAATTATTTGTCCGCAACAACCAAAACTGACCATATAAGCATTTTATTATGTAAATCTATATAGCCGCATAGTAAATGAGTTATATTTTCATGTAAGGATTGATTGTATAAGAAAATAGGTAGCAATATTTGAATATTATGACTAAAAAATTTTGTTCGCATCAATTTAGAGTGCCAGCATGTGCTTTTTTTATTCAAAATATTGAATCGTAAACAAAATTCAGTAGTTTTCATACTTCAGACTGACTCATATAATAAAATTATTTGTCCTCATCAACCAAAACTGACCATATAAGCATTTGCTTATGTAAATCTATATAGCCGCATAGTAAATGAGCTATATTTTCATGTAAGGATTGATTGTATAAGAAAATAGGTAGCAATATTTGAATATTATGACTAAAAAAATTTGTTCGCATCAATTTAGAGTGCCAGCATGTCCTTTTTTTATTGAAAATATTGAATCGTAAACCAAATTCAGTAGTTTTCATACATCAGACTGACTCATATACTAAAATTATTTGTCCACAACAACCAAAACTGACCATATAAGCATTCTATTATGTAAATTTATATAGCCGCATAGTAAATGCGTTATATATCAATGTAAAGATAGCAATATTTGAACATTTTAATTGACGAGATGGTACAAATGCACATACTTATATTACACTTTATTGATATCCCTTTCAATATACTGTTCAATTTACGTTTTTTTTTATCATTTGTAAAAACAGAATCTTATCATGTTAATCCAAGGCAAACAAGGTGAATTTCGATTAAAAATTAATGTATTAAATACATCGAGTTATTATAGTTAGGAATTCGAAGAGACAATTATAAACGGGGAACGAAACAACGTAAACCATGATGTTTATATCCCATCATATAAAAATATTCTCCCGATGTCTCGGATAACCTTTCTTTCCGTATCGATATTTGCACATGTAACTTTTGAAAGGAAAATATAGAAAATCTGCCAATCAGTAAAGTTAATGGACTTTATGAAAGTGATTTTGTGTAATTTAATATTTCGAATTAAAAGAGTTTTTGAATTGTTCTGGTTTGAAACACATATACGTGAAATATAAAGACTAAAGGTCGCTTTTATAAAATAAATGTGCAAATGAACTTGAATTTTATTTCTAAATTTACCCAATCAGTTAACGCGAAAAGTAAACGTGCGTTTACTTTCAAGTGCACGTAAAAATACACTTGTAAAATCTGTACTAACGCCCGTTTACTTTTAAGTGCACGTAAAAATAAATTTGAAGAATTCTGAAGTAAACGCCCGTTTACTACTGACTAAACGGACACATAGTAAACGCCCGTTTACTAGGGTAGACATTAGAAATTTCCATTTCGACCACGTTAACGTAATTATAGTAAACGTGCGTTTACTAGTGAACGGGAGATTTGAAGTTAACTAACGAAATATGTGCACGCGGCGTTAACTTGCGTTTACTTTATGTAATGCTTGGTCTGCACCCAACTGTACGTTGTTCTTAATTGTATCATTTTTTTTTTCTGTAAGACTTATTGTTCATGGTATTATAATTCATGCAATCTCCATAAAACGGAAATAACGAACTATCAGTTTGATTTTGACAAATGTATACGTAAGCATTTGTTTAATTAAGATTTTCCTCTTTTAGAATCTTTGGTCGTTTGGAGATCGGTTAAAACCATCTTTTGTTCAGTTTGGTTCAAAATAAATTTGAGATACTACATAAAAAATAATGAGTTGATGATACCCTTACAGACTGAGTGAATCAAGAAGCAGAGGTATCTGCCCAGTGCTCTACACATAGAAATGAATTATGCCTCGTAATAAATGCCCTATTGTTGTGCAGTCCGTTTGTCTGTTGGAACCAGTAATTAATTTTAAAAGCTTGCCAATTAACAGTGCAACAGTTCTATGTTAATCCTCAGAAAAGATGATAGAAATATTTTGTGAAACTCATGTAAAAGTATAAAAGGGGCGAAAAATACCAAACGGAGATAAAGAAAATCATCAATTGATAATAAACTGACAATGCCATGTCTAAAATAGAAAAGAAAAAAATAAACAAACAAACAAACAAACAAACAATAGATAAAAAAACACAACATAGAAAACTGAAGACAAGACCAAATGAATCCCCTCAACATTCAGGATGATCTTATGTGCTCTTGAGGGCAAGTAGATTCTGCTCCACAGGTGTCACCCGTCGTCGTGTCGCTCGTGTAAGTACTAGCCTGGTAATCTACTTACCATACATATCACTGTAATATATTGAAATATAATGATTGGAAGTACGTTGATGCATCCAAACAAAGCTTGAGTTACATGTTCGGTACATTACAATGAGTCTTAGTTGAGTAATCTTTTAAATGCATTAGGTTACTTTAGGTAGATATAAGAAGAAGTGGTATGCATGCAAATGTGACAACTTTCCATCCAAGTCACAATTTGTAAAAGAAAAATTAGTATAGGTCAAAGTGCATTTTCAACACGGAGTCTTGGCTCACATCGAACAGTAAGCTATAAAGGGCCCCAGCATATGACTAAAACCATACAAAGGAGAAAATCAGTAGTCTAACCTATATACAAAAAAAGAGAAACGAGAAACGATACGAACCACATCAACAAACGACAATTATTGAACAGTAGGTTCCTGACTTAGAACATGTCTCTTATTTTTGAGTGTAAATTGACATTGCGATAAGACGCGTCACGGTACTTGTCTACCCCAAATTCATGTATTTGGTTTTGATGTTATATTTGTTATTCTCGTGGGATTTTGTCTGATGCTTGGTCCGTTTCTGTGTGTGTTACATTGTAGTGTTGTGACGTTGTTCTCCTCTTATATTTATGCGTTTCCCTCAGTTTTAGTTTGTTACCCCGATTTTGTTTTTTGTCTATGGATTTATGAGTTTGAACAGCGGTATACTACTGTTGCCTTTATTTAGAACAGGTGAAAAAATGCAGCGAGTTTAAACTTTTTAATAGGTATCATACTTCACCCTACCCGAACAAATAGTGACACATCACTACATAGAACAATCCACAGATAATATATTGGTACGCATTACCACGACATAACATAAATTGGTTTTACTCCGTATTCAACGAAGTAAACAAGATATACGGGTTGTATTACTTTATTTTGTGATAAAATGACCCATTTTACATAGGAATAACACATTTTGGTGGACGACAATTTGCCCATTACAGTTGTTGTTGTTCTACCCAGACGGAATCATAACATTTCGCTGGAGGACAGCATCCTCCACTCGTTGGCACATAACATGTTAAACCTGTCAAAAAATTGTTGCAATAAGTATTTTATAGAAGTGTCTGTATTATTGCAATATGTAACTCACGACTATGAGAAAAATATAAAGAAAGTACGACAGCTAGAAATACGTTATTTGACTATTGAAGAGATTATTTTTAATACTGTTGTTAGTCTTTTTCGTTGTAAACAATTATTTTTTTATTTTTAATTTGTATTTTTGTTGTTTTAGGGTTTTTTTTCTTAAAAGGCTAGTTTAACTCTAATTTTCTTCACAGTATTCATTGTATTACAAAAAAAAAACTTCCTAGCACAAATACTTAAATATGAACAATACCTATATATTGTGTGATGCAACTTAAATACTGTACGAAATATTCTAAACAATTGTTTATACTTGTATAGAAAAAAAACGAGAAACCTTCCCTGTTTTGAATGCAATCTCTACCGGATAACATCATATAACACTTATCAAACGTATGCCCTTATTTAAGTTATCATTTTATGTTGATTAATGTTTTAAATTCTTTCTTTGTTAATTATTTAAAACAGGTTTTAACGCAAGCCAGTTCAAATTTAAGAATAATAGGCAAATGTGGTGTGATTGTACAATAAAAACCCATTTTCAAAGTTGGGCAAGTTTGAAAACAACATAAACAAATAACAATCACAATTAAAGAGTCTGATTTATCGTACTGTTCTGTAAATAAAACAAATAACATGGCTTATAAAAACTACTTTAATATACATATATATATATATAGAGAGAGAGTCGTCACTGGTTCGGACGTACTTTAAATATGATTTACTAGTAATTATTTCTGTGACTGCATCTTACATTAACATGTAGGATCCTTTACAATAGATAATTCAGCTGATCTGTAACAATTCCAAATTCATGCTTTATATATCAGGTACTTAGTTACGACGCCAGATTAAAAATGACGAGTAAAGGTAACACCCGGCCACCGGAAGTTTTGTGTAGCCTAAGTGGTCGTGTGCTCAACGGGCATAGTGCAAGGCGATTTGATGCCACGATATCTCAGTAGCAAGAGATCGAATACCGCTAGTATACTAGTTCAACTCTGACAATTGTTTTTCTCTTGTTGACCAACATATATAAACGTTTATTTTACATGCATTTTCATGATTGATTTGGAAAGACAGACCTACCTGATTTACAACCACAAGAAGAACTACAAGAAGCCCCCTGCTCACCAAGAGTACTTGAACAAGCTCCACTAAGTTGGTTTCCTAATGATTGTCAAAATTGATAATTTAAGTATATCAATATCATCTGAAGAGTACACAATGTATATAATTATCACAATGTAGCTTCAAACTAGAAATGTCAAGTCATTTAAGAAAGAAATCGACATTGCATAGACGCGGAGTGCGAAGACGACAATGTGGCGAACCAGTAATTTGAATGCCACTGTTATATCAAAACAGAAGCGGAAAATCGAAAAGACAAAATACGGATACTAACTTTTATCATTTCGGTTAAGATAAATATATTTATACTGCAATTAGTTGTGTTTATTTCCTAAATATAGTAACACAGCCATATTTTGTGCAATGTCAATTTCATTATGGAACACTTTTTCCAGTCAGGGCTTCATTAAGGGATGGAAATAAGTTTGAAATTTGTGTTACAATTTAAATAGCTATGAATTGATTTATTCAAATTGCAGTATAAAAACAATATTAGGTCAATGTCAGAAAAATATCAAATTTTTTGTACTCGACGCAAAACTGGGGAAGGGCTCGGTAGAACCTCGCCCTTCCCCAGTTTCTCAGCCTCATACGAAAATATTCATATTTTTCTTTCATTGACCTAATAGTGTTTATATATATATATATATATATATATATACATCTGAATGTGTATAGTAAAACTGTTACTTGCATGATAACTTCGATATTGATGCAATTATATTGAGAGAAAAACATATTTCTAAAATGCAATCATCAAAATACAAGTTGTAAAAAAGGATTTCTTTATTCAGCTTGTGTCCACATTTAAAAGTGTAAAACAAGAATAATTATGCTCCTCAACTTCGTACTTAATTTTCATGTTTTTGTTTTAAACAACACCTTTGCATATTAGTTCGTTTCTGTGTGTGTTACATTTTAATGTTGTTGTTTTTTTGTATTCTAGTTTTCCTCTTATATTTGATGCGTTTCCCTCAGTTTAAGTTTGTAACCCGGAATTGTTTTTTTTCAATCGATTTATAAATTTCGAAAAGCTGTTGCCTTTATTTGAAGACGAAACGATCATTTGGCGTACAACGTTATACTCCTGATATCTTTGGATTTATTTTTATGATAACTAATTTATCTGAATCTATTCCATGTCGACTACGCAGGTATTCACTTAAGTATTCTGAATTAAGATACTCGTAGATATTCGTGTTTCATATATCGGAAAATAGTATAAATGATTTTTAATTACTTTATTGAGACTTTCCGCAAAACAATTATGGAAGTGCATTAGGCATTAATAACATACCAATGTAACCAAAGCCAACTCCAGGAAGTGCATTACCGTAAGCATCTCTGCAGCAGGGAGCGGTTGTAGTACAATCATGAGAGAAGCTACACTGGGTCCACTGGGTTAACGGAAAACTAGTACACAACATAAAACATACTGCACTCTACAAAGATCAGGGTTAATGACAGTATACAATTATGGCCCGCAAAATTGTCAACCCAAATACGGGTTATTCCATGGGGGCTTTAGCCGGAGGGGAATAACCCTTACTCTTTTAGACAGTGTTGGATATTTACCGTCTTACATTGTAATTGGCCATGATTGAATAATATACCGAACGAACAAACTTACGATAAAATTACAATAAAAAATTGCCAAAATACTTACCTCAAAAATGTAAGTTAGAAAACTATTTTGTGTCTAATACCATTTCGCGTATGTACAACAAGGGTTGACTTCTTCTTTAAAATATAAATGGCTCTAATGAGGTCCTTTTACAAGAGATATTCGTCGACACTAGATGAAATTTTCCAAGTCTTGTTCGGTTTAGTGTTCGGTTTAGTTTCTTTGTCACTTGATGAACCTTGCCGTAGCTATATTTGTTTTTGTTGATCTGACGTTAAGTGACGTCATATTGTAAAGGGCATTAGCTCGTGTTTATTGAGGTAAGACAAGGGTTATTCACCGGTAAATAATAGGGTTCTACGATGGATATTTCAATTTGTCGGGGTTATTCACCGAGGAATAATAGGGTTGTGTGATGGAGCCTTCAATTTGTTGGGATTATTATATCGCTCCTGTCAAAATTTCGGATAAACATCGAAATTAAACTATGACACGTGGTTCTTATTAGCCAATCAAATAATTACTTTATAATGTGAGGTATAATAACAATAATTTTAATTTCCTTTTTGCTTTTGGTTTCTTTGGTTAACCGACTTGATCTATTAATTTGAGATAGATTGTGCACAACTATTCCAATTTACAAGTTTCTGAGGTGGTCTTGTGGTTTACACAATATAAATTACTTACATTCAGTTTACAGGATTAGGCAACATGTTTAACATTCAATAGGTCATTCTAAGCTTCATTGTAGCCCAAAGAAACCTTTTACATTTTTAGTGTAAGTGGTATATAATATACTATTATGCAAAATATTTGGAGAAATTTTATGCTCTATTCACAGTTTAAAAAAAAGATTCCGCCGAAAATGGTAAAAAGAGTGCGATTGACATACTGTAAACCAACTTATTTTTGTGGATACATTTATTTCGCGTTTAGCCCATTCTAGCCTATTTCGCGGCGATTTAATTTCGCGATTCTCAAATTTATCTGATGTACTTAAGTTAGGAAAAATCCAAATTTTATATATTCGCGACGATTTATATTAGCGATATTTTTCGAATCGAGACAGTCGCGAAAATAAATCGCTCGCGAATATTAGTTAGGTTACAGTAGTTTTTTAGTTGCATTAAATATGCATATTAAAAATAGCCTTCTTACCAGTATTATGAATTTCTGCATTTTTTCAGAGTAATATCCTTATTTTTCAACTGCTGTATATACAGATTCCACCACTCTTTATTGTCCAAAACAAAACTTCATAAAAGTTCGTCGATTAAACGACATATGTTACGGCGACAGATTATATTTGTTTATGCAGAATGGATTTCATGTAATTGTTATGCATGTAAGCATGTAGTTGAACATAACACTTTATTATATAAAAACTCGAAGCTACAAAGTTGGAATGAACTATTAAATGTGTAGACATTTGAGAGAATGTACATGAACAAAAGTAAAAATAAAACTGATGACAATTTAGCTAAATTGTAAGAACACTGTGATGGCAAATATGTTCATTACAACCTATACTTATTTGCACGTTTCTTGTGGTGAAGCAGTAAATCCCTTTAAAAGGAAGTCCTTGATACAATTTCGGCTGTGATCTTACACACTACCTTCCACAGTCCATGCGATCACAAGAATACGAATTTAACTAGATTTACTTATTTGATGTAATTATCTATAATTGTCCCACTTTTACATTATAACAAGCCATACGAAAGTATAAAAAAACGAAAACCTCCTTAGCGTATCAAAATTTGTCAGGTTGGTGTAAGAATATTTTGAAATTTTCCTAAAAGAATGCACTTAAAATTCACACAAATGTCATACAACCACAAAGAAATTAAAACAGTAAAAAAGTAGATAGAATCTAGCATTTGAACTGATAATAAAACGAGTTGTATTGTAGTATAGTGACGAATCATTCATATTCCTCTTTAGTATATGCATTGTATTCCCTAAATAATAAAAAAACAGTGTTCTGTGGTTATCATTCTTAAGGGAAAAACAGATTATTAAAACATCGTGTATCAAGTGGGAAACCAATTTTTATGCATGCCAATTCAAATGCTAATAAGATTGCAGCCGGATATTATTCAAACAATTGCTATTTTGTTTCTTACAAAAAGTGTTTAGTAAAAAGAAAAACTCAAGTACTAGATCTGCTTTTTACGCGATAAAAAATATATATGCAGCTTATAATTATTTTAAGTAATTTTATATCATTATGTATATAACTGAACAAGATCTTACGAAAAAACATGTTTAAAGGCATTTTATGGTATCGTCTGTGACCTCCTCAGGACATAACACGTGTTTACTGTTCACGAAAACAAACCCTAAGTAGAGTATATTGTTCTTTACTTACATGCTATTAATACAGGTGCAGTTGCATACGGTTTTATTTCATTAATGAAATTGATCATCAATTATATGTCTACAAAATTGAGAAAGGAAATGGGCAATGTTTCAAAGAGACAACAACCCGACCGAAGAACAGAAAAACAACAGAGGCCACCAATGGCACCAATGGATCTTTAAAACATCGAAAAAATCTCATTCGGATTTCAAAAATAGAAATAGAGGCAGATTATACCAGAGCAATTTAATTTAAAAATGGCTTATTTATACAATAAAAACATGTTTACCTCGATTATTCAATTATTATATTTACGTTATCCTATGCACGATTTCTGTCAATGACCATTATCAAATTTTATAAAGTAATTGTATCTTTTAAACGTGAAGAGAACGAAAACACCTGAAGAAACAATGCAGATAAGGATTCCATGACACTAATTTCTTTTTGTAGCCAATATTGTTGATTTCATGAAAGAGAGTAATAGACATGCGACGTAACAATCACTGAACTAGAAGTATCAATGAAAGATGTGGACCTTCTGTAGGTAGTTGAACTTGACTTCTAGATATTTACTGTCAACTGATTTCATATTGATTCTTCAAATTGTCATAAGAACGACATAGAGTTTGGCTTTTTTTGTATCATTGTAATGAATTTATTTTTGGTTAAGGACATTATACCCATGTAGGTAACAAATATTTTGTGTACATATGTTTCAATATAGGATCATCAAACAACAAAATAAGCTGGCTAATTAAAAAAAAAAAAAAAAAACAGAAAATAGGAATGACGACCAGGTCCGTAGACGATCTGTTTACCTGTTGGATCTGCAGAATGAGTGTGGATATAACCAAACAAAGCTCAAAGATACTGTCAATATGTAATGAAGAATGGAACTTGTAACCAGACGAGGAATATGCCATTCTTAATCTTGTAATGTATTAATCAATATATATGAAGTACAATATTAAAACGATTTTTTGTTATAATGATTTTTGTTATGTAAACATTTACAATAAAGATAAAGATAAATAGTGTTCTTTGTATTATCAATACATGTACAAAGCCTGTAAAAAGCCTTCTTAAACGTGAGGACAACAAATGCTTACACGAGAAACTGCATATCTGAAAATAATTTTAGCATATGATAATAACAAAGGATAATTGTCTTCTATGTAGTGATTTATATACTGTTGTGCTTTCGTTACTGCTGTGATGTTTTAAGTTTGTAATCCATATATAAGTTTTAAGATACATTTGATTTGATATCTTTCGCCTCTTTTGTAATATGAACAGGGTTTCCGAACGGACCGTAACGATTTATTAGAGCAGAATTTGTAAGCCATTATTTGAATCTATGTATTTTCCTTAGATAAGTGAATACGACAGAAGCGTGTATTAGATACAAAAAAATGTGGCTACACATCACAAGCACTTAATCAGAAGAAAGCGGGAAAAGTTGTCATAATCAAATTTTGCCCATTAATCAGGTCAAGATGAAATCTGCTGAGAACTAAAGCATAAAATTTTCTCTACCATAAATTACAAATACGCTGTTTCATATTTTTATTTTGTAATAGTATATATATGCATTAATGAGGATAATGACAAGTTGGTGGGCGACAATTAGCCCAGTAGAGCTGCCGCTCTTCTACCCACGTGGCATTATAACATCTCCTTGGGGGACAGCAATGTCCAGACATTGGTCGATAACATGTATAACCTGAATTAGAAAAATCATATTATATATATAAATATATATATATATGTGTATTTCTTTTGGATTTAGATTTGAGTGAAATACAAATGGTTTTACTTAAGGTGTAATACCACCATTGATTTCCCCTATTAGTCTTTGTTAAATTTGCATTTTCTAAAAAAAATGTGCAGAATTTATCTTTGTTTTGAATAACGAAATACTTGGCATGAGTAAAGCTTTATCCTGTCCAGTACTAATTCACAATTCACATAACATTTCATTGCATACAAGAAAATAATTATCACTGGAAGTCAACCAATATAAGTTATCTACGTTCATATCCGTGTTCAGGGTACTGAAGGGTGTTAAAATATCCATATCTACAGATATGAACGTAGATAACGAATTTATCCCCGATCTTAGTCCGAATCGGGCGAGTTTTATGGAAATTCGGGTACAAAGTGTAACGTGAAAACAACGTTTTCTTCATTATCTTCATTATCTAAAAAGGTTTTATTGAAAGTTGGAAATTTTACATAGTTTCTACGGGGTGTAGGTACTACCTTTGGTAGAACCCTACAGGTAGTCAAATATTATTAAAGACGTTTTTAATACGGAGACAGAGAAACTGGATTAAGTCAAATTTGGCGCTCAATGTTGTGAGAGTTACGTCATAGATGATGTGATTTCAACGTGAGTCATTTGCATAGGTAGGTCAGTAGTCCCATTCCCTGAAAATGTGGCAGTCAAGTGATGCATTTAATGGAATGAGTGTAAAGATCGGCATAATAGGACAAAATCGTTAATGGATTAAATATTTAATTACAAACATCATGGATAATCTACAGAATTCAATATTTCACAAGGAGCAATCATGGAACTAAGGAAAACTTCCGTGAAGTTCCCCGGGATAATGGTAAGCAACGTCCGGGGATATGGGTTAGCAATACCAAGGGGCTATGGGTTTTGTAACGACGTGCATTAACCAATCAAAATCCTAGATATATACTAAGCCGGGGATAATCAAATTTCTTCTCTCAATTAACCTGTGTACAAGTTTTAGTAATCATGTTACCTCAAGTTTGAAAAATATTGTATAGAAACCCCAAATATAAAAATAATGGTGCTTTAAAATACCCAAGACATGTTTATGACACAGATATGTTTTACTGCAACAAAAATGTAGGATTAATTACCTACAACTGTCAAATTCAAGAGCATTTTTTTTTACTTATTTTCCTTTACAACCGAATGTGACGTATAATGATTTGGTGGTATTACACCTTAAGAATCTCGATGGTCTAAAAAGATAAATGACGATTTTATTATGTCTTTCCACATTTGTTTAAATTTGTTCTGACTTTCCCCTCTGTAAGAATAAAAAAATCGACAAATGCATTTAACTTAATTGCTTCTTATATCCTGACTCCATATGAGAGTTATTTTACCTTTTCTATTTGACAGAAGTGATATGTCAATGTATCAGCTGATCATAAATGGTAAGTAATAGAGAGTTACGGTATTAGTATTTGAGGTCATAGGCACATAAACATGACTTTGAGGTGAAGGTCAATGGTCAAGACTATGCTTTCATTTTTTTTAACTTTTCATTGATTTATGATCTCTGACAATTTTCACAAAATATTTTAAAGAACAAGTGAAAAATGATTGTCTCATTGTGTTGAAGATGTGATACATTTCATTTTAACTTCGGGTTTTCTGTGTCTCATATGATAACATTCGCTTGTCTGTTCACGTATTAAAAATAAAATTCTTTTTTTTTTGTTTTAATAATCGTTGTACAGTTACCAGATTCGCATCCACAGGAGGAGTCACATATATCACCCTTCTTTCCAAGTACACTGGAACAAGTTCCACTTAACCCCCCTGGAACATGGACTGAAAAAATAGGTATACATTCATATCATACGGAAGATATTAACAGAGACTACAGATACATAAGTGAAAATCCAAACTGAAAGATTCTAAATCAAATTACAAAATCGTACAAAATACGAAAAAGGACAAAACAACCAACCAAGCCAAAACAAAATGCAACTTTTTTAATAGAGTTAGCAGATATCTAATAAACAGTTTTTATTTCTGGGATATAACACTTGGCATTTGAAATAAGCTATTCATAAAAATGGTCCGAATCAGTTAAAGTATATTAATGATTTCAGAGAAAACATCAACAATGTATGTTTAAAAGATGGCCGACAGGTACCACAGGGACATTCTAACTCTCATAGATAAAAAATTCTCTGACAACGCCATGGCTAAAAATGAAAAAGACAAACAGACAAACTGTAGTACACATGACACAACATAGAAAAGTAAAGACTACGCAACACGAACCCCATCAAAAACTCGGAGTGATCTCAGGTGCTCCGGAAGGGTAAGTAGATCCTGTTCCACATGTGGCACTCGTCGTGTTTCTTATGTTATTACAAACCCGGTTAATAGGCTTATTCGGTAGGTCACATTCAGATAAGATATGTGCCACGGCTTTACGATAGTTTGAAGATTCGTTTTGTTTTACTGTGTATGTTAGTATGTTGTTAAAACTATTTTCTTAAATATTTAAAAAAAAACTGCAGTTAAACTTGGAAAAACAATATTTAACGAAAAATGGAAAAAACTGATTAGTCAATTTGTCAAACATGATAAAACATGAGATGGTATGCGTGAGCCTTTGAATAATTAACTTAAACAGAAACTGGAAATGCATTGATCCTACCTTCTGGGAGTAATCCTAGATCTATATTATTAACAATTTTATACTTAGGCTTGATAGACTGTTTTTAACCATAAGACAAAACAACTTCGTTTCGTTTCGTAAAAATGTCAATATACAATTTGCGTTTACAGACTTCAAGTATTTACAAATACGCTCGTTCATTTATCCCATGAACTGTGCGGAAAACATTTACCTTTCCAGAATAAAAAAATCTGACTTTTTTACAGATATTTGTTACAGATAATCTAAACATTCTTCAGCAACAGTAAAGCAATAACATACCATAGTGTTTTTGCTGGTCTGCGGTAATTGTATGATTGTTAGCATCCCTACAGCAAGGTGCGGTTGAAGTACAGTCATATGATTTGGTACATTTTGTACTTCTTTTCAATCTTAAATGATAATTGGTACACAATGCTATCCCTAATATACTCTACAATAACATTAAATGACGCAGGTAGTATCAACAATGAAGACATATTTTATAACAATTGTCGCTGATAGGAAACTGGATATAATGTATTTTTATCAAAATATCCGTTTATGAATGTAAAAAAATATTAAGAAATTAAGAGTCTAGCTTTGTGTTAAACGGTTTCAAGATCTATCACTGTTGTTGTTCACAGTCAAATTGTCATACTCGGCCTCGAATTTCTTTTACATAATTATCGAATACTAAATGATCAATTTAATAAGTTAAATGAGCATGTGTTCCTTAAAACCTTCTTTCTTTTAAAAAAATGGTGCAACACTTGTGCTGAAAAAAAAAACCATCATGATTTGATAAAAAAAGACTTTATACCAAAAATGCAATATGAACACAAACCCCTGGTCCAAAAAGCTACCAAATGATCAGTCATGTTTATTTTTTGTGGTATTCTGGAGATACACCACTATTGTAAAATATACTTACTAGTATAATGAAATACTTCATCTTCCTTATATTCTTATTTTCAAATGAAATTTTCTAATCTTATTATACTAAACTGAGTGGGCGTTTTTGATAACCGGATTATTCATAAAACACGTACAATCTGAACGAATAAAACTTGTAATCTTCATTATTTCAGAATATTTATTGTGATAGTTTCTGAACAGTTGGTTAAGCTGTTTGTTCCAGTAGCGGATACATTTCTATCATAAAACTACATCGTATTACATCAAGTCTAGTATTCAGCTATGTTTTAAAAGTATGCTTTATTATTTAAATATGGTCTTATAGCAAACTTTAGTATTGAAATTGTACAAATGTCACAGCTTGTATTTATATTTTTCTAACGAAATGGAAACTCAGCACATTCAGTGACTAGATTTAAAAGTGAGGATTTGATTTTATATAATTGCAACATATGGTCCAAGGACACAATTAGCGTCCTTTGGTTTTCGTTGTCTACCAAAATATAGTCCCTAGTGTAAACAGTGTATAACTTGCATGTTTTATTTGATACAATTTCCCAATTTAGTTCTTGATATCAAATGCATGAAATATTAAGTAGAGGATGCAATTACATGTTAACAAATGGGGTGCGGAATCTTTATGTTAAGTAGTGATTTGGTCCAGTTCAAAAAGGTCAAGTTTTATCACGTCTGAAGCAGTCAAACTGAATTAAACCCCTTTAACACAAATTTGTCAATATTTTGAGTTAGAGCTGGTAGAAGTTTCTATAATTTTGATATTATTTGTCTCACTGGTAGTTCACTACACTGTCAAAATCTTTATGAGAAAGAGCGGATGCGATTTTTTTAATATATATGCATAAAAAAGATAAACAAAACGTAGATTTTGGCCATTTGATTTTTTTTTTTCATATACTATGAACCAGTTTCAACATATATATTTACACAACAGAACAACCATTTCCAATAAATTATTGTCGCAATTTCCTGTTTTTCTTACAGATTTGAAAAAAAAACTATATTTCCAGCATTCAAGAAATTACTCCATTGTTTTTACAAAACTTTTTACATACAACTGCTTCAAAATAAATCAGGTAAACTCTGTAACTTTTATCCATCCGTCCGTTGGTCCTTCTCATATTTTTTGTATTGCAATACACAGTTAGAAATTGGTTTTGCATTTTTGCCCCGGAAGAATTTTCAAATATGAAAGGTATTAAGCAATAAAATGCATTAAATAGGTCAGGAAATCAATGTAATATTTACAATAATAAAATTGAGAATGGAAATGGGGAATGTGTCAAAGAGACAACAATCGGACCATAGAAAAAACAACAGCAGAAGGTCACCAACAGGTCTTCAATGTAGCGAGAAATTCCCGCACCAGGAGACGTCCCTCAGCTGTCCCCGAAACAAATATATACTAGTTCAGTAATAATAAACGCCATTATAATTTCCAAATTGTACACAAGAAACTAAAATTAAAATAATACAAGACTAACAAAGGCCAGAGGCTCTTGACTTGGGACCTATACCTCTAGCCAATGTAGAAAAGTAAACGCATAACAATACGCACATTTAAAATTCAGTTCAACAGAAGTCCGAGTCTGATGTCAGAAGATGTAACCAAAGAAAATAAACAAAATGACAATAATACATAAATAACAACAGACTACTAGCACTTAACTGACATGCCAGCTCCAGACTTCAATTAAACTGATTGAAAAATTATGATTTCATCATATGAATATCAGGCACAATCCTTCCCGTTAGGGGTTTAATATCATACCATCATAACATGTATGAGAAGAACATAACCCGTGTCATGCCAATAACTGGTTTTTGAATGAATGTGTTCCGATGCAAAGACCCCATAAGTGTATCAATATTAACGCCAAAATATGCAATCTTTAATTACCTGACAACAGTATCGTAACTATATCCCTTCTTAATAAGTCTATTTAAAGGTTTTTTTAGTTTCAATAGTGAATATTGACATTTTTGTGCTTTATAAAGAATATTTTCATACAAAATTGGATGTGAAATACCTGAACGTATAAGAAGCCTGCATGTTGAGCTATTTTTACAAATGATGTCCTTATACCGAAGATAAAATTTAGTAAATGTTTTGACTAGTTTGTTATATCGAAAACCCTGGTGTAATAATTTTTCAGTAATACATAAATTTCTCTCCTTAAAATATAAAACATTGTTACATTCACGAGCGAATCGTACAAGTTGAGATATATAAACACCGTAAGATGGTGACAAGGGAAGTTCAACGTCACCATCTAAAAATGAATAATTAAACTTTCCGTTAGTGATATAGATATCAAGATCGAGGAAAGGGCAGTGGTCATTGTTAGTATTAGCTTTATTTAAAGTAAGTTCAACAAGATAAATTTCTTTAGTATACATACTGAAGTCGTCATTATTGAGAGCCAAAATATCATCCAAATATCTAAAAGTATCATTAAATTTGTTTATCAGATGTTGTTTCGATGGGTCTTTGCTGATTTTTGTCATAAATTGTAACTCATAGCAATACAAAAACAGGTCAGCAATAAGTGGTGCACAGTTAGTCCCCATTGGAATTCCGATAACCTGACGATATACAGACACTCCAGAGTGAACAAAAATGTGATCTAGTAAAAATTCAAGGGCATATATAGTATCAAAGCATGTCCAATTGACATCGTGTTTTTGTTTATTGCTACTAAAAAATGACCTAAAAGAGTTTGAACATATATATTCACATTCTGACTTTTTAAATGCCCATTTAATAAGATGTGTAAATTTTTGTCTTAATGAGAATGCGAGGCAATGTGGTATACAGGGTAGAAAAATCAAAACTTTGAACAGATTCAAAATCACCAATATAGGCATGCAATTTATCAAGTATTTCCAAGGAGTTCTTGACATTCCAAAAGTAATTAATTCCACTATTTTTGAAGGCCTTATTTAAACAATTTATTATCTGGATTTTGATTTTACCAAGTGTACTGGTAAGGAGAATAGACAATTTAGTAGTGGAACAATGGCTTGCAGACAAAATAAATCTATATTTGTAAAGTGTTTTGTGTAGCTTCAGAAGCCAATACATAGTTGGGACTTTCATTGTATTTGGTTCTGCTTGTAAAGTGGTAGCTAAAAGTTTATGTTTGTTACAGATGTCGTTTTCTGAAAATGCAGTCATTTGGAATGTTGGTGAATTAGAAATTTCTTTTTTCAGAACCTCAATGTAAAATGTACGTCAAACAATAATAATATTATTAGCAACTTTATCAGCCGGGACAAAAACAAATTCCTTGGCTAGTTCTTTGGTACGAGACATAGGTTTATTGTGGTTATTGTTAATAGTTACAAACACTTTTTTTGTACACGAAGTTTTTGACGCAATTTTACAAACAAAAATAGATGAAAGACAAATGATTTTCATTGAATTCTTGATAGATATATGTAAACAGTTTCAGAAAAGCTACTACTCCAAGCAATTTAGATTCTACTTCTGGCCAAATTTTGGAGAAATATGCGACATCTTTTTCTCCCTTTTTGCAATATTATATGACAAAAAATGGATATGGTTGCCATAGATACACAAAAAAGAAATTCTATTTTTTTTCGTTTTAACTATTACATATAAAATATATGGGACATTATGATTACATACATGTGAACATATATGACGATAACAGTAAGCTTCATTTGCAAGAAAGCAATGAAAAGGGGATGCTAAAATTTATGAGGGTAAATTTGGATATTTTTTCCTAACTATTTATTGCTACCTTATGGCATACTAACAAAGCTCAGAATTAAATAATTAAAGACTTTACATACCTCAAATCAATTTCTGAGTGGATTAAGTGTTTATGAATGCCAAGATATGTCAATTTTATTCTTTACAGTCATTAGCAACCAAAATAAGACATTATGACACTATGCTTATATCTGTACGCGTTGTATTTTTTGCGAATATATCAAATTATCATTTGTATAAATATTTCATGCTACATGTTGGCATATATTAATGCATTGTTGATTCAGCAGTGAGAAACTTATTCCCTTTTACCAACTTTTTTAATCAAGTGTTTGGTATGCAGAAAATTGCTAAATTTTGTACAATTTTGCATCATCAGAGATCTTATTAAGATTTTTTAATATTAAAATACAGACAAAAGAGGTGCAGATTTTAAAATTTTACAAAAATTGAGGTAGATATGAGATTTTACTCTTTAACTTGGCATCTTTCTTTAAATAAAGTTTATGTTGCGTTAAAGTGTATACTGCTAATAACATAACATAACAATAATAACATGCTAACCTTCATCAAGTATTCAATACTCAACCAATTCCCAAAAATAAGAGGCTATTTTACTTCAATGATATATCAGAACACAGAAAAATTAATCAAAATTGAGACTTTGAAAAGAATATTAACTGTTAAGGTAGTAATACACAGTTAGAAATTTGGTTTCGCATTTTGGCCCTGTTGGATTTTTCAAATATGAAAGATATTGTGCAAAAACAATTATTTTTAGACAGCTGAATACTAATTTAGCTTTCAATGATGGTTTATAAGAACATAACGATTATTTTTTACATGTTTTATTTTTGAATTTCCTTATTTCATAGCTATACCGGTCATATGTCCAGAAATAAATGTAATGTTTACTTCTACACGACGTTTTTGACGCAATTTTACAAAACAAATGAGATGAAAGACATGATTTTCATTAGATTTCTTGATACATATATGTAGACAGATTAAAAAAGGTATTACTCCAAGCGATTGAGATTCAACTTCTGGCCAAATTTTGGGGAACCATGCGACATCTTTTTCTCCCTATTAGCAATATTTTATAACAAATATTGTTGCCATGAATACACCAAAAAGAAATTAGATTTTACCATAATAATTCCTGTATATAAAAGCTATGGACGACTCTGATTACATACATATCCACATATATATGACACAAACTGCATGTACGCTTCATTTGCAAGAAAGCGATGAAAGGGGATGGTAAAATTTATGAGGGTAAATTTTAATATTTTTCTAACTGTTTATTTCTACATTAGTTTTGCATACAACTGATTAGATCTTCCTGAAATATCACAAGTTCAAATGAAGTAGATGGTATCATTTTAAGGATGTACTTAGGTGAGGTTTTGGAATTTGTGTCAAATGTTCGGACTCCTTGGTGTTTTTCCATACAATACAATGTAACATATTTTGCCCCATAACACCCATTTATTTTTTCATATTAGACTTAATAGCTCATGAAAGGTCATTACCAAAATTTTAGAAGATTCTTGATTTTCTTTCTTTTGTTTTGAGACCCAAATTATACCGATACAAATATAAGGTAAAAGTCCGAGTCAGCCTTTTCCCGCCATCTTTTAAATCTCAAATATCTCGAAAAGGAGGTCCATGATCTATCAATATATTTAGCTTATCTTTATCCTTAATTGATGCTCTACCAGCTAATACTATCAATTTTCGTTTCTTAATTTCTTATTTTTTACCTAAACTCACCTAAGTACATCCTTAAGGCAAAAGTTTTGTCTTCAAAATTCAGAAAACAACCCATACCGTATAGGTATAGAACCAGTAAATCGGACCCAATCGGACAGAACATAAAAGAAAGTAGTACAAATTTTACACAAAATAGCTCCTAAACGTAGCTGTATCAATATCAATAGGTGAAATATTATGACCGCCACTTCTTTTAAAATTAAAACAAAGAAGCATTTAATGCTTGAAACTGTAGAACTAACATAAAAAGGCATGGGGTCACGGACTAGTGTTTATTGATGCATATGATCGACTGTCAAATTCTCCAACAGAAAACAATATGAAACAGTTCGATTAACGGCATAATTTAAAACAAAACAGTTTACGAAAACAAATATGAAACATTAACCAGAAGCAATCGCTGAATTACAGTCTCCCGGCTTGGGATAATAGGCATTTAAGAATGTGAAAGGATTAAACACGCTTTCTTTAAAAGCGCCACCTTCTACTAACACGTGATATAACGGTAACTATAACAATATGTTGAAAAGTGCTCAAAACATCAGAAAACAGACAAAACATCTAAAGAATAAACTCATCACATATATAAGAAAGGTAAAATTGTGTACGCAAAGCGTAAAGACACGTATGTCTACAGACACTTATCAGTGATGATTGTAAGCAAGGGTCTTCTACATAATGTATTCACACTATTCCAACTGCTTAGGAAAAGCACATATAACGTCAACACAGCATTCGTTGTTTTATTTGACGTATTGGTGCAATCATTGACAGAAGTTTGCAGACGTATGAGATAAAAAAAAATAATAATAAGAGAAGTTATCTACAAGGTAAAATAATATCTGAAGTAAAATTTCAAATCTGAACTGTGCTATTTCAATATTGTAGAAGTAATCCATGTAAAAGGGTTGTTGCTCACAAGTAAGTCATACGCTTATATTTAGTAAGCTATAAAATCAGGTGTAATCACCGTTTTCTACATCAGGAGATGTCTGTTTCAAGTCCGGAATATGACTGGTTTCCATTCGTTTGATGCTTTTTAGCTTTTAATTGTAATTATCTAATTTGAAACTGGACTTTCATTTGAATTTTTATGAAGTTCAATATTTGTTTCTTTGAACATTTGTGTACCAAAAGTTCCGAATGATGAAGTTGAAATCTTCTCTTCAAAAACTTAAAGGACACCATCACGAGTTAGTTGACCGTTATGGAATATCTCGTTCAAAGATGACAGCGAATATGTTCCAAATGTCGTTTCTACAATCCTGCCACATTTCCCCGAATTTGAACATCCACAAACTGCAACAGTTCTTCCTAATTTTGCTATTGATTTGTTTTCTTCATGATTGTATTGAAAAAAACTTAAAGGACACCATCACGAGTTAGTTGACCGTTATGGAATATCTCGTTCAAAGATGACAGCGAATATGTTCCAAATGTCGTTTCTACAATCCTGCCACATTTCCCCGAATTTGAACATCCACAAACTGCAACAGTTCTTCCTAATTTTGCTATTGATTTGTTTTCTTCATGATTGTATTGAAAATACTCACAAGTGCGATTTACTTTTGTAATAGACATTCAAGCTTCAAATTTTTAAGAAAATAGAATCATGCCCAAATAACTCCTTAAAAAAGTAGCTTTTGGTATATATGAACATAACAGAATGATGACATTTCAAAATGTTTGTTTCGGCATATTTTCTGCATCCACAGATAAAATAAGAATGGGAACGATGCCCAATATCACAATGACATAATGAAATTTGACTTTGCCCGGTGTACATTGTAACATGAAATAGACAAAGAAAACAAAATTTTAAATTTTATTTCGTTGTTTTGTAACACGTTTTACACAGGAAGATAACATTTTGGTGGATGGCAATTTGCCCAGTACAGCTCTTGTTGTATAACCCACTTGGAATCATAACATTTTCGTGGAAGACAGCATGCTCCACTCATCGGCCGATAACATGTCAAACCTGTTAAATAATTGTTGCAATTAGCATTCCATTAAATGTTTATATTATTCAGAATGAACTAACGGCTGAGTTTTAAATGAAAAATGATATTACCGCAGAGGATTGATTGTCTATATGAGTAAATGAGTAGATTATAATTAAAATTATATGATTAACATTTGCTATAAAACAAATTATATTTTTCATTGTTTAAACATCATTTGAAACATGTACGTGATTTGTGATTTTTATTTTGTCATAAAAGAAACTCATTCTAGTTTGAATTTTTCATTCATTTCGGGGTCTTTTATAGCTGACTAAGCGGTATTGGTTTGCTCATTGTTGAAGGCCGTACGGTGACCTATAGTTGTTAATTTCTGTGTCATTTGGTCTCTTGTAGAGTTGTCTCATTGGCAACCATACCGCATCTTCTTTTTTTGTTTTATATAGTTTATATAAAAAATCTCTGTATGAAACAAAAAAAGATTTACCTTCACTGTTTTGAATCAAAATCCCTACTAATAACACTAATATAAGACTTAATAAATTAAATATACCAATTTAAAATCTAGTTTGATATCAATGCAAAAGTATTTAACAACACGAATAAAAATTATATAAAATATCCTAGACTTCCATTATTTTAGTGTGACTCTGTATATATATATATAAGAAAAAAATCATGTATCAGTAAAATACTTTTTTTATATAGTCAAGAAGGTATTTTAATATATATATATGCGTAAAAAATAATTTTCACATGTGCAGATATATATATTCATTAAATAAAATAATAAAATAAGTAAAAAGTTAACAGTTCCATTCTATCGATTTCATCCTTCCATTGGGACTCTTCAGGATAACTGATGTAGTGTCGCTATACAGTAGACGACGTCGTTAAGGAGGTTTATGACGTTCCGTCATTGTTCGTTATTAAAAGTTCTCTGGATTTAATTTTGATCGGAACGTTGTTATGAAATAACGTTCCATCTCTTTTCTATATGCTTCATCCCGTCTACATTTAAAAATAGGCATTATTTGAAAATGCTTTTTACCACAAATGTCAAGATGGGCACTAATTGGCGAATTTCTGTATTGTGGGTGTTTTATTTGTTCTTTGTGAACTCGCACCCGTTCACAGAGGCTATTCCCGGTCTGTCCAATATCCTGAAGAGTCCCAATGGAAGGATGAAATCGATAGAATGGAACTGTTAACTTTTTACTTATTTTATTATTTTATTTAATGAATATATATATCTGCACATGTGAAAATTATTTTTTACGCCTATATATACGAGTGTGCAAGACAATAAGATGAGTAAATCAAAAGGAGGATCAGAAAGTACAGATAAACTGTTATCGGAAATATCCGGAAAATTAACATCGATGTTTACAAAGTTCGATACGCTTACGGGAGCAGTAATGGAAATGGGAATCTCGCTGAAGAATCAAGGTAAGACATTTGAAAATTGCCTTGAAAAATCTGGAGATTCTGGGAATAATACTTTAACAAATCTCACTCAATTTCAACAACCATTTCCTTTTTTACAAGAAATGAACGATATCCAAATTAATATTGAAGCAGCACGGCAAAGAGATCTCATCAATGATATGTGGAAAAAAATCTTTGAATGAGAGAAAAATTGCGTACTTCAATGCGTTGAGGTGTGATAAAAACGCAGAAATATACATAAAGTGGCAAACAATGGAAAACCCGATTCTACCAGAAAAATTTCTTTTACGAGAAATTAAAGGAGAACACTGTGAAGAAACGGAAATGCGTGGACAACTAGCCCTTCAACGTCTAGCTACGGAGATATCCCTGATTCAAACCAGAAAACACCGATTTGAAGAAAAATTTCTGTCAATAGACGCAACAGTATTAGCCGAGATATCCGGAAAATGTAAAGGCAATATTGAAGCAAAACTTCACGAGATGTGGACACAGGACACAAAATGTGAAGAAGAGAAATCAAAAGCGGTTTGGCAGAAACATCAAGAACATTTCGATAATTACGAAAAGATTGATGGCGATGAGTCCATAATGAAACCAATACCGCAACGACCAGCTAGAACAAAGGGAAACAACGATATACACATGAATAATGAAAATATCAATACCACCCTAATCAACCAAATGTTTCACAGAATACAAATACTGGAACATATGCCGCCGTTGCTTTAAATCAACTCAAAAGAAAATTGACAACACCGCATTAAGGAATAAATCGTCAAAGAGACCGAACATTCATAGCCGCAATCCGTCCTCAGAAAATTTTCAACAAAATAATGATGAATGGAAAGTTGTAAATAATAGAGGCAGAGGACGCGGAGGAAGACGTGGACGAGGTCGTGGAAGAATCGATAACTCTAATCGCGGTGGTATAGGTGGGGGCATCACTAAACATGGTAGAAACAGCAGAGGTCGAGGAAGAGGTGCACGACAGCCTTTTTTAGAGAGAGGCCAAAACTTGCAACCACCCGATCCGATTTCGACTGCAAACCAACATCCGAACCGACGATAGACCCCAAAATTATAAACCTCTCACAAAGAACACTAAACGAAAATGAAATTTATTTGTTATCAAAAGGTTTTAAATTTGCTCCCGTTCTATACTCAAATGTTCCGGAATTAAAAGCTGATATCAACAATTTCTCTAGACGCCTCCGTTAAAGAAGAATTCGGAAATAAAAAGGACCATGATAAATCTCTCGTAAGAAACAAATCAACTTACACCCCAAGACCGGGGAAAGATGATTATTTAGATACTTACATTGAGACAATAACAAAATTTCCCGTCCGTACACGTAAATGTAAACAAAATTTAACCCTAAATGAACAGGATGCGTTAAAAAGTCTTAAAGATGACGACTCCATTATCATTAAAGAAGCAGATAAAGGAGGAGCCATTATCATTATGGATACTGACTTTTATAAAGAAAAAGTTTTGGAACAGCTTAATGATGAGGAATACTACAAACAAATAACAAATAACCCGGATAAAGCAACTAAAAAGAGATTAAAGAAACTGATAAAAGACTACAATCAATGTCTAACCGAGAAGGAAATAACGTACTTGTGTGACTTTGATCCGAAAGAGAGTAAGTTTTATGGACTTCCAAAAGTACAGAAAAGTGCACAAATACAAAATACTGTTCGAGATCAAAACAATATTTACGTTGAAACATTCCGTCCCGCCGATTTGAAATTAAGACCAATTATAGCCAGACCGAAATCATTAACTCAAAGACTAAGTCATTTTATCGACCTTGTTATCAAACATCTATGTCCGTCAATTCCAAGTTATATCAAAGATGATATGAAATTTTTAAATCACATTCCTGCCATAGTTCCGGAAGAAACACTATTAACAAGCTTTGATGTTACAAGTCTATACACAAATGTTCCTCATGATCTAGGTCTTACAGCCGTAAAATACTGGAAGGAAGAAAAACGGGATGAAATTGACTGTAGATTTGAAACAAATTTCATACTAGAAGCTACCAAAATAGTTCTGGAAGAAAATACATTTTATTTCGACGGAAACAAATACAGACAAATTAAAGGTACAGCCATGGGAACTAAAGTTGCCCCCACATACGCAAATTTAGTGATGGGATACTTAGAGCAACAAATGTATCAATAAATATCTGTCCAATTCGATCAAAATTTCTGTGATTATGTCATTAAATTTTGGAAAAGATATTTAGATGACTGTATAATATTTTGGAGCAGATGAGAAAAAGATTTATATAAATTTAAAGATCTTATCAACTCCTTACATCCGTCGATTAAATTCAACATGGAAACCAGTGACACAAAACTACCATTTTTGGATATCCTCATCTTAAAATCAGGCAGACATATAACAACGGATATTTATTATAAATCCATAGACACCCATCAATACTTAAATTTTCATTCGTGTCATCCGTCCCATACAAAACGAAATATACCTTACTGGCCAGACGGATTTGTGCTATAGTATCTGACCATAACATTCGAGAAGTATGTTTGAAGGAATTCAAAGGCTATTTGACACAACAGCTATACTCAGAGGGTTTAATCGAAAGTGGAATTCGAAAATCTAAACTCTTGACACTTCAAGAATTACGAACCCCGAAAGTGAAAAACACGGACGAAACCTTAAAGAAAATACCGTTTGTTAGTACACATGACCCGTATTTACCAAACATTTTTAATACAATTAAATCAAACCTTCCGACTCTACACGAAAGTGAAACTATGAATAATTGATACCGGAAGAAAACTTAATCTACAGCCGAAGACAACCTAAAAACGTAAAGAAACACTTAACCAGAGCTCGGTTCAAACCGAAGGTTAATGACTTTGAAATAAAGTCTTGCGGAGATTCAAGATAACAAGATACGAAATATTTAGAAACAGGTAAAATGAAATCATTTAAAGATTGCAAAAAATTTCATGTGAACGCCAATATGACTTGTAAGATAACAAACCTTATTTACTGCGTCACATGTCCTGGTTGTCACGAAAATTATATTGGACAGACCGGGAATAGTTTCTGTGAACGGGTGCGAATTCACAAAGAACAAATAAAACACCCACAATACAGAAATTCGCCAATTAGTGCCCATCTTGACATTTGTGGTAAAAAGCAAAAAAAAATGTAGACGGGATGAAGCATATAGAAAAGAGATGGAACGTTATTTCATAACAACGTTCCGATCAAAATTAAATCCAGAGAACTTTTAATAACGAAAAATGACGGAACGTCATAAACCTCCTTAACGACGTCGCCTATAGCGACACTACATCAGTTATCCTGAAGAGTCCCAATGGAAGGATGAAATCGATAGAATGGAACTGTTAACTTTTTACTTATTTTATTATTTTATCTAATGAATATATATATATATTTATAAGTGTCTAAGAATGTAACTTTAACACACTAATGAGTGTTATAAAATTAATTGTTATATTTTATATATTATTCACGCAATATTTCGCTAAACAAATTAGCTTCATCGGGCGTGTGCATCTATATATCTAGGTGAAATCGGATGCATGACAAAAAAATATATTTGTAGCTTGACGTTTTTGTGTAAAAGTTTAACATATTGATTGATGGGGTATATAAAAGATATTTTTGCCGTTTATTGTACATAACAATTTTTAAATCTAAACAAATAGTTGTTTTAGTTAAATAGAATGAAATTCATGATTTATTCCTTTGGTTTTGGGTAGAACTGTTTTTCATCCCTCTCATTAAGTCCATCAGGTTCAAGAGTACGTAGCTGATGCATCCAGAACCTTTCTCTCTGTTTTCTCCTTTCGGAGTCCCAATTTTGATTTACCTCAATTTTTTGAAAGGTGATATTATCAAAAGTATGTCCTGTTCTTAAGAGGTGTCTCGTAATTGGACAGTTTCTTCCTTTTGTATAGAACGACCGGTGATTGTTAAGTCTGATGTTGAATGTAGTTTCTGTTTCACCAACATACTGCAGCTTGCAAGTTCCACAAGTAAGAATATAAATACTATTTTCCGTTTTGCAATTAGATGTAACATAGATGTTGTATCGCTGCTTTGTTACTGTGCTGCTGAAAGAGTGGTCAGTGTTGGCGGCTTTACAGCACTTACAATTGCTTCTACCGCATTGTTTGTAACACCCAAATTTAGAAGTTTCTTGTTTCTTTACTTTTGATGTCACAAGTATGTCTTTGAGATTTTTGGGTCTGCGATAGGCAATAACAGGAGGTGATGGAAAAATTTCTTTTAAGGAAGAGTCATTTTCGATAAGACGCCAGTGCTTTCGGATAGTAGATGAAATATTTGTCAAATCGGGATGGAAGGTTACAACAAACGGAATTCTATCTGCACGGGTCGTCTTATCTTTGTATTCCATAAGGCTAGCTCGATCTTTTTCTTGGGCTTTATCAAAAGCTTCTGTGATGTTTTTGGTTTTATATCCTATTGATTTCAGCTGTGTTTTTAGTTGTCTCAAACGATAGTTACAGCCCTTGGATGGTGTAAACTTCCCAAAAAAACGTGTATGGTGTAATGGTGTATGGCATATGGTGCAATGGTGTAAGGTGTATGGTGCTATGGTGTATGGTGTATGGGGAATGGTGTAATGGTGTTTGAGGAATGGTGTGATTGAGTAACGTGCGATCGGGAATGGTGTGAATGATGGTGTACGACATTTCATTGGTTGAAAACGAAGTTCTTTTTATTCTATTTTCTCGAATTGTAAACATAAACAATAATAATAATCTTAATATTTGAAATTTACTTGCTTTATGGGTAATTTCGGATCGTGTAGCTAGAATGGGGAATGGTGTATGGTGTAATGTGTACGGTGTATGGTGCAAAGGTGTAACGTGTATGGTGTAATGATACAAGGTGTATGGTGTAATGGTGTATGGTGTATAGTGTAATGGTGTATGGTGCTAGTGGGAAGTTTACACCATCCAAGGACTGTAAGTTTGGATTCCGAGGAGCAAATTTGTTTTAGTCTGATGGCTTGACTGTAAGGTATACTCCTGGAGCAGTGTTTCGGTTGACAACTTTTTGGAGAAAGGAACTGGTGTTTATCAGTTTTCTTTGTGTAGAGATCAGTTGTCATGACCCCGTTTTTTACAAATGTGGTGGTGTCGAGAAAAGCAATTTTCTCGCTTGAAAATTCAGATGTAAATTTAATTGAGTGATGGAACTGATTACAATGATCTAGGAAATCTTGCAAATGTTCTGCAGTATCGTTCCATTTCATGTCAATATCATCAATAAAACGGAGCCATGACAAGGGTTTGTATGGCACACTCAAAAGGATGCGTTCTTCGAGATCCCCCATAAAAATGTTGGCAAAAGAAGGTGCCATTTTTGTTCCCATACTAGTTCCGTCAATCTGTAAAAAGTGCTTGTCGTTGAAAATAAAGTTGTTATTTTCAAGCACTAGCTTGAGCAATTGAACTAGACAGTCAGTTTGGGGATGTTTATCCTTTCGAGTATTCCATACTTTTTCACACGCGGCAATTCCTTCATCTTTTGGAATATTTGTGTATAAAGAACACACATCCATAGGTAAAGGACTTAAGGAATTCATTTTCTTCAAATAGTCAGTCGTATCTTGAATATGAGATGGTAGTTGTTTAACATGTGGTCTGAGGTGGTAATCAACAAATTCTGAAATTTTTTCGGTGGGATGGCCATTAACTGATACTATAGGTCTCCCTGGGATCCCTTCTTTGTGGAGTTTTGGAAGTAAGTAAAATCGACCGGCTGTGCACGTTTCGTCTGGGCGTAGATAATCGTACGTATCGTCATCAATTTGTTTATCTTTATTCATTTCTGAGAGGACGTCATTAATATTTTTGCTGATTTCTTTGGTTGGATCACATGTTAGTTCTTTATAAAATTTAGCGTTTGAGAGTTGACGATTTCCTTCTTCGATGTAGTCTGCCTTGTTCATCACTACAACGGCACTTCCTTTGTCAGCTTGTTTGATAACAATTTCGTCACGGTCTTTTAAGTTTATCATGGCTTGACTTTCTGACTTTGAAATATTTCTGACGTGTTTACCACTGATTGAAGATCTGACTTCAGCTTTGACTGATGTAATGAATGATTCCAAATTGTCGTTTTTGTTTTTAGGGGGATTCTATTTACTTTTCTTTTTAAATTTTGGAATGCATATGTCTCCTTCATCACTCTCATAATCAAATTCATTCATTCCGGCTTCTTTAAAATTAGTAGCATCAGTATGGTAAATATATATATATTCTTTTAAACTTTTGATTGTCTTTTGTGTTTCAAATGAATTCAACATACAAAACATTTTGTGCATGCATTTTCATGGTTACTTCATGTACATGTATATTAAAAAAGAACTAACCTAAATTGCAACCACAAGAAGAATCGCAAATATCCCCCTCGTTTCCAATTACACTTGAGCAAGTTCCACTAAGTGGTGAACCTAAAGATGGTAAAAATAAATAATTGTGATCAATTAGTAGCATCGGTATGGTAAATTACATATATAAACATGGCGTATAAAGTGACAATGATGTTATACTAATTAGAAAAGTTTCATTTTAATATAACACGATAAATGTAATCCAAAACGTCTGACAAGGTATTTGTTTAAGAATACTTAATGATGATAGATATCCTACTTTTATGTATAATGAAAATTAACAAAAAACGATTTATGTTTTATTCTGATTTTTGTTTTCAACTCAGTAAGAATATTCGACTTTTGGAGTTTCCAAATTTTAAATTATTGAAGTGGATATTCATTATAACATACCAAGTCCTCCACCATCTTCCACTTGAGTTAGTAATTCACCGTTAGCATCTCTACAGCAGGGTGTTGGTGAGGTACACTGATACGAGTAGGTACATTGTGTACTTCTTTTTAACCGAAAACTAGTACACAACACAAAACATACTGCACTCTACAAAGATCAGGGTTCATTCTAAAAATTATCTAAACATTGTATACAACCCGATACACATTCATTAAAGACAATAAAACCCAAATCAAGTGCCATTTTATGTAAGTGTTCCTTTGTAACAAGAAAATCAATGTTAATGTATGGGGAAAAGTATCTCAAGTCTTCCAAAGCAAGAGCCAGAACAGTTTCCAAAACGGTGAAGTGCAGCACACACGTTTATATAAAAAAGGTTTTAAAATTTGACGAACTGTTCAGCAAGTATAAGGATGAACGCTGTGAAAGTCAGTCTAAAAATGAAATTAAAGATTTCTATCTTATGAAAATAATGCTTATTGAATTTACAGTTTTTACCTTTGATAAGAAAACAAACAAATTACTTTCTCGTAACAGTTTTTGCAATGTGTTATAATTATTGAAGATATTTTCTTTTATGCTATCGATAAAGAATATATTGTAACAAACATTTTTAGCATTTATTCAATTTACAATTTTGTTCACATAATATAAAGCTGTTATCAAAAGGTGTAATAAAACCAACTTATTGTACGTTGCATAAAGTTGAATACAAAAAAGAGACGATACAAAATATCCTCTTGAGTTTGATAGTTGTAGGGAATTAATCCTACGTTTCATTGCAGTAAAACAAATAAGTGGCATATACATATATATAGGTGTTTCAAAGAACCATTTTTTTTATTTGTTGTTTCTATGAAATAATTTAAAAACTTGAGATTACAAGGTTACTAAAAATTGTACACAGGAATAAAAAGGGTAAACTTTTGATTGGTTAACTTCCAGCGATAGTTATTTTCGTATGTGTAATACAATATTGTGTGATTTTTATTTTTTGTACTTGACAGGATAAAACTTTACTCGTGCCAGACAAATTCTGCACAATATTTTGAAAAGATAAATGAAAAATCTCAAGAAACCCATTCTCAACCAAATTTTCAATATATTATATTTCAAAACCTAAAACATGGACTTTACCTTTTTTAAATTTCTTAATTCATATTCAATCAATGTTTTTCAGTCTTTTAAAACCATCCTTGAAATTGTTACAAACATATTGCAATGTCTATAAAAATAGAAGTGTAACTTACGATTTTAAAAAGTTTTACAAGTAAAATATGAATATTTCCATATTAGTCCAGTTATTTTTTTTTACTGAAAGAGTAAATAGTCTGGATAATGCAATAAATCAGCAAGTTTTTTTGGTATATGTAAACCGTCTAACCATAACAATTGCACATCTGTCTAAAATTTGCAAATTTGGGCAAATAACTAGACTGATTGTGTACTGCGATAGCACAATTCAAGATGGCAGTATAACATGAATCTACCTAAAAGATTTTATCATAATAATGCAGTTCCAATAAAATAAATCTGATTCTATCATTGCATGTTGCCAAGACCGGGGGTTATTTAATCGAAGAATTAACATTCGCACAATCTAGCAAGTTAAAAATTACAAAATCCGGCTTTCTAAATGTGTAGGAAACATTCGAAAGAGTAAATATTCAAGAATAAATAAGTTGGTGATACCATTTCCAATAGAATAGTTATCAAAGGTACCAGGATTATAATTTAAATATTGTAGTTCATACGCGCGTTTCGTCTGCATCAGTGACGCTTATATCAAAATATTTATAAAGCCAAAAAAAATAGAAAGTTGAAGAGCATTGAGGATCGCAGAAAGAACTGAAACACGAGAAATTTCTCCTAGTGCTTGATTTCGGTGAAAATATGTTCTAATTCTCATTATGAACTGGATACTCTATAGATTAATATTTCGTTATCTCACTTTTAGGTTTAGTTATTTTATTTGCAAAAGTAGCAAGACGGATTGGACACAAGTTATGAAAACATGTGGGCCTCATCTCCCTATATAAACACAAAACATATTAGTTTATGCTGAAAAAATATAGAAAATATGCATTCAATACACACTACAAAAAACAAAACAAAAAACAAAAAAAAAATATGGAATTATGTATAAAAACTGAACTGCAGTGAAGAGTTGGAATGTAGGAATTCTGAATCTAAATTCATTGTTCTAAATATTGTGATTCTGATATATGATTGTACAAACTCAAAAATGTCTTTGGTTTGCTGAAATGAAAGGTCACCGTTCCCGGATAAAGTCACTCACAAAATATTGAATACTATTTTCAACAGGATGGCATTTTCGTTGTTAAAAAAATGAAAATGACCGTTGTTATGAGTAGAAATCACAATTTCGGGCAAACATTAACTCTAAAATGAGCAAACTTCTACAGAGAAAACGGTTTTGGTGTCTGGGGATGACCGTTGGAGACTATTAATCAGCTACAACGAGGTTTAAATTAAGATAGGTTTGACTGTAGAAGCTAAACAGGTCTAAATCGCAATTTCGTTTGAAATTCAGCATGCTATCAATAGTTATGGCCAAATATTTCTGGTTATTTCAGTAATACATAATTTGTTTCAACAATTGTGTTCGGTATGTCGATTTATCATTTCCCGTATATAATAAGTAAATTGAACATCTTGCGTTCGACAAAGTTTATAGTCGTAACTATCAATCAAAATAGAAGTACAAATCAGTTACTCGAAAGTAGTAGGAATGATTGGCGACAGGTTACTTTTCGCGACCAGTCTTTTGTACACTCCGTGATTTGAACTATATACATTAGTTTCATTGAGTTTGAAGCATTGTGCAATTTGTTTTCACAGTCAATAGATCAACTTAAATGTCTTGACCTTATAAAAAAAACTTGAACTTTATTTGTTTGTAAGTGGTTTATAATATATTCTAATAAAAAAATAATGAACACCAATTCAAAATATATGCGCAGTTTGAAAATATATTTCCCCGTTAGTAGTGGTATTGACAAAATTTCCAAGTTGTACAATAAAGATAAATAGACACAAATGACATCATTCTCACCAGTATTATCAAAATTTTCATTGTTCGAATTCGAATTATATCCTTATATTCAACAATTTCTTCCACTCCTTATTGTCAGGAAACAAACTTTACAAAATTATCCTAAACAGTTTAATTTATTAAACGACATACGTTTTGTGCGACAGATGATACATGTATTTGTTATTGCAGTATTGATTTGATGTAGTTGTTTTGCAAGGAAGCATGTAGTTAAACATTACGTTTTACGTTTACTCGATACCACAGAGTGTAATTTATGATAAAATTTGTTATTCCAGTATTGAATTAATGTAGTATTTTTATCATGTAGTCATGTAGTTAGACTATTACAGTATATTGAATAATTGCGTACTAGACTCTAAGCTAAATATTGAATGTGAAGATATTTCAGGGCGTACTTTATTCTAGATATAAATGAGCAAAAGTAAAAAATAAAGCTGATGACAATTAAGCTAAACTGTAAGTAAACTGTGGTGACGAGTGTTTGTTTTACTCCCTGTACCCTAGGGCGCGTGTCTGGCGATGTAGCAGTAAACGCTTATAAACTCCTAAATCCTTGATAAAATTTGGCCTAAGATTCGACACAACTTTGAAATTATTTAAAATTAATTCAAAGCTCTGACTCCATGCCCGGCCCAATCTTTTAACAACTTAAAGGAAAAGGAATTGTGTCGGGTATAAATTTTGATTCTACGTGTTTCTTACTATCTTTTAAAAGTATTTCGTCTTCATGAAAAAGTTGCTACCGGATACATTTTCAACTCACAAAGTTAATATCAATTTGTTTGATGTGTTTAAACGTTTGATTTTGCCATTTGACTAGTGACTTTCTGCTTTGAATTTCCTCGGTGTTCAGTATTTTTGTGATCTTACTATTTATGATAACGTTTAGTCATGGTACATTCCTATAAATCCTGTAAATTTAAAAGTTAACTGAATCAGTACATTTTCATTGATCATCAATGAGTGATTCGCTCCTATCTTAATGGTTTGTGATTACTCGTTCTAATAATTAAAAAAAACATTGTTAAAGTTCAAAGTCAATCATCCAACGTTTTTACAGTGTTTACACAAAGTGCAAAAAAAAAAGCAGCATTCAAACTTTCACCATTTCATATTAACTTGACCGTTAACTTTCCACACTTTTTAACTATACTATTGAATTAATATTCATCGATTGATACACGTCATCATGAAACAGGGATACCAGGTAATTTTATGTTTATCAATTCCCATATCATTTAAATTTTTATATGCATATCATTTTTAAAACAAAGGTTATCAAATATCTACGAAAATTTGAGTTTTCTTCAAATTTCCATGATAACCATCCCTAACTAAAATTTAATTTACAGAAGGTAGACTGCAAAACTACAAAAAAAACACTCATTTCTCATGACACTTTCTATGTTATTATATGTGAACTAGTGTTTGGCTTTTTCTTTTATAACCATGAGGTTGTGTAATTTTTCCGATTTATTATTTTGAATATCCCTATGTGTCCCTCTTTTACACATAGCCCTGTTTAGCTGTAAGAGGATAGGATTAATATTATCGATTTCAATAACAGTTTATGTCATAGTGGGATCAGAGTTTGAACAGTATCTATATGACTTACCTTCATTGTATAGCACGGATATTTATCAATTTCTATGTCCTTACAGTATTAGGACTGACTGGTCGCTTACAGTGAGTAGTATTTTAGTAATATTATAAAAGATTTTATACCTCTGGAACTTTTATATATTTATGTAAACATGTTGTCTTCATTTTTCGTGCAAACTTACTCACTTTTTGTAATTCAACGTTACAATTTGATCTTTGAATAATTTTTTTAACACCAACTTTTCTCGGATGCAAGATTTATATCTATAAGACAAAAGTTTGATAATAAATCGACCTCGACTGGGATGACATACAGCAGAAAATACACAAGTTGTATTAGGCATTGTCAATCATGGGCAAAATGAAGGTTGGTTGTACCCGTAAATAAATATTTCAAAACGAGATAGCACATCCTCATTTTTACGAAAATGTTGGTCATCGTGCCCGGAAATTCAGAAACGATCCTGGTAGGTAAACTTGTCGATCCCTCAAATGAACTAATTGCAAAAGGTCATGTGTTTATCTTCCTGTTCATGACGTCTTTACACTAAATGCATTGGATATTGGATGTGTACTGATTGATAATTTAGTCAAAAACACATATTCATTTATTAGTTGTTAGAGGCTTTGAACTAGTTTTCTCTCAGTTCTGAAATTAGTGTCTTTTTGTTGTTTGGATATGCAAGTATCACACCACGTCGACTCTGTGTAGTATTTGTATTTGTATCTACCTGATGAGTCAGCCTTTTTTCAACTGATTTTTATAGATCTACCTTATTTTGTACTTTTACACCACTGTCCCAGGTTATGAAAGAGTTGAGATCCCGCCACATTCTATATTTATGTGTCTGTCCAAGGTCAGGAGCCTGTATTTCAGAAGTTTTCGTTTGTTTATGTGTATCATATCTGTTTTTCGTTCATTATTTTTACATAAACTAGGCCGTTAGTTTTTCTCGTTTGAATTGTTTCACATTGTCATTTCGGGACCTTTTACAACTAACTATGTATGTGTTTGTTGATTGGTGAAGGTCGTACAGTAACCTATAGTTGTTATTTTTGTTGTCATTTGGTCTCCTGTGAAGAGTTATCTCATCGGCAACCAGACAATATCTTTTTTATATCGATAATAGAAAGAAAAGTTTAGACGATTTTAGACTTGTAGTTGATACTACGCTTCGTTCGTTCGTGATTGAACAAACATTCTCTTTGTATCGGGTACATGTCGTTTGACGAAAATCCAAAACCGACTCAAGATTATCCACAAAATTGAATGCTTTTAAAATATGACCATTTCCATTTATTGTAATGGTACCGCAATATAATAAATACTTTACACTATAAGATAACAAAAGGTTTCCATAAATTTATTTATTACTTTGTTTGGTATAGCGATCCACATTATGTTACTTGTGTAAAGAAACTCGCCTTCTCATATTGTTAACTTAATGACTACAAATATGACGATAGACAGTGCTTTTTATTATGATAACGAATTGTTTTTCTTTAGTGACAACAGAACATGGTTACGATTTTGGATTTGCAAACCACTATATTAATTCACATAACAAACTTTTTGAACTGGGAAGAAAAGTTCGACTTGGTATTAGCTATACCTGCATGGAAAGATTTCTTATATTCGACAAAAGTTTGGAAATGTATTGAACTATACAGAGTGAATTTGAATCGAACTTCGATATACAGCGGAGTATACACAAATGTGTAACATGCATTGTAAAATATGGACGACATATTGAAAACCTTAAACTATATTTTTATAAAGAAAATTAAGAAGATATTTTACATGTACTAGAAGCAACGTCGTTTTCATGTTGGAACCTACATTATCTTGGAATTGGGTATATGCCATTTAAAAGCAATTCACAACCAACTTAAAATTTTACAAAGTCGTTCTCCTTATTGGTTTACAACCTTTTGGCGGAATGTCCAGTTCTTAATTCTGTTGATATATCTACTTTTAAGCCCTCAACAGACAATGACGAGGGTCTTTCAACTCTTTTGTCAATTATACACGGTCAGCATGTATGGCATAAAATTTCAGGAATAGATTTTCTTTCTGTAAGCCCTTATGGACAATTTGACTATATGAAGTTCCTCAACGTATTTGACAATTTTAGGAAGTTGGCAATCAGACGCGAATGTATCACAGCTAATTACCCCCTGTACATGGTAGATAGAAGTCTGTCAGAACTAACTTTGTACCGAGATACTAAATCAGATGCCACTCTAGTTCCCAACAATGAAACTTTAAATGATCAATTTTGGAGGAAAATACTAACAAAAAGTCTAATGTTTCATGTTGATCTGGAAATTAAGCAGTTACCAGTTGTACTAGAAGACTTTCCAGGTTTGATGCCTTTCCGGAATATTGGACTGACCTTTTTCACAATTGATTTAGAACTACTAGATATTTTGAAGCACTTCACAAAGTTCTATTTTAAAACACTGGTTCATCTTTCATTTGTCTTTGACGATTCAGAAGTGGATGGAGGGTTTAAGTTTGAAGAACAATTTCAAAGGCTTTCTGTTGGTCTGTTGGAACTGGTAAAGACGTGTCCTAAATTATCTTTCTTACAGTACATTCTGCCAATTAACAGTGAAACCATACTATGTATAGCAAAGGAAAGGAAGATGCAAGAACTTTTTTTTTTATGAAAACCAAGTATCATACATCAACGAAACCGATATATCGTCACATAATAAGAAAGTACAATGGCTGAATGATTGTGGATATGACCAAACAAAGCTCGAAGAAACTGTTTCATTAATATGTAATACAGAATGGCATCTGCTACCGGGTGAAGAATATGGAATTCTGAATCATTATTATCTTATATATTATATCATTAAAATTATGTTTTATTTTACAAATCGCTTAAAGTGGAGATATTTAAACACAGTAAGTTTTATGTTAAAGCCAGTCGAAATATTGTTTTGTTGGTCCATTAAGTTCTGCAACGTTTTTACGAGACAATATTTTATAATGTTAGCATTCTAAAATCATTAAATTACACACTGAAATATATTGATGATAATCTATAACGTTCCTTATTTCACCATGGTGTATCAAAAAAAGACGGACGAAAGATACCAAAGAGACAGTCAAACTCATAAATCTAAAACAAACTGAAAATGCCATTACCAAAAAAGAAAAAGACAAACAAACAACAGCACACATGACACAGCATAGAAAACTAAAGAATAAACAACACGAACCCCACCAAAAAGCTAGGGGTGATCTCAGGTGCTCCGGAAGGGTAAACAGATCCTGCCCCAAATGTGGCACCCGTCGTGTTGCTTATGTGATAACACATAAGCGAAAAGTCTAATTCGGTAGGTCACATTCATGAAAGGGAAGGGGATTAAAAGTATTTCAGACGACTGAAAGATACTTCATTACATTTATAGGATTGAAACAAACGATCTCAACCAAAACATGTGGTTAATCTCAATTGCTTCAGGTGGGTAAGAATATCCTGCTTCATTATATACGTCCGTCATATAGCTCATTATAAGTACAAAAGTTAATTATAACTCAAATTTTAGAGATGTCATAAATGTAGAATAGAGGACAACAGCGTCATTACGACAATTTTGACATAGCCGTGGGTTTTTTCCCCAACTCGTAATGACTCGTGAAATCATTCGAAGAGATTACTTCAATAATGTGGTCATTTTTATAAATTTCCTGTTGACAAAGCTTTCAATTCTTCGAAAAACTAAGGATTTTTTTATCTCATGCATAGCCATCTTATAAATTTCTGGTTACAAAACTTTGAGTTATTGGGAAAACTATGGATTTTTTAATACTAGGAGTACATAACATGAGCCGTAAAGGGCACAATTTTTTTTAATTTTGAGTTCTCAATGCTCTTCAACTTTGTAGTTGTTTGGCTTTGTAACTATTTTGATCTGAGCGTCACTGATGGTTCTTATGTAGACGAAACGCGCGTATGGCATACAATGTTATAATCCTGATATCTTTAAACTATTAAAGAGGGACGAAAGATAACAAAGGGACAGTCAAACTCATAAATCTAAAACAAACTGACAACGCCATGGCTAAAAATGAAAAGGACAAACAGCACACACGACACAACATAGAAAACTAAAGAATGAACAACACGAACCCCATCAAAAAACTAGGGGTGATCTCAGGTGCCCCGGAAGGGTAAGCAGATCCTGCTCCACATGTGGCACCCGTCGTGTTGCTTATGTGATAACAAACCGGTAAATAGTCTAATTCGGTAGGTCAAATTCATGAAAGGGAAGGGGATTGTAGTTACGACGTAAGGAACATATCCGATATCATTTGTGAATCGGATATTCCATATCGGTAAACGTCCGTAAAATTAACGAAGGGATGATTTCAACTTCACCATTTGGAACTCTTGGTTTAATAGCTTCCTTGTGAGCAGCAACCGTCTATCAAGAAAATCATGATAGGAAATGCAAGCACGGGAATATCGTATCAAGTGGGAGATATATACCCCGTATGCAGGTGCTGCTGGAATGTTGCTACTTAGAAATGGAAAGTTCACAATTGAAATCATCTCTTTTGTCGTAAAGTTTTCTTTTTAAACGACCCTCATTGTCAATTTCAATGTCAAGATATGAGACCGACTTAACTGTATCTGTAGTTTCCTTTATCTCTAGCTCGATTAGACAGTGAAATTTTGATATCCATAGTACGAGTCTTCCCTTTCAAATTTAGCAGAAAATTGTGTTGTTTATATGTGACGTCATCAGACATGGTGTCATTATCAAGACGTCACAAAGGACATTCAGAAGAAACCATGAATTTTGACCTCATAATTAAAACTCGACTTATCGTTTGCCGAGAACAGATATAACACTGGTGATTAGAAATAATTTTTTTTCACATCGATCAGGAATACGAAATAGAACAAACATAAAAGAAATATAACCGATTGCTGAAAACCGTTTACATTTTTTTTTCTGCATCATAAATATTGTAAACTATAAATACTAGGTATAATATTTTTTTAATTTTTTTATAGTATTAATTATGGAGGGTAAAAACATGTTGGTGGGTGACAGTTAGCCCAGTAATGTTGTTGCTGTTTCACCCAAGCTGTATCATAACATCTCATTGGAGGACAGCATACTCCAGACATTGGTCGATAGCATGTGTAACCTATAGAATCATAAAAATAAATCATTATATATAATTTCATTTTGGATTTGAATCTGAATGACATACATATGGTGTTTCTGAAGAAATGTATATGGTGTGCAAAGAATAATGGTGATGTTTTGTTTTACATTTTGTGATGAATATATTGATTTCTTTCTCTATTTTGGCAAATAGATATAGGAAGATGTGGTGTGAGTGCCAATCAGACAACTCTCCATCCACATAATAATTTAAAAAATTACACAATTATAGGTCATTAATTACGAGCTACATATATAGCTATCATGAGTATTTAATTCAACATGTAAAATTATCTGATTTAGCCAGTCCCTATTAAACATATCGTATGTCTCGGTGCCTGAGAGCTATAATTAGGTCATCTACAAAAACACTAGCAAGCTGTAAAGACATTGTTATTAGTTCGAGTCCGCATGTGGCAAAGAGTAAACTATAATAATTGACTTGGATCATGTGTTTTCTTATGAAGGTGTGTGGTTCTCTCCGGGATCTCCGACTTCCTCCTACCTGTACAGACTGGTCGCCATCAAATAGTCATTAGTACTGAATGTTTTGATTAAACAACAAACAATCAGTCAATTAAACACATCATTAATAGCTTTATAAAATTGTGTAATACCTTTACACTGTATAATAAACATTAAAACGAAAAAATAAACACATTCAGTCTACTTTTTAACACTCAATGCAAAACCTGATGACATCGACCTAGTGAAAAATGCACTGTTGCCTAACTCGTCGTTATTTACAATTGGCACTATTTGAGAACTGTTTCGAACTTACGAAACACTTTCTTTTACTTGTGATGTTTTGTCTTTTTGTCTGTATTTATCGGTTTTTATCTTAAAGTTTATCATTCTAAAATTGGAATACAGAGGTATTCAGTAGAAATAAATTTAGGAAAAACATTATTGTATTAAAGATAAAACGCTTACAAACCAGACGAATAGTAAGAAACAATCATGTTTCTGAATCTATTAGTTTTGTAAATATCACAGTAGCGGAACAAAATATCGCCTTATTCTCAGACAGCCTATTACACTTAAGGTTTTCTGTGTCATTAACAATTATATTGAGTGTCATTTGCTTAACACACATGTCAACATTCTATTATTATGCATTAAAAAAATACACTTTTATGTTTAATTCATTTTCTAATACACTAACCTGATTCACATCCACAAGAAGAGTCACAAACATCACCCTTCTTTCCAAGTATACTGGAACACGTTCCACTTGAAGTTGAACCTCCTAGAACCGGAGCTAATAAATAAATGAGGTTAACATATATATTATTATTCAAGTAAGGAAATCGCAGACCTTTCCTAATTTTATTTCAACTTTAAAACAGTTTCTCCGAAAATTACCCGATAATTGAGACATACAACAAATCCCATTTGAAATGTAAGGATTAAAGTAAAACAAAAACGAAAGATATCGTTAAAGACTGATAATTTATAAAAGAAAACCACATCTTTATCTGTGAAGAGTCGAAGTGAGGCTGACAAAATCGAACAAAATCCTAAACACGACAAAAATACCAACGGCCTTTATAATCTACATACATAACTATAGACTGAGCAACACGAATAAAACCACAGCCACTCCGGAAAGTACGCAGACCACTGATGCAGACAAGACATGCATGTGTCGGAATAAATTTACGATGAAGTAAAATTGTTAAATATGTTTCTTATATTATTTTTTTATAAGTGAAATTTAAAAAAAAAATTCAAAGAAATGGAACTAGTTAAAGTGTATAAATAATTTCAGAAAAATCATTAACAAGGTATGTGTAATTTATGTGTCACCGCTATACGACCGTTTGAAGATTCTTTTGTTTTACTGTCAGTGGATGTTTGTATTTTGATAGAATATTTTCTAATAAAAACTGCATGAAAAAGTTAAATCACAAAAATACTGAACTCCGAGGACAATTCAAAACGGAATTCCCAAATAAAAGAGGAAAACCAAATGCTCAACCACTTCCAACGAATGGACAACAACTCGTTCAAAGTATGTAAACATTATAATATAACAATAACTCAATGGTGGGATGTTTAAAGTAAAGAGACACGTCATGTGTATGAAAGAAATATAAACGGTCACGTTTGAAGATTCTATTTGTTTTACTGTCAGTGGATGTTTGTATTTTGTTAGAATATTTTATACTAAAAACTGCATTAAAAAGTCAAATCACAAAAATACTGAACACCGAGGAAAATTCAAAACGTAAAGTCCCACATAAAAGAGCAAAACCAAAAGCTAAAACACTTCTAACGAATGGACAACAACTCGTTCAAAGTATGTAAACATATAATGTTATTATAAATAGAACAATAACTCAATGGTGGGATGTTTAAAGTAAAGAGACACGTCATATGTATGAAAGAAACATAAACGATCACACTGACAAAGCACACAAGAAAAAATGAAACATAATACAAATAACAAAGTGACGGGATGCATAAGTACAGAGCCACGTCAAATGTATATCACCAAAACAGACCAAACAGTAAAAGGAATATTATTTAATACAAACAAAAGAACACTTCAACATGTTATCAAGATAATAAACAGCGTCAATAAGAAGAATCTACACTTCAAGCCCATCATGTATTATTTGTGTGAAGTTGATACAAGAACGAACCTTTTTGACGAATAATTGATAAAAAAAATAATATGCAAATATCTCAAAACACATTCAAAAAGGAGAGTTCGTAGGCTTACTGGTAAAATTGTACTCAACAATTCTAACTTGTTCCTACCTCCTGAAAGTCATCTATTTCATAAAATTACCGATATCTAGGCTAGATTGGATTTTAAAATAAAACAGTGTACTAAATTTCGTTAAGCTCAATATCAATAATAGTTTGCGTTTGTATACTTCAAGTATAAAATGTTAGTTCATTAATCATGCATACTGTGCGCGAAAATTTGCCATTCGATAATAGATACAAATGAGTTAATTTAAAACTTCTTTCTACAACGGTAACATGGGTAAGACAATAACTTACCGAAATGGTCTTGCTGGCCAGTAAGTGTTTGATTGTTAGCATCCCTACAGCAAGGTGCTGTTGAAGTACAGTCATATGATTTGGTACATGTTGTACTTTTTCTTGATCTTAAATGATAATTGGAACACCATGCTATTCCTAATATACTCTACAAAGAAAGGTAAAAAGTGCAGTGATTTTAAACGACGTAAACAAAATGTTTCACCATTAATTAAAATAAGATTGTACGTTCCTTGTCATATTTAATAACATTGCCCATTTGTCTTGAAGAAATAAATATAATGTTTTGAATTATGGAATTGTTGCTCTATACCTTGCAAAACAAGAAGCGAAACAACATCAAACGGCAGGTTACACTATGGGAATCATTTTTCTTTAATTATGTCAATACACTTCTTTGTGTTTTGTTTTTGGTTTGTTTTTGTTTTGTCTAAACGAAACTGCTTTGGTTTCATATAATGATTTTTTGATGAACAAAAATCTTTTTTAAGGGTTAAAAGAAAAGCTAACAAAGATACACGTATGTTGTCATTGGGAAAGATGAACCCTACTTTTTCTTGTTTAACAACATATTTGTTACGTTTTTCTTTACAAGCTTTTGGCTTTCCAATGGGAACCACCTGTACCCCTCTTCTGGCCGACTTGTTCCTTTCTTCAAATGAGAATGACGTATAACAGGAACTTTTTATGAAGAAAGAAAAAAAATTAGCAGTAGCCTTTAACTTAACTTTCCGATAGATAGATGATGTTCGCTCACAAAAAGATTGGAATTTGTTGCACGGATATATTCCATATATACTTGAGATAACGGATACAACGGATGTATTTAAGTCTGACTCATATCTTGATTAACATCTCAAAATTGACAATGAGGGTCGGTTGAAAAAAAATACGACCAAACAGATAATTTCAGTTTCCCGATTGTAAACTTTTGATTTCTATGTAGCAACATTCTATCTGAGCCTGCATACGTAGTATATATCTTTCAATTAATTAGATATTTCCGGGATGGTATTTCCTTGATAGATGGTTGAATGCACATACGGGTTATTTTATTAAAGTATATAAATAATGAAGTCCAACAGACTAATGTCTGATAACCTTTGGAGGATTTCTTTTTATAGATTAATGAAACTTTTCGATTTTTGAATTCGAGAGAAAGGAAAGAATTAATTTTATCACATCTAGTCATTTGTGTATGTTATATTTTGATGGAGTTTTTCCAATGCTGAGTTGAGGTATAATAAACATTGTTGCAGACCGTACTATGAACTATAGTTGTTACTTTCTGTGTCTTTTGATCTTGTGAGGAGTTGTCTTGTTGGTAATTATACCACATCTTCGTTTGTATATGATAATAGATTGTGTATCTAACTTTTATAATTTACAAGCTACCGGAGGCTGTAAGAGCCTTAAACTACAATGAAATCATCATCGAAACCAGGATTGAAATTGTGTCTACATAGTTTTCAAAGATACCAGGATTATAATTTAGTACACCAGACGCGTGTTTCGTCTACATAAGACTCATCAGTGACGCACATATTAAAAAAGATATAAAGCCAAAGAAGTACGAAGTTGTAGAGCATTGAGGTTTCAAAATTCCAAAAAGTTGCGCCCAATACGGCTAACATAATCTATGCCTGGGATCAGATTCCTTAGTTTTTCGAAAAATTCAAAATTTTATAAACAGGAAATTTATATAAAAAAAAAAGACCACATAATTGATATTCATGTCAACATCGAAGAGCTGATTACTGGGCTGTTGATTCCTTCGGTGAGAAACGGTTACAAAAGATCCCTCGCTAATTTACAAAGATAAATAGACCAAATAAATAAAGGCAACAGTAGTATACCGCTGTTCAAATAAAGTGAGAGATTGAAGATAATTGATGATCTAAAATGCCAAACGGTTTTGCAAAATACAGAAATGGTAATCTATAATTTAGGTAGACAATTTGTATTTTTTTTTTGATAAATTTTATGTTTTTCAAACAATGCTATATGGTGGATGGATAACATAGCACTGAGAACAGTCAATTATTACATGGTATTTATCAGTATGTAGCACGAAGTATTTACATCGTAGTTGTGACCTTATTGACCTTATCTGTAGTCGGTGCTTACGAACTGACATCAATAATAAAATGCCTTTCTTAAAATCTCCGTTGATAAATTTAAAAAATCTAAGGGTCTTGCTTGGTATTATAAGATTTTCAGCATGCATCAATTTTATATTTCTAAAATTAAGGCTTGGAATATGATCAATACAATAAAATGTACATGTGTAAAAAAAAAAATTTTCATTCAAATTGAAAAGGTACAACACCGTAATTCTTTATTAACAGAAGACTGTTACCGAAGGGTTTTTTGGTGTTGTGATGAAGCTGTTCACCCTGAAATAAAATAAATTATACTTACCAGTATAATTTGATATTTCATCTTTCTTATATCCTTATCTTCAAATGATTTTCACTTTCTATTTCTTATCATTATATACTTAACACAAGTGGGGGTTATGATAACCGAATTAGTCAAGAAACATGTACGATTCCATCTGTATAACTTGTTTTATCATCTTCAGTTCAGACTTGTATTGTGATAGCTGCTGAACAATTGGTTGGGCTGTTTGCTATAGTAGCAGATTTGTTTTAATCATTTGCATTTTATCATAAATTACATCATATTACATCATGCCTAGTATTTAGCTATGGTCTTATAAATAAATAAACAGTAGTTAATGAAGGCGTACAAATGTCTCAGTTTGTATTTTTATTTTTCTTAAGAAATCGAAATTCAGCTAATTCTATGATTTAACATTAAGAACTATATCTATATAATCGCAACACTCTAATGCATGAAAAAGATGCATAGAAGGTAGATCACTACATTCTAAACAATCTTTTCATTTCGTATTTTCTATTTATCTGACGATTTTTATGATATCAGACGGTTTTTAGTTTTGACGTTTTGCCCTCTTTTTATTATGTCTAGCCATGGCTTTCATGTATGTTAGCAGGAGGGGTCATCGGAAATTTTATTAAAGACTCTCGTTGTATTTTTCTCGTTCAATATCTTCTTTTTCGCTCTTCAATTTCAAGATATTTAGATTCAATTAATTATAATATTTATGACTTTAAATTTGAACAAATTGTAATATGAATATTTATTCTCAGCAAAACAACTATGGCAAAATTTTCCAAATTCCAGTTGCTTTTGCTACAAAGTTGCAAATTCCGTTTATTGTAAGCATTAAATTGAATTCACACCTTTCTTAATAGAACATTAGGTACAATCCTGCTCCAAAGATAGTATGTGTACTTGTTGAATTGTACCAGTCCGTTCGATCGCATTATACTCGCATTCGTATTGGAAGTAAACACATTCTAAAACAAGTTATCAGATAATATCCGTATTATTCTACACATATATGTTATGATGATACGATGATAAACCCCCAACGGGAGAGATTTTGCTTGATTTTCATATGATGAAGGCACAATCTTTCAATATGTTCAATCAAGGTCTGGAGCGGGCATATCAGTGACTGCTAGTAGCCTTAGGTTTATATATGTATCATTGTACTTTTCATTACTTCTTTTGTAATTTATTTTTTAATCGGACTCGGCAAATTAATGTTTCTTTATTCTACATTGCATAGACATCTCACAAAACATGCTTAACCCCACTACATGTTTGCGCCTGTCCTAAGTCAGGAGCCTCTGTCATATGCGTATTGTTTTATATCAGTTTATTGATATGTTTTTGAGTTTAAAACATCAAACATTTTCGCAGAACTAGAACACATATTTATATACAGCTAGCTTAGGCCCATTTCCGAATATTCTAAACGTTTTTCAATTCAATCACTCTTTTAAGTTGAAATTTAACCCGTTCGCTATGGCCGTGTCTGCAGTGACGTTTTTGGATTTCAATGAGCTTTATCACAGGTTTACACCCTAGAATGAATTAAGGTTTCTTTTATGTTAGATTGTCTTCAAAACGTCATTGTAAGTGCAGAAAAAACCTAAGAGTGACACCTCAAAAATGTTCCAATATCGTTTGAGTGGACTAGTTTGAGATACAATACAGTATTAGGTGTCAGACCACCAATTAAAAATCCCTATTTGTTCAACCAAATTTTGCAATTTTCACAGCTTTCTAAATATTTTACCTTAAGTTTAACTTCAAGGAAACCAGGTATATCCTGAATTGTACATGTGTCACCTTTCTACATGCCAATTTTCAACCAATGTTTAAAGTCTTGTAACAAATTTCTGATCTTGAAAAGACAGGTACTACCAAAATAACTCCCGGTTTTCTGGAAATCTTAAATTAGTGTACTATGTAGCGCATTAATCCTGAATTTTTAATGCAAACTCATAGACAAATGAATTTTGGTTCAAATAAAGGCAACAGTAGTATACCGCTGTTCAAAACTCATAAATCCATGGATAAAAAACAAAATCGGGATAACAAACTAAAACCGAGGGAAACGCATTAAATATAAGAGGAGAACAACGACATAACACTAAAATGTAACACACATAGACAAAATCCCACGAGAATAACAAATATAACATATATATATAACATCAAAACCAAATACATGAATTTGGGATAGACAAGTACCGTGACACGTCTTATCGCAATGTGAATTTACACTCAAAAATAAGAGAAAACAAACGACACAACGTTATAATGTAATACACACAGAAACGAACTATAATATAACAATGACCATATTCCTGACTTGGTACAGGGCATTTTTTAAGGAAAAAATGGTGGGTTGAACCTGGTTTTGTGGCATGCCAAACCTCGCACTTTTATGGCCATATGAAATATAACATCAAAATGACAACACAGGACTACAATATAAATAAATTGGAGAACACAATTGACAAAGAATCACACGAACAACAGCCAACAAAAGGCAACAAGTTCAAAATTTTAATACGCCAGAAGTGTATTTTGTCCACACAAGACCTATGTGTGACGCACAGATACAAAAGTTTGAAAGCCGAAACGAGTACAAAGTTGAACAGCATCGAGGACCAAAAGATCAAAAAGGTTGTGCCAAAAACGGCAAGGGTTTTCTGTTAAGTTACCAGAAAATCCCTATAATTTAGAGTAATTTATACTTTTGCAAACAGTAAATTTAATAAAATGAATATACAAAAGATGTACATGATAAAGCTGAAGTATTAACTAATTACAGGAAACAACTGAAATACATTTACATAACCAGACATTTGAAACACAAAAGTAGACACATCCGAATACGTTTAAACCTCTACGCCAAGTGACGTCCTATTTGAAACTGAAAAATGACGAAAAAATGACGTCATTTGAATTAGTAAAACAGAGCATCAAAAAATGAAAAATGACGTCACATAAGAATGAATAAGATAGAATTAGGATTAATTTAAGATTATATATTTGAACTAAATACTGATATTGCATTTAATAACAAAGCACATTTTAATTCTTATTAATATAAAACTGAGGTAGCAATTAACTATATTATAAAACTATGTCAGGTTTGTTATGAATCTAACTTCAAACGTAAAATATCGTACTGATTACTTTGAACGAAATCAAATCTGATAAATGAAGGCGGTGATTAATTTTCTTTACCATAACACATAAATATAATAGAAAAGACGTCAACACATTTGACAAAATCCGATGAGAATTACAAATATAACATTAAACATTTAAACTAAATATTACATGAATTTGGGATGGATAAGTACCGTACCACGTCTTATAGTAATGCGAGTTCACACTCGGCAAAACAGTCACAATCGGGAATAAGTCACGTTTGGTAATTAAAAGATTAGACGACATTATGACAAAACACAATCTACCATGTGGTAAAAATGTCCTTAGCTAGTCTGGTCAACGAAACATCGTATGGATCCACCAAATCGTGATGGTGTCCATAAAATTTACGGAGTGTCAATTTTAATCTGTCCTCCTCATAACTTTGTTGGAGCAGTTTCTGCGTAAGGAGCACACTCCTGTATAAGAAGTCCGTATAGTGTGAACAAGCACGAGAATAACGTATCAATTGTGATATGTAAACACCATACGAAGGGGCAGAGGGTATGTTACTGCTGAGAAATGGGAAATTGATAATTGGGAAGTTGAAATCGTCCCGTTTATCATAGATTTTCGTGTGAAGTCGTCCATCTACGTCAATATTGAGGAAAAGATCAAGGTATGAAGCAGTCCTTCTAGTATCAGTGGTATCCTTAATTTCAAGTTCACTTGGATATATGAGATGTAAGTATTGGCTGAAATATGGGTTATTCAATGATAGAACATCATCAATATATCGGAAAGTAAAATTAAAGAATTTCGCAAGGTGCTTTTTCTTTTTGTCTTTTAAAAGGTTCTGAATGAATTCTGCTTCATACGAGTACAAAAACAAATCAGCCAGCAGGGGTGCACAATTAGTACCCATTGGAATACCGACTGTCTGTTGAAATATAAATCCTCCAAACTCAACAAATATATTGTCGATCAAAAAGTCCAGCATTTTGATAATATCATCTTCTGTATATTTTCTGGGAGATTCAGTGTGATTTTTCACGAAATATGAATTATTGTAACCCAAAACAAGAAATTTGTATCTACGATTTCCATTTTTATAGAAAAAGCTCTGTTTTATGAGATGGTGTAGTCGATCTTTCAACTGAGCATGGGGAATAGTAGTATATAGCGTAGAAAAATCAAAAGTTTTTATGTTGCTGCAAAATTGCAAAGATTGTGATTGAAGGTTAAGCAGTAGATCTTTCGAATTTTTGAGAATCCACATCTGGTTAACACCACTGGTAGAATATATCTCCTCACAATATTTTTGAAGCCCATCTTTAACTGTCGAAAGAATAGTAGTCAGTACTTTAGAAAGATGTTTGGTTGAACATTTTGAAGACCCAGCTATTTATCGTTCTTTATATGGAGTTTTGTGTAATTTGGGTATCCAGTATAATGAAGGCAAGTTTTCTTCGTTTTCTTTGATGTTGATACCAAAAGAAAGAAGGACAGATTTATGATTTTGTAAAATTTCGTCCTTGGTAAATGATGTTAAAGAATATGTAGGATTACCAGTAGTTTTATCAATTCCAAGCTCTGTAGTGAGACATTGCAAATAATGTTTTTTACATATGAAGACAATATTATTGGAGGCTTAATCTGCTGGAACAACGACATAATGGTCTAAATATATTTCCCTTTCACCAAAAGTTTCATTTCTGCAAATTTGTGGGTTAGTTTAGGTAAACAATGACATCAAAAGCACTATTTTGTGTCAGAGTAGGACTACTTTTACATACGTTCTAAATTGGAGGGAGTAATTGGTGGTCTGACACCTATTAGCGTAGAATAATGCTACGGAGAAATAAATAAATTTTGGTGTAGAGTATGAGTGATACAATTTCTTCAAAAATCCCCAAAATGCTAGATTTGTTAAGCTTTTCGATATCCTTGATAATTGACCACGATCTACATTTTACACAATGGATGATATACAATCAAGATAATTTTTGAACTTTTAAGTAAAGGTTGTCCTTAGCTGATTTCTTCCAGAATCACATTATTTCCTGGATTCAGTTGTCAGTTGTCAAGGCTGGAGATAAAGTCTGGCATCATAATACGCATAACTGAAACAAAGTACAGTACCAGCGTTTTATAATGATTGTTATTGTGACACTTGTTTTTCATTCGTTTGATATGTTTAACTTTTTTTTAACATTTAATTTATTTATTCCGGAGCAACTGATTTCACTCCCTGTTTTTATTGCAGTTCGTGTTGTTTTTTAATTTTATACTTATAACTGTTGATGTAAATGTTCTTTCGTTTTGTGAGTCTTTGTTTACTCCTTGGTTTTGATTGTTATTGTCTTATTAAGGAATTTTCTGTTATGTTTTTTCCTTGGAGTTCGGTATTTGTGTTATAATACTTTAATTGTTGTCCTTTTTTACTACTGTCCAACGTTGCATAGAGGGTTTGGCGCTAGCATACATAGCTGTCCCCGCCACATTATGAAAGTGTCTGCTAGAAGTCAGAATCATGCTATTCAATATTTCTTTTGTGTATATCATATCTGTTTTTCGTTAATTGTTCGGGGTTTTTAACCTAAAAACAATTTTACCAATATACGCGCATTGAACTGATAACAGTATCGTTATTTGGTTGATAATCCATGGCGTGCCTTGCTTCAAGTAATTATGTATAACAAAATAGGATTGATTGTACGATCACTGTGTGCGATATCTCTGTAGATCAAAAAGATACTTTATTTTTTTTTTAAATCGGGTTTTTTTTTACAATACAATAATAGAGATTTTTACCGACATTTTTTTTTCTAAAAATATATTTACTCATTCATTCTAAACTTGTATCCAAAAACTCATTGCTTTCATGTGAATTAATATATAATATAATGTATTGAGTAATATTCAGGTCGTTAATTGTCTGTCAATATATTCTATACATTTACTAGAATTATCACAAACATGCTTTGAAAATTGAGAGTAATTCCGTTTTACACATATAAATAGACTTGTCTTTTTTTACCTGCTTCGATATTTTGTTTCCGCCGCTTTACACTCTTCGACTTAAAACATCTGCCGAACATTTGGAATGACATGACGTCCATTTGCCATAGATAAGGAATCTGCCGTAAATTTGGAACCTTCCATAGATTTAGGTTCTACATATATATTATTATACATGTAACCGATTGCCTAAAATATATTATTACTCCGTCATTACCACAGTTACCATTTAATACGCGGCTCAATATTTTCATTTTATTATGGTTTCATGGAGGTACAAAACATGTTGGTTGGTGACAATTAGCCCAGAGATCTTGTTGCTGTTTTACCAAAGCGGCGTCATAACATTTCCTTGGAGGACAGCAAACTCCAGATATTGGCCGATAACACGTATTTATTAAACCTACAGCATAATAAAAGAAAATCATCTTATACAAATATAATAATTATTTTGGATCTAGATTTGAATGAAATATAAATGTTGTAACTGAAGAACGCAATATGGTCTGTACATTTTATGACGATGTTATTTTAAATATATCATTAATTTTTTCCCTGTAGTTCTATTTTTCGGCGCAATACATTCATCATAAGATACATTTAATCATTTAATGAGTATTTTTAGCCGGTTTCCCATTAAACAAATTGTAGGCATCTGTGCCTGAGTAGTTAGTGTAGGTTATCTACATCCATCACTAGCCAGCTGTTAAACAAAGATTATCAGTTGGAATCAGCATATGACAAGTGCGTCTGATTCGTGTTCTAATTTGCCGTTTCAGAATGTAATGCATTCTGGGTAATATTTTTAAAAGTGTACACCACAACGTCCTGATTGGTTGATAATTGCAATTTAACCAATGACGTGACGTCATTTTAATTTTTGGGTACGAAAAATGAAATTACCCATGATGCTTTAGATTATGAAACGGCCAATTGACTAATATTGTCAGTTTTCCTTTCTAAATTGTATGTTGTGGTTCGCTCCAGGCTTCGTTCATCCAGTACAAGCTCATCGACATGATATAGCCAAAGAACTGAATGTTTTGTTAATTTTAACAACAACAATAAATATATAAAAAAAACACATGGTTATAATTAGCTATATGTGAGACTTTTATACTGTATGAAATAAAATATATACACATTAAGTCGACTTTTTAACATTTTCGGCAAAAACTGGTGACATCGACTAAATAAAAAATGGACGGATGCCTGATTCTTCATTTACGCTTTGCATTATTTAAGAACACACACTTTCTTTTTATCTTTATCATCGATGAATTTGAAAACATAGAAAATCCTTTTTATGATAAAATTTGATGCTGATAAAGATAAACCACTGATATACCACTGACAAACCACATAAAAAGAAAAAAAACATTTGTTTTTTTCAAAATCTTTTAGTTCTGTAGAAATCCAAACAGAGAAATAAAACATCGCTTTGTTATCGGACGGCTTTTCATTTTTACTTTAGGTGTCTTGTGTCAATAACGATAAAATTGATTGTCTTCTGCTGTACCCGTAAGTCGTAAGTACATGCATGCGAAATTATTAATCAAAGCTTAATTAGTATTTTTTTAATATACTAACCAGATTCGCATCCACAAGAAGAATCACACTATTCCCCTTTCGTTCCAAGTACACTGGAACAAATTCCACTTGGAGTTGAACCTCCTAGAACCGAACCGAATAAATAAATGAGTAGATAAACTAGGAAGATATGGTATGAGTGTCAATGAGACAACTCTCCATCCAAGTAACAGTTTATAAAAATAAACCGTTATAGGTCAGAGTACGGTCTTCAACAAGGAACATAGACTCACACCGACCAGGAAGCTGTAAAGTGCCCAAAAATAACTAGTGTAAAACCATTCAAATAGGACAAATGGTATAATCTACAAAAACAAACGAGAAACGAGATGAAAGGAGAAACACTTACGAACCTCACAAACAAATGACAACCACTGAACATCAGATTCCTGACTTAGGACAGGTGCAACCATTCAATTCGTTAGTTTAGTTAGTTCATTTCAACTTGAATACAGATGCTACGAAATTCCACGGTAATAGAAAAATGTAAAATAAAAAATACCGAACTGCGAAGAAAATTCTAAACGGAAACCTCCGAAGCAAATCGCAAAATAAAAAGCTCGAACACATCAAACGAACGGATAACAACTATCATATTACTGAATTGCTACCGGCATTTTTATGTATGTAGCAAATGGTGAAATAAACCTTGTTTTATCGAGACAGTCAACAAATCCCAACATGTGAAGAGTCGACGTAATCCTGACAAGACCGTACAAAATGCAATCAACGACAAAACACACAACCACAAAGAAATAAAAACAGTTAAAAAATAGATAAAATCTAGCATTTGAACTGATAATAAAACGAGTTGTATTGTAGCATAGTGATGAATCATTCATATTTCTTTTTAGTATATGCATTGTATTCCCTAAATAATTTTAAAAAAACGGTGTTCTGTGGTTATCATTCTTAAGGGCAAAAACAGATTATTAAAACATCGTGTATCAAGTCGGAAGCCAATTTTTATGCATGCCAATTCTATCAATGACCATGATCAAATTTTATAAAGTAATTGTTCCTTTTATACGTGAAGATAACGAAAGCACCTGCAGAAACAATGCAGATAAGGATTTTATGACACTAATTTCTTCTTGGAGCCAATATTGTTGATTTCATGAAAGAGAGTAATAGACATGCAACGTACAAAATCACTGAACTAGACGTATCAATGAAAGATGTGGACCTTCTGTTTCACAAAACACAGCTTTCGTGTTTTTGCAGGTAGTTGAATTTGACTTCTACCTATTGATTAATTATTTAATGTCAACTGATCTTGATATTATTGTCATAAGAACGACATAGAGTTTTGCTTTTTTGTATCATTGTGATGAATTTATTTATGGTTAAGGACATATAGGAATGACGAACAGGTCCGTAAACGATCTCTTTATCTGTTGGATCTGCAGAAGGCGTGTCTTAAATTATCATTTAATGGTACATGTACAATCCGCCAATTAGCAGTGCAAAAATACTGCGTTTAGCAAATAAAGGAAGATGAAGGAACTTTCTTTAAAAAAAATCAAGTATCATAGGTTATAGAAAATGATAAATTGTCATATAATATTAAAATGAACTGGCTGAATGGGTGGAATAAGTGTGGATATAACGAAAAAATCTCGAAAATACCGTCAATATATAATGACGAACGAGGAATATGACATTCTAAATCTTGTAATGTATTAGTCAATATATATGGAGTAAGAACTAAAATGATTTTTTGTTATATTTTTTATCATATAAACATCTGCATTACAGATAAAGTGTAATAGCAAGTTACATCTAAGTGTCCTTTGTATTTTTTTAAAAAATACATTTGAAAAGCCTTCTAACAGGTAATGACAACAAAATTTGAAGAGAAAATCCATACCTGCATATGAAAATTTTGGAAGGATATTTCTTTTCTATGTAGGGATTTTTATACTCTTGTTTGTCGTTTAATTGTTTTCGTTATTTCCACAGTGTTATACATTTATTGTCTACGTATAAATTTTATTATCCGTTAGATGTGGTATCTTTTGCTTTGATTTGGTTCAATGAATTTGGACGATGTATTACGTTTGACGTTTGATTCAGAATTAACCGGACATAGAGCAATTTTCTAATTGCTGCCTCAGTTTGATATTAATAAATATTGCAATTTTCATTGTTATTAAATGTAATATCAGTATTAAGTACAAATATAATCATAAATCAATCTTAATTCTATCTTACTTTTGATAGATAGATTTATTCATTCTAATGTGACGTCATTTTGTGTATGCGGTTTTACAATTTCAAACGTGACGTTAATTTTTTTTTTTTTTGTCCTTTTTTACCATTTCAGATGTGACGTCACTTAGCGTTGAGGCCTTCACTTATTCGGGTGTGTCTATTTTTTGTGTTGGATTGTGTTGGATTTTATCGGTGTATGTAATGTATCCGGTTGTTTTCTGTAATTAGTTAATACTTCAGTTGTATCATGTATATCTTTTATATAGTCATTTTCTAAAATGTACAGTCTGCCAAAGTATAAGCTATTCTAAATAATAGGGATGTTCTGGTCCCGAACAGAAAACTCTGGCCTTTTTTGGCACAACTTTTTTGAATTTTTGGTCCTCGATGCTGTTCAACTTTGTCCTTGTTTTTGTTTTCCAACTTTTGTATCTGGGCGTCATTAGTGGATATTGTTTGGACAAAACGCACTTCTGGCGTATTAAATTTTAAACCTGGTGCCTTTTGTTAGCTATTATTCGTGTGTTTCTTTGTCAAATATGTTCTATTAATTTTTATTGTAGTCCTGTAATGTTGTGTTGTCATTTTAATGTTACATTGAACATGGCCATTAAAGAGGGAGGTTTGGCATGCCACAAAACCAGGTTCAACCCACCATTTTTTTCTTTTCACAAAATGTCCTATACCAAGTCAGAAATATGGTCATTGTTACATTGTAGTTCGATTCTGTGAGTGTTACAATTTAACGTTGTGTTTACTCTTATATCTGAGTGTGAATTCACATTATTTTAAGACGTGGTACGGTACTTTTCTATCCCAAGTTTATGTATTTTGGATGTTATATTTGTTATTTTAATCGGATTTTGTCTAATGGTGAGTTCGTTTCTGTATTTGTTTTATTTTGTATGTGCATTTTAATGGTGTGTCGTCATTCTCCTCTTATATTTAATGCGTTTCCCGCGGTTTTGGTTTTTGACCCGGATTTGTTATTTTCTATCGATTTATGAGTTTTGAACATCGGTATACTACTGTTGCCTTTATTTTGTCTCTCTTGTAATATGTACAAGGTTTCCGATCGGAACCGACAGTAAAATCTCAAACCAATATTAGAATCTAGGTATTTTACTTATAAAAGTCAATGTTGCAGAAGCTTGTATAAGATAAAAATGAACGAAGTGAATACACATCACAATCGCTTGATCAGTGGAAAACAGGAATATCTGATGTTAAAATCAAATTTTAACCAATAAACAATAATTGTGATTGAACGGTAGTTTCCAAAAGATAAATTAATGCCAGGTCGGGATTAAAATCTGCTTAAAACTAACGCATAGGAGACTGCTCAAAACAATTATTACATTTGATTCACCACCATATAATACTACAAATTCACAGTTTTATATCTTTATTTTGTAATTGCATGAATTAACGAGGATAATGACATGTTGGTGGGTGACAATTAACCCAGTACAGTTGTCGTTCTTCTACCCACGTGGCATTATAACATCTCCTTGGAGGACAACAATGGTCAGACATTGGTCGATAACATGTATAGCCTATAGAATAAATGAAAAAATAAACATAATTTATAGCTGTATACAGATATAAGAAGTTATATATGATATGTCTTAAGTCAGGATTAATATTAGACTGAAAAACAAATGATGTATTTAGATGGTCTGTAAAGATAAATGCCGATGTTATTTTAGTTATGTTGTTATGAACATTATTGGATTTTACCTTGGCATTTGAAATAGCACAATAATTATGGAATACACTTATTATGTAATGAGTTCTAATGTCAGAATTATTGCAATATCAGGATATCTATTTAACACAACGTAGGCCTCAGTAGCCGAGTGGTTAAAGTAAAACAACTAAAACAATCACTAGCAGCTGTCAACACAGATGTTTTGAGTTCGAATCTGAAACGTGTCGTGTGTGTTCTACCCTTATGATTCTTTTGGGATAGATACTAGGATTAAAAGCTTAGTGTTAATAAAAGCTGGATATATGAACCGCTCAACATTTATCGAGGGATAAGTCAAGGATATCCATGCATTTTTAAAATATTTGTTATTGCTGTCGAGATATAAGCATATAGTATTATACAAGATCATAATCTTAAAACAAAATAGATGGGAAAACACATTTTTGAAAACTCTGTCAATATTCAGAACAAAGAAGAAATTTTAAAAACAGGGTTTGATTTAAACAGATCAAAAACAGAAGCCATTTTTGTTAGGGAAACAGAAACATTGCAAAGAAAAAAAAAACATCAACTTTACAGACAATATATATACTTGTTTATTTTATGATTAAAAATGATATATTATGATTTAGTTCAGATGTTAATGTATAATAAAAGTTACCAAAGAGTAAACCTGTACTTCTGGTAATTAAACAAAATGGCCTTTCAATAGATTGCTGGACTAGACAAATAAAATGTTAACAGTATGCAATATATTGTCGAATAGAAAAAACAATTGTGAGTGTACTGTGAAGATTTTGTGGATCTCTCTGGGCACTCCGGCCTACTCCATCCATTGTGATGAAAGTATTTAATTATAACGAACCGATCAATGATTTGATTCAACTTACAATTGGCATTTACGATCTACTTAAAAACCAACGAAACGCGTTTTCCTTTTGTAATCTTTTATGTTTGTCTCGTGATAATTGAAAATAAAAACAATTCAATTGTTTACAATCAGTTACTTCTGCAGAAATAACTACGGATTTTCTGCAATATTGTAGTACGTGAACAGCTAATGAAACCGATGTAATCATTAAATCTGGATTAAATTGGTTTCATTAGCTGTTCACGTACTACAAAGGGGGACGAAAGATACCAAAGGGACAATCAAACTCATAAATCTAAAACAAACTGACAACGCCATGGCTAAAAATAAAAAAAGACAAACAGAAAAACAATAGTACACACGACACAACATAGAAAACTAAAGAATAAACAACACGAACCCCACCAAAAACTAGGGGTGATCTCAGGTGCTCCGGAAGGGTAAGCAGATCCTGCTCCACATGTGGCACCCGTCGTGTTGCTTAAGTGATTACAAATCCGGTAAATAGTCTAATTCGGTAGGTCATATTCATGAAAGGGAAGGGGATTGTAGTTACGACGTAAGGAACATATCCGATATCATTTGTGAAACGGTTATTCCATAACGGTCAACCAACTCGTGATGGCGTCCGTAAAATTTACGAAGGGATGATTTCAACTTCACTATTTGGAACTCTTGGTTTAATAGCTTCCTTGTGAGCAGCAAACCTCTATCAAGAAAATCATGATAGGAAATGCAAGCACGGGAATATCGTATCAATTGGGAGATATATACCCCGTATGCAGGTGCTGCTGGAATGTTGCTACTTAGAAATGGAAAGTTCACAATTGGAAAGCTGAAATCATCTCTTTTGTCGTAAAGTTTTGTTTTCAACCGACCCTCATTGTCAATTTCTAGATGTAAGTCAAGATATGAAGCCGACTTAACTGTATCTGTAGTATCCTTTATCTCTAGTTCGATTGGATAGATGCGTTCCACATAGTCACCAAATTTTGAATTGTTTAGTGAAAGAACATCATCTATATAGCGGAAAGTAGAGTTAAAGGATATTGCTAACTTCTTATCTTTCTTCCTAAGAAGTTCCTGCATGAAGTCAGCCTCATAATAATAAAGAAACAAGTCGGCGAGTAGAGGGGCACAGTTTGTTCCCATTGGAATGCCGACATTGGAATGCCAACATTGCAGACATAATCCAAAATGTTTTCATTTATGTTTCATCATTGTTATACACTAACATGATTCACATCCACAAGAAGAATCACACACATCACCCTTCTTTCCAAGTACACTGGAACAAGTTCCACTTAAACCTCCTGGAACATGGACTGATAAAAAAAAAGGAATCATTCTTATCATAAGAAAGTAATCAAAAGAAACGGAAGGTACATATGTGAAAATCAAAACTGAAGAGTCGAAGTGAGAATAACAAAATCGTACAAAATACAAACAAATACTAAACAACCAACCAAACTAAAACAAAACGCAGTGTCTCTGGCAGGATTAGCAGATCTCTAATGCACGTAGATTTGATATAACATATGGCATTCAAAATAAGATAAATGGTTCGAATCAATTCAAATATATTGAGGACTCCAAAGAAAACATCAATAATGTATGTTTAAGGTATGTGCCACTGCTATACGACAGTTAGAAGATTCGTTTTGTTTTACTGTGTATGATTGTATGTTGTTAAAGCTATTGTCTTAAATGTTTAAAGAAAAATGCAGTAACACCGGAAAATTTGTTTTTTAAAGAAAAATGAAAGAAACTTGATAAGCCAATTTGTTAAACATGATAAAATATGAGATGGTATGTGTGAGCCTTTGAATAACTGACTTAAACAAAAACTGCACATGTCTTGCTTGATCCTACCTTTTGATACTTACCCTATTGAAGACTTGATATATTGTTTAACCATAAGACCAAAAAAAAAACTTTTAAAAATGTTTGGTACTTTTTCCTAATTACAAATGTCAATAATAATTTGCGTTTTCAGACTTCCAGTATTCAAATTTACTCTCGTTAATTTATCATACAAACTGTGCGGAACAAATGTACCTGGTCATAATTGGAAAATCTGACTTTTTAACAGATATTTGTTTCAGATAGTCTAACCATTCTTCAGTAACAGTAAAGCAATAACATACCATAGTGTTTTGCTGGTCTGCAGTAATTGTACGATTGTTAGCATCCCTACAGCAAGGTGCTGTTGAAGTACAGTCATATTTGGTACATGTTGTACTTCTTTGCAATCTTAAATGATAATCGGTACACCAAACAATTCCAAATACACTCTACAATAACATTAAATGACGCAGTTAGTATCAACAATGAAGATATATTTTTTAACCATTGCCGTTAGCCGATCATTGCTAAATTTAATGACAACATTTTTATGTTGTAAGAAAACAAAAATTATATGGGGACGAAGTCCCCTATTACGGTAGAATAATCAATAAAAAAATAATTAAAAAAAAATCTGCAAAATTTCCCGAAATTTCCATTCTACTAATGGACTCAAAATTGTTAACTTTTTTTTGTTTTCAGACATTTTTAAATTACCGCATTTGCACAGAAATCTACTTCCTGTTTCCGGTCTCTTTGCCAGGAGACTTCGAGTAATATATATATTTATCAGTCTAGTAAAATATTAGAAGGAACACAATACCAATTTCATTTCTAATAATTCTTTGATATAAAAAAAAACATTACCTGATGATAGCGTGTCTTTGTTTACATTGAATTTGACGTTATAACATAAATAACGTCACAACTAAAAGCCCTAACAACAGAACCAAAATCGGAAACGTTACGGCATTTCCGTTTTTTTTTTTTAGCCATTTTGAAATTAAAAAGTTTGAATTAAAATTTTAAAAAATATTCATACAGACTTCGTCCATTTTCACAGGTAATGCCTGCCTCATATTATATTGATCTGGGGAATTATGTCTGTATATACCGCTAATTTTATAGTACAGTATTTATATTTAATCTATAATGTAAATACACTTCTTTGTATTTATCTTATTTAACTTATGTTTAACTTGAACGATACTCCATCGCTTGAGTTTCATATTTTGTTTTCCGCAACAGCTTGTTCCTGCTTATAAGGTAAAGTAAACTCATCTCTTTGAATGTCATATATGTAACAAGGCCATATATATTAGCTTGATCATTTTGAAATATCTGTGTTGCCAATTACAATGAATATCTTAAATATTAGTATGGTTCTCTAGTTGTAGCAAAAATTATAACATGATCTGTTCACATGTAACTTCATATAATTCGACGACAAATAACCCGAAGGTTTTACTTCCATGAGTAACTATACAATTGCAACCAAAGTTGTCAATTCCTGGGGAATCATATCCTTTGTATTTCAAAAATGTAAAATTTTATTAAATAATCATCCTATATGGTGCATATCTGGGAACTCATTGACGATGCCATCACCTCAGTAGTCGCTGCTAAGGAACTGACATGAATAGTAATTTACTTGTCTTTACATATCCGTTGATAAATGTAATAAAATGTTAAGAAATTTAGAGTCTAGCTTGGAATCATAAGATTTTAAGCATCCATCAATTTTATTGTTCACAGTCAAAATGTCATACCAGGCATCGAATTCATCTCATATTCAAATGCTAAATGATCAATGTAATACGTTAAATTAGCATGTCTTTCTAAAAAACCTTTTTTCTTTAAACAAAATGGTGCAACACTTGTGCTAAAAAATACATCATAATTTAAATCAAAATTTTATATCAAAAGTTTAATATGAAAACGAACACCTGGTCCAAAATGTTCCCAAAAGATTGGTCTGTATATTTTTCGTGGTGTTCTGGAGTTGCACAACCAGAGTAAAATATACTTACAAGTATAATGAAATACTTCATCTTGCTTATATTCTTATCTTCAAATGAAGTTCATACACTCTTTCTTTTTCTAATCATATTTTACTAAACTGAGTGGGTGTTTTGATAACCGGATTATTCACAAAACACATACTTGTAATCTTCATGATTGTAGGTTATTTATTGTGATAGCTTCTGAACTGTTGGTTGGGCTGTTTGTTCCAGTAACGGATATATTTGTATCATAAAACTACATCGTATAAGTCTACTAATCAGCTATGTTTTTGTAAGTATGCTTTAATATTCAAATATGGGTTTTATAGCAAACTTAAGTATTGAAATCTTACAAATGTCACAGCTTGTATTTATATTTTTCTAAAAAAATGGAAATTAAGCACATTCAGTAACTAGATTTAAAATTCAAGATTTTATTTTATATAAAACCGCAACATTGTGATGCATGAAAAAGATATTCAAAAGGTAGATTTGACAATCTGAACAAATTTTTTTTATTCTATCTATTTTATATGATTTCTAAGATATCAGACAACTTATTCAAAAGAACAACCATTTTCAATAAATCAAGTTCACAATTTCCTGTTTTTGCTCTGAATTAAAAAAATATTGTATATTTTAACCTTCAAGAAATTACTCCATTGTTTAGAAACATTTTGTATACAACTGATGATTCATGAATACTCCTTAACTTTTACCCGTTCATCCGTCGGTCCCTCCCATCTATTTTTTATTGCATTTTTTTGGCATACAACTGATGAGTGCTTCGTGATTTTCCAACAAACTTCCAATGACGTAGGTGTTATCATTTTAAAGCAAAGAACATAAAAGAAAGCAGTACATATTTTACACAAAATTGTTCCGAAACATAGCTGTATCTTTGGCGATAGATGAATTATTTAGGTAGTTTTGGTGTCAATTGAAAGGCTTGGAGACTACGGGTCACTGTAAAAGTCTTTTAAAAAGTCACTTTTGAAAAAAAAGGTATATAAATTAACAATAGGCGGGCATGTTTACCCTGTTGTTCAGATCAGATTTATCTGTTTTTCTACTATCATACTTCCGAAAACCAGAACGCTTTAATATGCAATTAAAATATGTTTACATTCTCAGCATCAGTCAGGATAGGATATAGTTTTTAAAATGAAATGACTGCCAATTCTTTTAAACTTTTAACGAAGAAGACATTAATATTTGAAGCTCACATAGAAAGCAATGGGAACACGGACTAGTGTTTTATACATAAAGTCGACTGTCAAATTCACCTACAGAAAAATATATAAAACAGTTTAATTAACGACTAAACTTAGAATACAACAGTTAACAAAAAATAAATATAACAGACATGAACTAGAAGCTATCCCTGAATTACAAGCTCCCGACTTGGGATAGGCATTTTAGAGTGTGATAGGATTAAACACGCTTTCTTTGAAGGCGCTCCCTCTTTTAACATGAGACAGTGGAATAACAGTACATTGAAATAACTATAAAAAAATCTGTTGATAAGTACACAACTCATCAGATCTATAGAAAACAGACAAAACATCTAACGAATAAACTCATCACATATACACCAGGAGTAAAATTGTGAACGCATTACATCTTCATCGTCTACAAACACTTATCAGTGATGCTAGTATGCATGGGTCTTCTAAATCAAATATCTTTACACTATTCCACCTGCTTATCAAAAGCACTAACAACGTCAACACATCATTCGTTGTATCATTTGACGTATTGGTACCGGTGCAATCATTTCCAATAGTGGACAATCGTATGAGATAAAAAAAAAAAAAAGATAAAAGAAAGATAAAAAAAAAGAAGATCAAGAAAAAAAAAGAAGTAATCTTCAAGGTAAAATAATACCTGAAGTAAAATCTTAAATCTGAACTGTCCTATTTCAATGTAGCAACAATCCTTGTAAGAAGGTTGTTGCTCACTAGGACGCCATATCCTTAATTAGCTATAAAACCAGGTTTAATCAACCGTTTTCTACATCAGGAAATGCCTTTTTCTAGTCAGGGACATGACTGTTTTCCATTCGTTTGATGTTTTTGAGCTTTTAGTTGTACAGTTGTACGAGTGATAAAATGGAAATCTTCTCTTCTAAAACTTTACCGACACCATCACGAGTTGATTGATTGTTATGGAATATACGTTTCAAAGATGATAGCGAATATGTTTCAAATGTAGTTTCTACGTATACAATCTGCCGCTTTTTCCATATTTGATCATCAAAATTAGACGTATTACCGGTTGTGTACTTACATGGACAATACGACAGTGTCAGCTAAAAAGAAATCGCCTACAAGTTCGTAACATCTGGGATCATCCCAAGTTTTAGGTTGAGTTTTAATTGCTAAATTTTTAGTTTTCTATGTTTTGTTTTGTGTATTACTAGAACACACCCTCGATATCTCGGGTCATGCCGTAATTGAAGTAAAGTGTCTAATTATGTGTAAGCCTTATTTTATCCTGGATTTTTAGTACTGGTATTGTCATATGATAATGTCATGCTGATTTATAAGATGCACAGTTTCACTACTTTCAAAATCTTTCTGTTTGAACCGTCGACCTGGAACCTTTTAATTATTGGTAATATTTATCATTTGGAAAACAAAAGGGCCTGGAATGTCGAGTTATTGTACTATATAAGTTTTTCTTTGATTCGCCGTATATACGTCATGTCGGCTAACAAACTGGAAACTGTACCTACGCCTTATTTTAAGTGTTGATTGTTAGTATTCGTATTGTCATTTTATAAATGCATGTTAATTAGAATACTACAATAGGAAACAATGTGGTAATGATTGAATTTAGAAGTGTCAACCCTGTGAATATGACCCGTGTAATGTGGATTCATTATTATTCATTAGTTAACAATTTTCGTCAATTTCGTTGGTACAGAAGAATCACGAAATTAATTATCCAACGAATAACAAATTTTTATAACGTATGCATCTTCGGCAAAACCACGAAATTAAATGTCCAAGTACATGCAAGTTTAATATAATCCACGAAAATTGGTACCCACGAAAATAAATGAATCCCCAACAAATCCCAAATACATCGTTTTGTGGTGCACCTGACAGATGCAGAACGTTCAGAAAATGTAATAGGTAACATGTCACATAATGAAATGACTAAATCGCATCGGATTGTTCCAGAACTTAGTAATTTGTCTAATTGCTTATTGTTTGAAACAGTTATCGATATAAAAGTGTAAAATTGCCAGTATACCCTATCAAGTATATATATTTACACTTTTATAAGTTTGACGTGTGGCTTTCTTCGGTGATACGTTTATTAGGTGAACAAAAAACGATATTTAGATTTAGTTGTATAGATTGTTTGTCTGATGTCTTTTTTTTTTCTTTTACGCCATGGCGTTGTAAGTTTATTTTCGATGTATGCGTTTGGATGTTTCTTTGATATCTTTCGCGTCAGTTAAGTAGTCCAAACACTACAACAGTTCTGCCTTTTTTTTGTTCGTGATTTTTTTCTGCATAAACATATTCACATGTGCGAATTACTTTTTTTAAGGGACATTCGAGCTTCAAATTTTTAAATTATATAGAATCTTACCCAAATAAATCCCAGGAGAAGTAGTTTTTTTTAAATATAAATGAACACCTCGGAATGATGACATTTCGAACATTTTTGTTTCGGCATATTTTCTGCATCAACAGATATAAAAGAGGGACGAAAGATACCAAAGGGACAGTCAAACTCATAAATCTAAAACAAACTGACAACGCCATGGCTAAAAATGAAAAAGACAAACAGAAAAACAATAGTACACATGACACAACATAGAAAACTAAAGAATAAACAACACGAACCCCACAAAAAACTAGGGGTGATCTCAGGTGCTCCGGAAGGGTAAGCAGATCCTGCTCCACATGTGGCACCCGTCGTGTTGCTTATGTGATTACAAATTCGGTAAATAGTCTAATTCGGTAGGTCACATTCATGAAAGGGAAGGGGATTGCAGTTACGACGTAAGGAACATATCCGATATCATTTGTGAAACGGTTATTCCATAACGGTCAACCAACTCGTGATGGCGTCCGTAAAATTTACGAAGGGATTATTTCAACTTCACCATTTGGAACTCTTAGTTTAATAGCTTCCTTGTGAGCAGTACTCATATAATGTAGTCCATTATCACAACAACATAATGAATGTTGTCTTTGCCATTTGTTACATGAAGCAGACAATAAAAAACAAAATCTTATATTTTATTTCGTTGTTGTTCAACATATTTTACGCAGGAAAATAACATTTTGGTGGATGACAATTTCTCCAGAAGAGAATTTGTTGTAAAACCCACTTGGAATCATAACATTTTCGTGGAAGACAGCATGCTCCACTCATCGGCCGATAACATGTCAAACCTGTTAAATAATTGTTGCAATTAGCATTCCATAGAATGTTTATATTATTCCGAATGTACTAACGGCTGAGTGTCAAATAAAAAATTATATTACCGCAGAGGATTGATTGTCTGTATGAGTAAATGACTAAATTATCATTAATGTCATATGATTAACATTTTCTATAAAAAAAAAATATTTTTCATTGTTTTATCATTATTAGAAACATGTACATGATTTGTTATTTTGTCGTTTGAATTGTTTTATATTGTCATTTCGGGACCTTTTATAGCTGGCAACGCGGTATTAGTTTTGCTCATTGTTGAATGCCGTACAGTGACCTATAGTTGTTAATTTCTGTGTCATCTGGTCTCTTGTAGAGAGTTGTCTCGTTGGTTACCATACCACATTTACTGTTTTGCATCAAAATCTCTTCTGATAAAACTAATATAAGACTTACAAATGTACAAAGCGTATTACCTTAAGCGAGTCCTATTTTTTTTTCGTTGAAATCCTTGTATCCTCTTTTGTTATAATTTATTCTCGCAATAAACCAATTTAAAATCTAGTTTGATCAATGCAAAAGTATTTAACAACACGAATAGAAAGATAATTTTTTTGCATGCATTTTAATAGTTACTGCATGTACATGTATATTAAAACAGAACTAACCTAAATTGCAACCACAAGATGAATCGCAAATATCCCCCTCCTTTCCAATTACACTTGAGCAAGTTCCTCTGAGTGGTACACCTACAGATGGTAAAAAAAATGATAATTTTTATCAATTAGTTACATCAGTATAGTATATAACACATATAAACATGGCGTTTAAAGTGACAATCATGTTATACTCATTCGAAAAGTTTCATTTTGATGTAACACGATAAACTAAATGTAATCAAAAACGTCCGACAAGGGTTTTGTTTAAGAGTACTAAATGATGATAGATATCCTACTTTTATATATAATAACCGATTTATCTTTTATTCTGACTTTTGTTTTCAACTCAGTAAAAATATTCGACTTTTGGAGTTTCCAAATTTACAATTATTGAAATGCACATTCATTATAACATACCAAGTCCACCATCTTCCTCGGTAGTTAGTAATTCACCGTTAGCATCTCTACAGCAGGGTGTTGGTGAGGTACACTGATAAGAGTAGGTACATTGTGTACTTCTTTTTAACCGAAAACTAGTACACAACACAAAACATACTGCACTCTACAAAGATTAGGGTTCATTATAAAAATAATATGAACATTATATATGACCTGTTAAACATTCATTACAGACAATAAAAACCAAATCAAGTGCCATTTCATGTCAGTGCTACTTTGAAACAAGAAAACTCATGTTACTTTTAGGGAAAAGTATCTTAAGTCTTCCAAAGCAAGAGACAGATCAGTTACCAAAACGGTGGAGTGCAGCATAAATATTTATAAATAAAAAGGTTTTAACATTTGACGCGTTGTTTACAATTCAGGCGCAAAAATAACGATGAACGCTGTGGGTCACCCTAAAAATAAGTTGACATTAAAGAATAATATCTTATCAAAATAATGCTTGTTGAAATTTACAGTTTTTATCTTTTGATGAGAAAAAAACAAATTACTTTCTCGTAACAGATTTTGATATGGTTATTGAAAACAGTTTCTAATATGATTTCGGTAATGTAACAAACATTTTTAACATTAGTTCAGTTTAAATTTTATTTTTTTCAAAATTTGTGTTCGGTATGCTGATTTATCATTCCCCGTTGATAAAAATTAATTTGAACATACTGCGTTCGAAATAGTTTATAGTCGTAACTTTTAATCAAAATAGAATTACAAATCAGTAACCCTAAGGTAGAAGAAAGGATTGTCGACAAATCGCTTTTCTCGAACCCTCTTGTTTACACTGCATGATTTGCACTATATACATTAGTTTCATTTAGTTTGCAGCATTGTGCAATTTGTTTTCACAGTCAATAGATCAAACTTAAATGTCTTAAAAATAAAGCTTGAACGTTATTTTATGCAAGTGGTATATAATATATTCTAATACACAAATAATCAAAAAATAATTCAAAATATATGCGCAGTTTAAAAACATATTTCCCCGTTAGTGGGGGTATTGACAAAATTTCCAAGTTGTACTATAAAGATAAATAGACAGAAATAACAGCATTCTCACCAGTATGATCAAAATTTTCATTGTTGTAGAATTCGAATAATATCCTTATATTCAACAATTTCTTCCACTCCTTATTGTCAGGAAACAAACTTTACAAAAGTATCCTAAACAATTTTTTTATTAAACGACATATGTTATGTGCGACAGATGATATTTGTTATTGCATTATTGATTTAATGTAGTTGTTTTGCATGGAACCATGTAGTTAAACATTACTTTTTTTTCATTTTACTACGTATATTCGATGCCACAGAGTGTACTTTTTGATAATACTTGTTCTTCCAGTATTGATTTAATGTAGTATTTTTATCATGGAGTCATGTAGTTGAAAATTACAGTATATTATATAATTACGTATTAGACATTGAGCTACAAGTTGTACTTTATTGTTAAGTTGAGCTAAACTATTTAATGTGTAGACCTCTCAGGGCGTATTTCATTCTATATATAGATACAGAAGTAAAAAATAAAACTGATGGCACGTAAGCTAAATTGTAAGTGAACTGTGAATCCAAGCGTTTGTTTTACTTCCTGTACCCTAGGGCGCGTGTCTGGTGCTGTAGCAGTAAACACCTAAAAACTATTACGCCCTTAGTTAATTCTGGCCCAAGATCCTACACAACTTTTGAAATCATTTAAAATTAAGGAATGTATCTTCCTCACTCAAAGCTGTGATTCATTGCCCGGCCCAATCTTTGTACATGCCAACTAAATGAGAGAATTCTGTCGGGTATAATTTAACCAACTTTTGATTTTACGTGTTTCTTTACTAAACCCAAAATAAGTAATCCTCTTTTTATTCAATGAATAATATACAACCGATTGATATGTGCATATATCTTAGGTATTTCGTATTACTGACACAGGCGCTACACAAATATATTTTCCACACACAAATTTGTTATCATTTCGTTTGATGTGTTTGAGCGTTTGATTCAGACGCTTGATAAGGGACTTACTGTTTTGAATTTTCCACGGAGTTCAGCATTTTTTGTGATTCAAAATTTTATGATACCGTTTAGTTATGGTGCATTCCTATATATCCTGCTAATATAAAAGTTAACTGGATCAGTACAGTTTTGTTGTTCACCAATGAGTGATTAGATTCCATATCCGTGGTTTTTGATTGCTCGTTCTAATAATTAAAAATTCACCATTGTTAAAGTTCAACTTCAAGCATCCAATGTTTTTAAAATTTTTATACAATGTGCAAAAATAAAGAAACAATATTCAAACTTTCACCATTTTATATTTACTTGACCGTTAGCTTTCCACATTTTTAAACTATACTATTGAATTGATAGTCTTTGATTGATAAACATGTCCTTTAAACAGAGATACCAGGTTATTTTATGTTTATCGATTCGCATATCCATTAAAATATTGTATGCATACTAGTTTTGAAACAAAGTAATCTAATATCCAAGAAAATGCATTTTTTCTTTCATTATCGAAAATAATTACCCATGAGTACAATTTGATAAACATTAGGTAGACTGCTGAACTACACATAAACACACACATTGTCCATGAAACTTTTTATTTTGTGATCTATTGTTTGTCTGGGTTTTTTTTCTTTTTTAGCCATGTCGTTTTTTGTCAATTTATGAGTTTGCATGTCGCTCTGTGATCTTTTGTCCCTCTTTTACACATAGTCCTGCTTAGCTCGAAAGGCTAGGTCCAATATTATCGATGATTTCAAATGATAAATATCAGTTTATGTCATAGTGGGGTCAGAGTTTGAACAGTATCTATATGACTTACCTGTATGTGATTTGAAGGGTATTTATAATTTATCTTTATCTTTACAGTATTAGGACTGACAGGTTGCTTACAGTAAGTATAATCTAATAAAAGATTGAATACCCCTATAACTTTTAAATATTTGAGTAACAAAATCGTCTTCATATTTCGTGCAAAAATTGGATAATAATTTGAAATCGACTGGGATGATAAAAAGTTGTATGTAAACAAGTTGTATCAGGCATTGTTAAGCATGGGCAAAATGGTAAATTAAAAGCAAACTTAATATTATTGTTATATACATATATATCTTCCTTATTCTACAATCTATCCATACCTGTATCTTGGCATTGCACAAGGTCATGTTTTTATCTGACGTCTTAACACTAAGTACATTGGATGTTTGATGTGTACTGATTGATAATTTAGTCTGAGATACATATTTCTTTATTAGTTGTAAGTGGATTTAAACTAGCTGTCTGCCGAGTACTCTCAAATCTGTCCTTATTGTATTTTTGTTGTTTGGATATACAAGTACCCTACCACGTCACCTCTGTGTAGTATTTGTAATTGTATCCATCTGATTAGTAAGCCTGTTTCAACTGATTTTTATAGTTCTTTCTTATTTTGTACCGTTACACAACTGTCCCAGATTAGGGGAAGAGTTGGGATCGCGCCAACATGTTTAACCCAACCACATTCTATATTGATGTGCCTGTCCAAGAGCAGGAGCCTGTAATTCAATGGCTGTCGTTTGTTAATGTGTATCATATTTGTGTTTCTGTCATTTTTTAGTTAGTTAGTTTTCTCGTTTGAACTGTGTCGCATTGTCATTTCGGTGCCTTTTATAGATAACTATGTGGTATGGGTTTTGTTTATTTTTGAGGGCGGTACGGTGACCTATTGTTGTATTTTTTTTATTCGTTTTGTCTCTTTTGAAGAGTTGTCTCATTGGCAATCATTCCACATCTTTTTTTACATATACATGTGATAAGAAAAATGTAGACGATTCTAAGCTTGTACTTGAGACAACGCCTCGTTCGTGATGGAACACACATGCTCTATGAATCTGGTATATGTCTTTTGAAAAAAATCCACAACCGACGCAAAATTTTTACCAAAAATTGGATGCTTTTTACCTATGTTCATTTTTATTTATTCTAAGGGTATCGCAATATAATTAATAACGTACACAATAAGATCAAGAAGTTTCGATACATGTATTTATCAATTTGTTTGTTATAGTGAACTAGTATAAAGAAAATCGTCTTCTAATATTGTAAATCAAATGACTATGAATATGACAGTACCTTTTTATAATGATAACGTATTGTTTTTTCTTTAGTGACAACAGAACATGGTCACGACTCTGGATTTTCCAACCACTATAGTAATTCACATAACGGACTTTTTGAACTGGGAAGAAAAGTTCGACTTAGCATTAGCTATACCTGCATGGAAATATTTCTACAATTCGACAAAAGTATGGAAATGTATTGAACTAGACTATAGTGAACTTGAATCGAAGGTCGACATACAGCGTAGTATACACAAATTTGTAACATGCATTGTAAAATATGGGCGACATATTGAAAACCTATATTTTCATAAAGAAAATTTAGAAGATATTTTATATGTACTAGAAGCAACATCTAGTTCATGTTGGAATCTAAATGATCTTGCAATTGGGTATATCCCATTTAACAACATTTTACAACCAACTAAAGGTTTTACGAAATCTTACTCCTCATTCGTTTGCAAAATTTTGGCAAAATCTCCAGTTCTCAATTCTGTTGATATATCGTCTTTTAAGCCTTCGATAGATAATGACAAGGGTCTTTCAACTCTTTTGTCAATGATACACGATTAGCATGTAGGGCATAAAATTTCAGGAATAGATTTTCTTTTGGTAAGCCCCTATGGACAATTTGACTATATAAAGTTCCTCAACGTATTTGACAATTTGAAGAAGTTGGCAATCAGACGCGAATGCATAACAGCTAATTGTCTCCTACACATGGCAGATAGAAGTCTCTCTGAACTCGCTTTGTACGGAGATCATGAATCAGATGACACTACAGTTCCCAACGATCAATCTTTGAATGAACAGTTTTGGAATAAGATACTGACATAACGTCCAACTTTTCTTGTTGATCTGAAAATTAAGCAGTTGCCAGTAGTACTAGAAGACTTTCCATGTTTAATGCCTTTACGGAATATTGGACTTACCTTTTTCATAACTGATCTAGAACTAATAGATATTTTGAAGCACTTTACAAAGTTCTATTCAAAAACACTGGTTGATCTTTCATTTGTCTTTGACGATTCAGATGCCGATGGAGAGTTTGAGTTTGATGAACAATTCCAAAGGCTTTCTGTTGGTCTGTTGGAACTGGTAGGGACGTGTCCTAAATTATCTGTCTTACGGTACAATCTGCCAATTGACAGTGCAACAATACTATGTATAGCAAAGGGAAGGAAGATGCAAGAACTTTGTTTTTATGGAAACCAAGTACGTACATCGACGAAACCGATATATCGTCACATAATATAATATGAAGGTACAATGGCTGAATGAGTGTGGATATGGCAGAACAAAGCTCGAAGAAACTGTTTCATCAATATATAATAAAGAATGGCATTTGCTACTAGACGAAGAATATGAAATTTTAAATCATTAATCATTTAATATGTTATTTATATGATTAACTATGGAACGCCACAGCTGCCTTATGATAACAATAACCATATCATTACATGTAAAGATATATCATGAAGCAAATGTTCTATACTATAACAACATTTGCCTATTATACTCTGTCAATTTGCTATATCACTAAGATAAATTTATATACTATAAAGACACTTTGATACAACATTGAGCTACCTTTTTATACTATGAAGACATCAATGATCTTGATATAACATGGAGCTACATTTTCATACTGATTTGTGATTTAACTATTATGTGATATTGCTATGTCATAAAGATACATTTTATACATGAAGATATTTTAATATAACATGAAGCAATTTGTTCATACTATTTTGTAACCACAGTATATTATAACGATAAATTTGTATACTATACAATCATCACGATACAACATGGAACAATTTTGTCATACTATTATGTCATATAACTATCTTATAAGACATATTTTAATAATATCAAGCTAACAGTTCGTATATCACGAGGTGTCATTAATATACCAGTAGACTATTTGATAACACTATAAGACCATTTCATCATACCATAATACCATTTCACCATATCATAAGACCATTTTATCACACCATAAGACAAATCTATAAATAGCGGCGACATTCCCCGCGAAATTCATCCGCAACATCGATTGTAATGGGATAAGAAGTCCATGAAGGAATTTTTTTTTTGGGCCTTATGGAATCGCTTTCAAGATGACTGAATTTATCGACAGAAGGGGGCGCCACTAGGATTCTTGTGCGCTATCCTTTTCGTATATGAATGAATACAATATACACGTAATTTTCACCCAGCCAAAAAAATTACCGGGCTCTTTATTTAACAAGCAAATTTTTATGATTATTGCATAAAACTTCACACACTAGACAAGGCGTATCATGCGCTCATGGCGCAGCTGCTTAGTTTCAATCGTGAACAATCCAGCCTAAGACTTGAAATTCAACGGGATATTGTATATATATTTCGCATCGATGTTGTTATATTTTTGATTAATTTTCATTTTGTTTCGTTTATTTCTGTTTATTCATTCGTTTCTCTGTCGTATCGCACTTTATAATCACCCAATAGTATCGTACCTGTCTGATATTGGTACGGGGATAACTGTTCGGTTTGAGTACTGAAATCAGAGATGAACACTTCTTTTTTTAACACCTTCAAATAATATATATCAAAACATAAATGTTTTCAGCATATTGTCATCTCAACTTAGACTTCCTATATACTAGGATATTAGGTTATAGCAAGGATTTGTATAGTTAATATACATATCCTTGATTATAGGACGTGCGGCTGGAATATGTCACATTTGTCTGCTATTTGTTATGTGAATAGGTAGGAGAAAATATCAGAAATATATGATAAGTTTTAAAAAAAATCCCATTACTTGTTAAATAAAAAGCTCGGTATTTGTTTTCACAGCTACAAGTTTGGGTGTTCATTGCTGTGTTTCTGTCCACAAATTTTCCCTTGGCTTCGTCTCTTTGCATTTGTAGTAAATTTTTCAACACACCTCATGAAACCAAACCAAAATGGAAAAAAGTCACACTTTTACATACGCAAATTTTTAAATGTTATATGCATTTGTAGAATCTTAATTATACGAAAAGGGTAGGGTACCGGAACCCCAGCGTCTCCCCTATCAATTGAGTATTGAAATACACCCCTCCCACATTAACCCGAAGGTGTCTATGTATAACGTTAACGCTAGATAAAATCGTAAAATTTATATAGAAAAGTAAAGATTTATCAACTTTCAGCATGGATTTGTTAACTTCGTTTGAAAGATCATTTTGATTTTAACAATAATGTCATTCGAAACATTTTATTCCTATTTGGCTCTTAGCTTTTAGTTAATAATAATATTCAAGAATACGGCTTAATTGTAACGGGTAAGGGATACGGGTTACACATTTTGCATCGTATCTGTCAACATGATTTGCAAAGATGTGCTTTAAGTAAACCATCTAAAACAAACAGGTTGCTGTCATGATAATTAAAATTTGGCGAAAAGAATAAAGACCATCTTTTTGTTTTTGTCTTGTATGTTATTTAGTTTTTATTTATTTATTTTTAGGAGGTACCAATCTTTATGTATAAAAAAGAAGATGTGGTATGATTGCCAGTGAGACAACTGTCCACAAGAGACCAAAATGACACAGACATTAACAACTATAGGTCACCGTACGGCATTCAACAATGAGCAAAGCCCATGCCGCATAGTCAGCAATAAACAATTCAAAGAAAACTAACGGCCTTATTTATATAAAAAATGAACGAAAAACAAATATGTAACACATAAACAAACGACAATGTGCCTATCTTGTCGACACCAAGCCTTTGCAAATCCGCATCAATATTGTGATTACGACAATTTGTACATAGCCGTGTTCATCTTTGGTCAACTTGTAATGACGAGTAAAATCATTCTAAAAGATTACTTCTACTTAAGTACCGTTGTAGGCAGCACTAATATATCAAGGACACAGAATCAAATAAACTTATCATAAAACACCCCTCTTGACTATATTTCCAACCAAATGAATTTATCCTCCATATGCAGTCACACGTATTTAAGCATAAATGTTTTAGTTCACCACATGTTATGCTAGTTCAGACTATCTGGTCAATAAATAGTTTTGCTTGTTTTATGTATGCTCTTCTAATTCTTTCATATAAGCCTGATGTTGATGTGATGTTATCCTTCTAACGTCAGTAAATAAGGAGTATAATAGTAAAGGTAATGTTGTTGCAAGGTTTTATGTTAAAATGTAATAACTTTCATTTAAGATGTATACCATGTTAAAACTTAAACGTCCATTATATTTTTTATATGATACAATTTTTTAAAGCCTGCTCATTGAAGGTTGATGCTTCTAAAAAGTGCCGACATCCAAGAAAACCAGGACAAACAAGAGAGTGTGCATAACTGGGCAATATTTTCACATACCCTTCATAAAAAACGAGAAAAAAATTCTTCGTTGTGTATAATATGCTTTTGTTTGTCTGGTAGTCGTTTTTTTAAGCCATGGTATTTAGGAGATAACTAAATGGTATTTTAACCTTGGCCTTCGTAAAACGTAGAATATACTGTCGCAAATTGAGTTTACCTAGCGACACGGAGCGGAATAAGCTTCACATCCACAATAAGAATCACATATGTCGTCCGTCTTTACAAGTGCACTGAAACAAGTTCAATTTGAATGGTCTAGACGCATGACTAAAAGGCAAATGAGGAAATATTCATATCATTGAATAATCAGTCAATTTGCGGACACATCAATTTAAGTACCGATGTTTACGTAAGGTATCTGATGGGGGCGACATTTTATAAGTCACATTTGGAATGCGACGTTTGACAAATTGTTTCCCGTTTGAATTGTTTTACCCTAGTCGTTTGGTGCTCTTTAGGTAGAACTCCACAGTTAGGTGTGTAATTTGGCATTTTGGTCCCTGTTGATTTTCCAAATATGAAATATAGGCAATAAAATTCAAATCTATGGAAGATACTGATTACATACATATGCACTGTGCTACCTTACAGTCATTGTGACTTGGATGGAGTGTTGTCTCATGAGCACTGATACCAAATCTTCTTATTTCTATTAATTTAAACAATTGATAGTGAAAAGAGAGTGAAGACACATAGTGTATGAATATAACATAAATGAGGTAAATGGTATTATCTGATCCTCTAATGAATTTTATTTTCAATGCTATTATATGCGACTGTCATTCAAGTGAGAGGTTTAATTTGCTTCAAATCTGGTTTTACACATAAGGAACAACCTGTACCACTTCAGGAATGTGACAATTGTTTTCTTTCATTTGATGTATTTGATTTTTTTTGGTTTTGCCATTTGACAAGGGACAATCCTTTAGGAATTGTCAGTAAAATTCTGTATTTTTATTATTTTACTGTATACTACAAGTATCTAATATTTGTAAGAAAAAACACTAGCCAATATAAATACTATAATTATAAAAATGGTCTGACCCTGTTTGATTTTATAAGCAATTAGAAAAAAATTATTAAAAAAATATGTTGGATGTATTTTGACAGTTTTTATATTTATTTCATTTAAATGTATTTCATTGCATATGGTTAAAGTGGGGGGGAACAACCATACATGTACATGTATCATGATAGCAGCCAATTAAATATCTTTCTTAAATTGTATTTATTCAATGGGTAATTTATATAGATATAGGAAGATGTGGTGTGAGTGCCAATGAAACAGCTCTCCATCCAAATAACAATTTATAAAAGTAAACCATTATAGGTTAATGTACGGCCTTCAACACGGAGCTGAATCAATATATTTTTTTATATATTGTAAAAAGAACTTACTCCCAGGTTAGGGGAAGAGTTGGGATCCTGCTAACATGTTTAACCCCGCCACATTCTGTCTGTATGTACCTGTCCCAGGTCAGGAGACTGTAACTTAGTGGTTGTCGTCGGTTGATGTGTTACATATTCGTTTTTCGTCCATTTTTTTTTTTTTTACATAAATTAGGCCACTATTTTTCTCTTTTGAATTTGTATTATATTTGTCATTTGCTAATTATTGAAGGCCGTACGGTGACCTATAATTCTAAATTTCTGTGTCATTTGGTCTCTTATGGAGTGTTGTCTCATTGGTAATTATACCTCATATTCTTGTTTATATTGATATGCTAATTTGTCGATTATTTTTTTTGCGTGATCCGACCTTTTGTATATCACCCTTGATATCAGCTTATTTTATTGAGTAACGTTTAACTAAGGTATATAACATTTCTAAACCAAGAACAAGACACTAAATTACATGTTATCTTTTTCCTTATTCAGAATCAGTGCTAACTTTCGATACTTACAATTGCACCAACTCATTTTACATAGATAACATACCAAGGTGATCCTGGCTAGTAAGCATACGATTTTGTACATCCCTACAGCAAGGTGCAGTGGAAGTACAGTGACGTGACTTGGTACATGTTGTGTTTCTTCTTAAATGATAATTTGAGACTGTCACACAAGTGAGAGGTTAAGCGCTATGAAAACACTGTTTCTACAAAAGAAAATGCCTGTACCAAGTCAGGAATATGACAATTGATGTCCATTCGTATTATGCATTTGAGCTTTACATTTTGCCATTTGATCAGGGACTTTCCGTTTGAATTTAACTCTGATTTCAGAATTTTTGTGATTTTACATTTTTGTTGTACACCACACAATTCCTACTACACTCTACAAAGAAGGTTCATCGCTTGGTTTATTTCAAAATGTTTTTCGCAATGGCGTAATACAGGAATAGCCACTCCATATTAAATTTGGTGTAATATTCATTTGTATCATACAATACACATCATGCATTTGTTTAAAGAATATTATTCGATAACTTTTGAAAAATAATGAAATTATTCCCAAAAGGTTGTTTCACTAATTTCAAAGTGCAGTATTATGTTCATCTGTATTAAAATACACATCTTTTTACAATATGTTTACATCGTATCTGTGACGTATATATATGCCACCATTACCTCAGTAGTCGGTTCATAAGTATGATAAATAAAGTTACTTATCTTAATTTTCCGTTTATCAATTAAGAAAGTATTATGAACCTAAAACTCCAAGTAAGAATCAAGCGGTTTTCAACATCCATCAATGCCATTGTTTAATTAAAGGGCCATGCTCTGCTGAGTGATAAATTATTGTATATTCATCAAAGACAAATCGCAATATGTTCTATTGTATACGTTTAACTTTGCATTCATGCAAGAATTTTGTTTAACGAAATATGGCATAGCACATATGGTGATTAAAAAAAACTGATACTTGAATAAACTGGAACAAAAATCCCAATTATGAAAATTAGTTTCTCGCAAACAAATCCAAATGAGAAGTCCATTGACGCAAAAGGTTTAATGACTGACGATGCACATACTGAAGTAACAATACACTATACCTACCAGTATAATGAAATAATGTACCTTCATTATATCGTTATTTTCAATTGAAGTTTATACAGTCTATGTCTCATCAAAATTCGCCAAATGGAAAGGGGAGCGTTGTATTTTCAAGATTTTGTCAGGACGCACGTACAGTCCGGAAGATTAAATTTGTAACCTGTGTTCTTTATTGAAAAGTAAATTAAGTATAGAATGGATAGAAATGCCATTGATTGTATTTTTATTTAATGAATGGCTATTATTTATTTTGAATTTATTGAACCATAAAATAAATTTTTGACTCTTCATATTGAATAATCCGCGAATCGGATTATGTAAAATGTGAAGAGTCAAAAATATATTTGATGGTTAAATAAATTCAAAATGAATTATTGCCATTCATTATAAGTAAATGTCTATCAAAAATAATGTTCAAAGAACTTTTTATATTGTTTATACATGTTATATTAACAATAACAACGTACACACATGATGACGTATGAATACACAACGCCAGAGTGGGCGTGTCGCCATAAAAATTGACAACATTGAAAATAAAACTAATAATTTTAACCAATCAGAAGACAGTAAATACACCAAATTTATTTATAAGTTGATAACATCTTAAAGAATTCAAGATTATAATCCAAAGAACTACATTATTAAGATGCATGAGTATCCTTTAGTTTTTGTCTGATTTGTTTGACAATATTGATTTTAATAAATACCTGAATTTATCTCATGTACTTTATGAGGAAGATGTCAGTTTCAAAAGAAACCTTTTGTTTATTTCAATCTTGAGTCGATATAAACTCATATCGCTATGGCAAAAATAAATCGAGAGACGGAGATGAAGATACAAACAAATCACCTAACATTCTTAATATTTGAACAATAAGACTTAAGAATCAAGCTCCACCAAAACACTTGGGTTGATCGCAGTCATTCTGGAAGGGCATATAACGTATACCCTGTTCCTCTAGTGGAGTCCTTCGTGTAGTTCATTACATTTACAAATTAGTTTATGTCACAATCTGGAGAAAGAGGACGAAAGTGTAACAACGACAATCGGGAGAAAGAGGACAAGTGTGTAACAACGACAAACGAGAGAAAGGAGACAAGATGCAACTATGACAATCGCGAGAAAGAGGACGAGAAGGTAACTACGACAATCGCGAGAAAGAGGACGAGAAGGTAACTACGACAATCGCGAGAAAGAGGACGAGAAGGTAACTACGACAATCGCGAGAAAGAGGGCGAGAAGGTAACTACGACAATCGCGAGAAAGAGAGCGAGAAGGTAACTACGACAATCGCGAGAAAGAGGGCGAGAAGGTAACTACGACAATCGCGAGAAAGAGGACGAGAAGGTAACTACGACAATCGCGAGACAGAGGGCGAGAAGGTAACTACGACAATCGCGAGAAAGAGGGCGAGAAGGTAACTACGACAATCGCGAGAAAGAGAGCGAGAAAGTAACTACGACAATCGCGAGAAAGAGGGCGAGAAGGGAACTACGACAATCGCGAGAAAGAGGACGAGAAGGTAACTACGACAATCGCGAGAAAGAGAGCGAGAAGGTAACTACGACAATCGCGAGAAAGAGGGCGAGAAGGTAACTACGACAATCGCGAGAAAGAGGGCGAGAAGGTAACTACGACAATAATAATAATAATAATAATAATAATATCTTTATTTAGAGAGAGTAACTCATTTGGATTACACCAATTTTCAATAAGGCTCTCTTAATACAATAATAATTACATAACAAATAAACAATGCATCAATAAAAATGGTAAATAAAGATTATGTACAATTTAAAATACAATAAACAATTATGATATGGCATTACAGTAAAAATATGATGGTAATGTTAAAAGTACATAGATTTGTATTTATGTTTAAATTCTGATACTGTATTTGATTTTTTTATTGAATTAGGAAGAGAATTCCACACTTTTGGTCCATTGTACGAGAAACTAGACTTATACAACTCTGTATTTGGTTTTGGAATAATAAAATTATCTGAGGATGAAAATCTCGTATTATATTTTTGGTTTGCAGAAGCTGATACAATAAGACTGGGCATATATTCTGGAGCTAAGCCATGTTTTGCCTTATACATTAGTAATGATTTGTGATAAAGTATTCTTTGTGTGATTGGCACAATGTTACATTCGTGAAATAATTCTCTTGAAGGTTTGGTGTAATCATGTTCGTCTAAAATTATTCTTGCTGCCCTTTTTTGCAGTTTTAGTAAACTATCTAATAGAAAGTTATTACAGTTTCCCCATATTGAACAACAATAATCTAAGTGAGGTAAAACGTAAGCGTTATGGTACATTTGTCTAGCTTTATGATTTAAATATTTCTTTATCCTTTTTAGTAAAGCTAAAGAAGAGTTAACTTTTTTGATTATATAATCGATATGAGATGACCAAGATAGAGATGCATCAATAAAAACACCTAGAACTTTTTCACATGTACTTTCTATAATTTGTTGTCCATTTAAAGCAATATTAATGTTTTCATTCGATGTAACGGAAAGCTTTTGTTTAGATCCAATGCATATAGCTTTCGTTTTAGATACATTTACAGCCATTTTATTGTCATCACACCAGCGAAAAATATCTTGTAAAACCGTATTAAGTTTTTGACTGATGCAACTTTTGACGACAATCGCGAGAAAGAGAGCGAGAAGGTAACTACGACAATCGCGAAAAAGAGGGCGAGAAGGTAACTACGACAATCGCGAGAAAGAGGACGAGAAGGTAACTACGACAATCGCGAGAAAGAGGGCGAGAAGGTAACTACGACAATCGCGAGAAAGAGGGCGAGAAGGTAACTACGACAATCGCGAGAAAGAGGGCGAGAAGGTAACTACGACAATTGCGAGAAAGAGGGCGAGAAGGTAACTACGACAATCGCGAGAAAGAGGGCGAGAAGGTAACTACAACAATCGAGAGAAAGAGGATGAGAAGGTAACTACGACATTCAGGAGAAAGAGGACGATAGAGTAACTACAACAATCAGGAGAAAGAGGGCGAGAAGGTAACTTTGACAATCGGGATAACGAGAAACAATTGGGAGAAAGAGAACGGGAAGTTAACTACGACAAACGGTAGATAGAGAACGGACGAGAAGGTAACTACGGCAATCGCGAAAAAGAAAATGAGAGTGTAACTACGACATATTTTTGTTCATATTTTGAAAAGATGACTCCAACTTTACCTCTTGGAACCTTTTGTTCAATAGCATCCTTGTTAGCAGCAACCCTCTATCAAGGAAATAGTGATAGGTAACGTAAGTTCTGGAATATCGTACAAAGTAGAAGTAAGTAAAATGTATACTCCATATGGAGGCACTGCTACATCGAAATGAAAAGTTTACAATTGGGAACCTGAAATCTTTTGTTGTGTGGTAATGTTGTGTTCTGAACACACCCTCATTGACAATTTTATGTTATATGTTATGTTACTGATTGATCATTTATAGCCTCTCAACAGATAATTTTTTTTCTGCATCGTTTCTATTCGATTGTATAAAATATAGTCTATACTAATACATCTTGTGTTGATCTTTGTAAGTTTAGCTACGAGAACTGTATCTGTTGTATCCTTTATTCCATGTTAGATGGAACAGATAGAAAGCTGCACTCTGCACAGTGCAAAAATTACATTGTGTTCTTTACATGTACGACATAAGGGTCAGAAAGGCAAATTTTAAGTATTTAAGCACAAAATATTGGTTTAACCCCACCACACAGTATGCTTTGTGCCTTGATTAATGAATCCTTTTTCAATTGATTTTTATAGTTTGTTCTTAGGGAGAGGGTTTAACGCTTACAAACATGTTTAATACCGCCACATTCTTTATGTGCCATTCCCATATCAGGAGCCTGTAGTTCAGTGGTTGTCGCTGGTTCATGTCTGTCATATTTTTTTTTTCGTAAATTGTTTTGCTATTAATTAGGCCGTTAGTTTTCTCAATTCAGTTGTTTTTTAGTTTTCATGATTGTTTTTTTTTTATAGCCAACTATACTGTATGCTTTTTTTCTCATTATTGAAGGTCGTATGTTGCCTATAATTGCTTACATCTACTTTATATGAAATCTGGTGGATAGTTGTCTCATACCATATATCATTATTCTTATAGTGTACCAAAACATGCTATCTGCACTATGTTTAGTTCGGTGTTGTTCATCTTTGTATGTTCGTCTATTTCTTCCGGAGGAGCCTGGAGTTGGTGTGGTCTGTTGTAATGTCCAGTATGTTTGGTAATTCATGTTATTCTTGTTATGTATTAGTCAGTTATTAGAGGTACACACTTAAAATGATTTTGTTATCACGACTATTGTTAAGTAAGTATTTGCATTTATGATAAATAGCAAATTTTAACTTAAGGAGGCTCGAGGGTATAAAAATTTCAGAAAAAAAATAAATATTTGTTTTTCATTTCAAATTTTATTTGTTACCTTTTGTAGTTGTTACTTATCATATGGTACAAAAATCATTCAAAACAAACAATTCGTGTTGGCCCCAGATGACTTTTAAAATGTATACATCATTGAAAAAGTTCCAAATTATCTCCCTTTGGTGGAAAAATGCCATTTTTTGGCTTTAAAATTGAAATATCTTTTTTAACTCATCGGTGACCTATATTTTTTAATATAATTTCCATATAAGCTGCACTTAAACTAAATTATTGTAAAATTTGAGCGATTTCTGTAATAAATTTCTTTCTTTTTTTTCAATATTACCTTTATTTCTCCTATTACTTCAACAGAAAAAAACCACCTTTACAAAAATGTATGCTTCTTTTGAAAGCAGATTGTGAGCGCAAATAAACGGTGACCCCACTTTTTTATTTTATTTTTCTGTTAACTATAAGATAAAGTTCATGTATAGAAAAATATAGAGAAATGCTATATAAATGATTTAGACCCGAGAACCCCCTTAAGGGTCCTTGATATTCTATACTGTAAAAGCAGAACTTTTCGTTGGGGATTTAATTAAGAAAGTAAAACCCCAACGAAAATTTAACTGTAGATTTACATTAGTTTATGATCTAAAAAATCATAACATTATATAAATTATATAAATGATGTACATAGATGCATACAATGAAATTAATAGCTTAATTGATTAGACAACGATATGAAAACGTTTGCTTTAAGTCAGATGATAATCCTAATCTTTTGTTTGTTCAGTAATAAATAATGATCAATGACTGTCAATCAATATCAATAAAAAGTCTAATGCGTCTGTAATGCCCTCAAGTCGGAATACATTTATTACACAATAATTGTCCTGAGATAAAACACCAAAGGTGTGTAAAAGCCAGTTAGCCTGTGCAGTTAACAACACTTAATTAGTGTTCACTGTTCCTATGAAATGCAATTACTGATTTTACCAACGGAGAAAGTTAAGATCAGTTTTATTGAGTATTCAATTTGTCAATTATAAAGTTGCATTTACATAATTTTTTTCTCAACTTAAAAACACAAAAATAATCCTCACGAACTTACTTTTGGATACAAAACCACGAAATGTTAACCCCACGAAAATTAATGTTTATACAGTATATTTTTTAAACATCTGTCCATTTGATGTAGACACTTTTCAAAAGCGCCGCCAAAAAAGACATACAGGGGAAACTGCATATCTGAAAATTATTTTCGCATATACAAAATAACAAACGAAAGTTGTTTTCTACGTTGTGTTGTGCATACTGTTGTTTGTCTTATAGTCGTTTTTGGTTATTGACATGGCGTTAAAAGTTTGTCATCCACTTATGAGTTTGAATGTCCGTTTAATTAGGTATCTTCCCCCCTCTCTTGTCATATTTACAAGGTATTCAACCGGATCATAACGATTTGGTACAATAAAGTAGGTATTTTCCTTATCAAAATAAGCGCGAAAGAAGCGTGTATGCGATAAACAACGAAGAGGGTACATACGATAATTACTAGATCAGAGGAAGGCAAGAAAATATGACGTCATAATCAAATTTTGATCAATGAAAAATTGTGATAAAACGAACACTAACAAAGAAGAAATAAGTATTAGTTCGGGAAAAGTGAAAAACTGGCTCTAGGAAATAGAACCGATTGCTTACAAAAGTTTACATTTTTTTCTCCGCCTTAAACAGGTCAGGAACACTACCTTATATGGAAATGCATAAATTAGCATAGTTATGGTCTCGCACGGGTAATTATTTATTTACGTGTGACGCAATTTATTGTAACCTGGTTTTTTTACCAATCCACTAAATGAGAAACAATGCATTATGGACTACTACGTGTATACAATCAACCGAGAACACGTGCTACTTACTGAAATACAACACATTTTTTCGTGCAATGCGGGATTAACTATTTCGCTTAGTTTGTCATTTTTTTGTATCCACATTTATAGTCCGTGATATAAAGTATTCGTTCCATGCTCAGATTAATGAAGAGTTGTTTATATGCGAAGAACCAAGTGTTTTTAATTACCAGATATATAGTTATTTACATGTTTGATGATGACATTCAGATTCCATGTATTCGTCCACCAGACAGCAACGAAACAACAGTGAAAAACCAATTACCCATAAGACAAACATTCAAGTGTAAAGCTAGCCGTCGATAACAGCCGATTCTAATATTCATGTCTTTTGAGTGCAGCAACTTTCGTATAGATAGTTAAAGAGAAATATGTGATCCATGCATTTTGTGTTCATACAAAAGACGAAGACTTAGAGTTTGTCAAGTATCTGATTGGGTCACTAAACTTTTTAAGTTTTCATAATTTTTTTGTTGATATTGTACCTACTTTTATGTTCAAAAAGTAATTTAAATCGATGAAAAAATGTGTTTATATATTTGTCTTTAAGAAACAATAGCGTATAATCATCAATCGGGGCCATTTATAGCCGACTATACGGTATGGGTTTTGCTCATTGTTGAAGGCATTGCAGTCGCCAATCATTACTTAATCCACTTCATTTGTGCTTAGTTGTCCCATTTGGCAATCATACCCCATCTCCTTATTTTTGTATATAAACATCCCTCAGAAGTTCGGGTTTCCATTATGAAATATTTAATTTCATACATGACAGTGTTTACAAAATCTATAAATATTGGTTTTTGACATAATTCAGTATTTGGGACTTCAAACATTTCCCTTTGCTCTGACGGTAGGGGCAAACAACTGTAGTTTCATATTGTTTTCGTCTTTGCTAAGATTTTTGTCAAATGGAGATAGTAGATTTTTTTAAAATTTTTAACGGACTCGACCTCGACCATTTGTCAATCTCAATAAAATCATTAATGATGTTATCCTGTTTATGTTCGACAACGTGGGAACTTTGATATGTTTTGTGAAAATCGCAGCGTTAGACCTAAACCTACTATATTTCTTTCATATTGGATATAAAAATTTCTATTTTTGTATATGAAATAAGGCCGTTTTTTTGGGTTTTTTTTATGTTGTTAACACAGATAATGTTTGGTTCCTTTTATAGCTTACTTTTTAGCAACAAACCTAATATGATTGCTTACTTTACTAGATTGTGTCTTGAATGGAAAGATGACTCATTTGGCACTCATACCTCATCGTTGTATTTCTAACTTAATAGGTAACATTGCATCCACTATGATCCAGAGGTTTTATAAAGTCGAAGATATTGCTCATGCGTCAATAGGACAGCAGCCGAACGATAAAAATACCTCTGACGGAATCTGTTGTTGTCTGTTCAATGGTCGGTTCTTGTCTCTTTGACACATTCCCCATTTCCATTCTCAATTTTATTAATCGAGTGATGAAACTATACACAATATGATAAGTTATTTGCCGCCCGAGCTTTTATAACACTTATTTTTAGCATACTGAATATTATGATGTTCAGATCCTGATAAAAGTTTAAACATCCAGTACATATAGAAGTGTTTTTGTGCCAGTTTCGTGTTTTTTCGAGGCAGAAATGCTTTGGAATGACATTATATATGTTTAAAAGAGATAACAAAATTTTCATACTTGACAGTGATCATTTCATCCGAAATTTCACGGTTTCACGCCGTGAAATTATTGCACAGGTACAATGCATAAAAATGGGGAAAAAAATGTTTAACTACTTTTTTAAGGCGAGAAAGAAAGTCGAACAGTGAAGCTCGTAACCAATACCTTTTAAATCTGAGCTTGCAAATTGAAGATTATGTTATATATTTTACAATGAACATGTTCGCAGAACAAAAACATTTATTTTGAGAGTCACAGACACTATATTAGTTGACAGTCTTTTCACTAATTCCACGTGTTTTCGAGTTGTAATAAACTCGTAGTAGCCCACAATGCATTGTAGTTCATTGAGTCGATTGGTCAGTGTTTCAAGGACATTTTTGGCCTTGTATTTTGAAAATTACTATGCAAATTTATTCTGACGTCAGGAAATCTAGAGTTCTCGACCTTTTAAAATAGTTAACTATGCATACGCGGTTTTGTATTTTTATTTTGTTATGGTATGAATTATGGAGGATAAAAACATGTTACCGGGTTACAATTAGCCCAGTAATGTTGTTGCTGTTCTACCCACGTGGCATTATAACATCTCATTGGAGGACAGCATCTCCCAGACACTGGTCGATAACATTTATAACCTATAGAATAATACAAAGATATCAATAGATACAGCGACATGTATTTATTTGGGATTTTAATTTGAGTGAAATACAAATGATGTTACTAAAGAATTAAGATGGTCTGTAAAGATTGAAGGCGATGTTATTTTCAAATGTTATGATGAACATTATTGGATTTTTTTCTCTATATTTTGGCATAGTTCATTCATCATGGGATATATTTGTTTTTTAATGAGCGTTTCACTATACATGTCATAATCATCTGATTTAACCGGTTTTCATTAAACAAATCGTAGTCCTCGGTGGCCGAGTCGTTCAAGTAGTTCATTTACAGCAATCACTAGCCAGCTGTCAATACAGAGGTTATGAGTTTGAATTCCGCATGTGGCAGGTGCATTCAACTCTTATCTTAATTGACTAGTATTGAGTTTCCCTGTGAGGGTTTGTGGTTATCTCCAGCTTCCTCCATCCATTACAAACTTGTCGCCGTCATATAGCCAATAGTGCTGAAAAAGTTGTTTTTTAACACCAACAATCAATCAATCAATCAATTAAACACATCGTTATCATTAGATATGAAATTTGTGTCATATAAATAAGACGATGTGGTATGAATGCTAATGAGACAAACATCCATCCAAGTCACAATGTGAAAAAAGTAAGCAATTATAAGTCAAAGTACGGCCTTGAACATGGTGTCTTGGCTCACACTGAATAGAAAGCTATAAAAGGCCTCAAAATGACTAGAGTAAAACAATTCAAACAAGAAAACCATCGGTATTATATATATATATATAAAAAACGAGAAACGAGAAACACACCAACAAAAGACAACCACTGCACAACAGGTTTCACTTAGGACAGGTGCATAATGCCGCAGGGTTAAAAGGTTTTAACAGACGCCAACCATCACACTAAACTGAAACAGTGGTGTAACATTACAACATAAAAATCTAAGACATACAATAAATTAACAATTGAAATGGCTTAACTCGATCAAAAACATGTAAATATACACTGAACGAATACGTTTGATCTATGACACAATATAAATGATAGAAATATAAAAGATGTAGCAATGTCAAAAAGACAACTTTAACCTAGGACAATACCTTTATAGTGTATAAAATAAACATTAGAACGGAAAACATGTTAAAACATTCAGTCCACTTTTTAACATTTGATGCAAAAACTGGTGACATCGACTGAATAAAGATGTACTAATGTGTGACTGTTCTTAATTTATTCTTGATATGTGCACAGGATCTTTTAAACTATAAACATGGGCGAATGTACTTTAAATTAGAAACTCCAGCTTCCAGAATAGTGGTTTGTAATGAATTTTGTTTCTGTTTCTACTCTATTTTAACTACATGTATCGGCCGTATCTTAAAAGGAACTACTTACTTCTTGTAAGAAGACTTCCGGACCGCTCTTTCTTTTTGTACTGGAGATTTTTCTTCTTTTTAGTGTTTTTGTCGTTGTCATTGTTACATTTAAAAACATAGCCATTTATTAGAAATCCATTGAAGTTGAAATATGTTGATCAAGATAAAACGCTTATAAACTACACGAATAGAAAAAAAACTTCCATTTTTCCATACTGTGAGTTCTGGCAAAATGCAAACAGAGAAGGAAAACATGGCCTTTTTGTACCTTTTACTTTTACTTCAGATATTCTTTTTAAGTAACGATTTAATTGACTTTCCTTTGTTGTACGCGTATAACAATATCGCATGTATAATATGAAGTAATAATGTGTATGCCTCATTCATGTCTTTTTAATAAACTTACCTGATTCGCATCCACAAGAATCACAAACGTCACCCTTCTTTCCAAGAACACTGGAACAAGTTCCAACTGCACCATCTAGGGGTGAAGCTAATGGGTAAATGAGGTATATATTCAATTTTAGATTAGAAGGCAATTTGCAGACCTTTCATAATGTTATTTCAATTTGAATACATATTTTACGAGATATACTCCCCGAGTGAGACATTCAAGAAATCCCATTTGAAATTTAAAGCTTGAAATTGAAAAAAAGAAAGATATTTATCGAAAGAGACATAAGGGGGAATCAAAACTAAATATTCCAAGAGAGACTGACAATATCGTACAAAATGCGAAATACGACAAAAAAAGAAAACCAACAGCTTTCATGATATAACATACAAAACTAAAGACTAAGCAAAACGAACTCAACCACAAAAAAAAAGCAGCTACTCCGGAAGGGTTACAAGATCTCTATTGCATATAAGGCACACAAAATTCATGAATATCATAACAATAAGGTAAAATTGTAGAATCTGTTTCTTATATGATTTGAAATTTATAAAAAAAACTATTATATTATTAAGGAATTTGTAGATATAAAACGTGGCATTTGAAACAAAATAATTATGAAAATGGTTTGAACAAGTGAAAGTGTAAAAATAATAAGAGATAATAAAAGTAATATAAAAAACTTAATATGTCAGAACAAGTCAAAATCTCTATATTACTTCGTAACCGATAACTATGCTAGATCGGATTTTAAACCAAAAAATAAAACAAGACGTTAAATTTCCTTTTGGACACTCTCGGTAAGTTTATAAGTTTTTTTAGTATTTACACTTACGTTAATACATTATACCTACACACTCTGCGGGACAAGTTTGCCATTCCAGGATTGATAAATCTGACTTCTTACTAGTAAGAGATATTGTAAACAGTAAAGCAATTACTTACGAAAATATCCTAGCTGGTGAGGAAGTTTTTGATTGTTAGCATCTCTACAGCAAGGTGCGGAGGAAGGACAGTCATGTGATATGGTACATTTGGTATTTCTTCTTAAATGATAATTGGTACACCACACAATTTCTAATACACACTACAAAGAAAGTAAATGACGCAGTTAGTTTGTATAATGTAGACAAACATTTTTCGAGGAAGACAAGAATAGCCGATCCTTGTTAAATTTAATAAGTTCCTTTGTCTTAAGAAAATAAATATCAAGTATTGATTTTTGGGATTGTGGCTCTACACTTTATCAAATAGAAGCAAAAATTATTCAAAAGGGCTGCTTTACTAATCTTAAAGTCCAAAATTTATTTTTCATCTTTTGTCGATATATTTCTTTTTGATTTGTTTTTATATTTCTGATTTGAGTTGGAACGATATTTCAAAGCTTGAGTTTTCTATTTTGATTTCTTTAAATGATTTGTCTGCTTCCAAAGGTTCTATATAGAACAGTCATTGCCGAAAAAGTGTTATGGACACCATATAGATTGGACTGACCGTTGTTAAATATCTGTGTTACGGATGACCATGAATGTTAGTATGTTCCTCTAGATCTAGTTGTAGCCAAAATACTGTCATCATCTATTCGAATGTAGCATTATATAATGCGATAAATGACCCGAATTTTCCTTGCCAAGAACAACAAGACGGGTACGAGACTAGTGGTGCATTGAAGTTTAAACCATCTGCAGGACCTGACTGACTCTACCTCGGTTTTTTGGTGAATTTGTATTGCTCAGTCTTCAAATTGCTATGATATATGTACTGATAAATGTCTTCTCGTCGTTTTTGCATTTTAATATAATGTTGTCTTTTGCATTCTACTAATCATTTTTTCAAATACCGTACTTTGATGCGCTTGTACAAAAATAACAATGCGGGACGCGAATATTGTAAATATTGTAAATATTACAAATCCTAAAAAGTACTGTAAATATAACTTATAGAAATGTGATCCCTTCACACTCTGTTGCATTTAGAGACAAAGGTCAGATATATTAAAGGATGTATGAGAGCCATTTTTTGGTCCCTGAAATAACAAATTAGTAACATTAATCAAGCTATTCAAAATAATGCTTCGTTTATTGATTAATGAGAAGATTAATAATCCAAACACTTTAGAGCACAAAAGTCACAGTGATGTTGAAATTGACATAATCAACCTACAATGGCAATTTTACACACATCTTTTTTTTGCACAAGGGATATGAACAAGGACCTTACCAAAAAATAATTTAATACACATTAACGTCTTTATAAAATACATCTTATAGTAAATATCTTTTTTGGTAAAGGATTGGCTAAAATTTACATATTTGAGACAAGATCTGAAAATGATACGATTTTAGCAGTTATTACAGGTTTCGATAACTAAATTGAAGAAGTTTATACAATGTAAATATAGAAGATTTTATTTTAAAAATATAAATGATGATGTCTAACAGACTTTTTCGTGCATAAAACAGGTCGTTAGTTTTCTGGTTTGCATTGTTTTGCATTTGTCATTTCGGGGCCTTTTATGGCTGACTTTGCGGTATGGTTATGGTACTTGAAGGCAATTCGGTGATCTATAGTTGTTCATTTTTTTGTCATTTGGTCTCTTGCATAATGTCTTGTGGGGAGTTGTTTCATAGGAAATCATACTACATCTTCTTATTTTTATTTTGTCTGATAACCTCTGAAGAATATTTTTTATAGATTTATGATACCTTCTGATTTTCAAATTCGCGGGACCTAAAAATATTATTTTTATCACATCTAGTCCTTGTGCATGCTATATTTTGATGGGTTTTTTTTCCAATGCTGAGTTTAGAGATTATAAAGAGGTATGATAACAGATTGTGTATCTACCTATTGCAGTTTGCGCGTTTCGTGTACGAAACACTCATCAGTGACGCGCTCTTATAATGTAGACAACGTAAAGAACGAACTTCAATGGAAGAGCATTGAGGACTAAAATTTTCGAACGGTTCTGTTAAATACAGCTAAGGCAATCTATTCCTGTGGTAGACAATCCTTAGTATTTCTAAAAAAATAAAGTTTTTTTTTTTTAAATGTTATATGTTACATAGCTGATTTCAGCTAATTTACAGGATATTAATAGTACGGTGGTGTTTACATCGTATTTGTGACCTTAATGAGGCATCATCTTAATAGTCAGTGCTTATAAACTGACATGATTAATAAAGTACCTTGCTTAAATTTTTCGTTGATAAATTTAAAAATTATTAAGAAACTAAAAGTCTAGCTTTGTAACATGAGGTTTTCAATATTTATCAATTTCATTGTTAACAATCAAAAGATCATACGAATTTATTCAATATTCATCAATTCAAAAATTGCAATATGATCAATAATGTATGTGAAATGTGCATGTCATCAATGCTTTCTTTCCATAAACATTCTTTTTTCAATGTAAAGTGGTACAACACATTGTGATAAAAAGACAACATAATCCTTTCAAGAAGATGCGCATTTTGAAAATAATTTTTCTCGTCAATGCTGCCAATTCAGAAGTCTGTTGGCGGAAATGCTTTAGTGGTATGCTGAAGATCACAATCTAAAAAAAGTCAAACATACTTACAAGTACAATGAAATACTTCATTTTCTGTATATCCTTATCTTCAACTGAAGTTCATACATACTTCTAATCATAATATATTTACAAAAGTGGGCATTTTAATAACCACATTTATCACGGAACCATACAATCTGCACGAATAAATATTGTTATCTTCTTGAGTTCAGACTATTTCTTGTGATAGCCACTGAATCAATGGTGAGACTCTTGGCACAGTAGCGGTTTTATTTTATTATTTGCATTGTATCGTCAAGAAACATCATAGTATATCATGTCTTATAAGTAATCGGCTATGTTTTTTTCACAAGTAAACTTTAATATTGAAAGCATACAAATGCCATAGCCTGTATTTCTATTTGTATCAAAGACATCAAAATTCAGCACATTTCGTAACTAAGATTAAAAGTAGTGGATTATATTTAATATTACCACAAAATTTGCTGCATGAGAAAGATGTAGAGCAGGTAGATCTTGACATTTTGAACAATTTTGACATGTCAGATTTTCTCGTTATAAAACTACCTCCAATGTATGAGGAGATTCTTTTTTGCATTTGACCGCTTTCTTGTTGGCAGGCATGCAGGATCATTGGACATATTGTTTTTAAACTATTCTTAGGTTGATTATGGTCATATTTGGTTCCCATTGACCAAATATCTTCGAAGAATATTTTTGGGAAAATATCGTTCTATGGACGCCAGTGATTGCAACAGCTCATGCTGGTCCTTATGGTCTTGAAAAAATGACAGCAACATGTAACATCTAATTAAAACATACACGAAATCATGTCAAAATGATTATAGGATGCAAATTTATCTTACCGCATTTAACGAAATATTTTTAAATGCTTTTAACTTCTAACATCCCATCTACATCTCTCTTGTTATCAATTGTAGTAGTATCCTTTTAAAACATACGTTAACTAAGGTTTCAATTGAATAAAAATGTACGGTAAACGAAAGAATCAAAGTGAACATAAATGTTGCAAAAAAAATATTTTGTTATCACAACACACACGCACAACTTAATTTAAAAACTTACTGATCATTGCTTCATAGTTCACTGGATAATCAGAGTTTTATTGAAGTTTCATGTTGAGTGCAACTTTTGGTACGAAACCATATTGATATCTTGTAGAAAACCTACTTACTGCAATAATTTAATATAAATCCTGTATTTTCAACAAATTTCAATTTTTCTAGGAGAAAAAACATTTAAAAGGAAAAAATGTTCCCTTTGAAAAATATATGAAGAATTATTCCCATGGGAGGATAAATTGTTCCCATAGGAGAAGTTAAATTCCCATGGTAACTTTTTGTATTCATGTTTTCCCATGGAAACCTGAAAATTCCCATGAGAAAAGTACTTTTTCCAATAGGAACTTTAAATTTTCCTGTGGGAAATTCTAATATTCTATGTACTTTTAATCAGCTGTAGTGACAATAGTAACAACAGTGACATGTTAGATCATATGGGAAACATTATCTGTTTTTATTGTGTATCACTTGCAATTCTGAATGGCAAATTTGTCCCACACAGTGTTATTATCTTAAATGTTTGTGATTTACAAATACATTTAAACGAACAATGAGCAAGCCATTTGTCTAGTATTGAAATTTCTTTAAAAAAAAGACACAGTTTTGGAGTTTGTATCACGTGATATTTCATGCAAAAATAAATCTACTTGGCCACTACAGAACTGAAAATGGATATTTCTATAATAAGAATTTACGAAATATATTCACTTTTTATACAAACATGGCACCTTTTCAATATTTCTTATTTGTAAATAAACTCATCTTATTTGTATGTGAGTACAGCCTTTTGATTTTTTTCATTTTAGACATCATCTTCAAATCTCAGCAGGTAACAAAGATACAGCATTTCAAACTTGCTTTGGACAATACAGAATGTGGTGCTAGCTGTTTAAATGACTAATGATAGTTTGATCCAATATTAATTTTATCCTGTATCTCTAACATATTTCAGCTTGCAATTTCCACAAGTAAGAGCATGTATACTATATATTTTCCGTAGTGTTTACATACAAATTGTATTGCTGCTCTGTTACTGTGTTGTTGTCTCAAAACCACAATTGTTTAAACCTCTTGTTTGTGGTCCCTTAAATTGAGGGCTCTTATTTTTCATTCGATATGTAACTTATATATCGTTGAGATTTCTAGGCCTTTTTATACAATGTGACTTGGATGGAGAGTTGTTGCATTGACACTTATACCACATCTTCTTATTTATACTGTTATAAGTCATGATACGGAATTGAAATTTTAAAACCAACACAGTGCTTGCGGATAATATATCTACAGCTATGTATCTATTGTCTTAAATTCGATCCAACAACGTCAGAGCAAAGGCATTTTTTTTATATTTTCCTCGGCAGAACACATGCTTCTGTGACATTGCGTCAATACCGATCAGTTATATCCTGTCAAATTTATATCTGAGCTTTAACGTTGTTTATTAACCAGTTTAAGGAGTTATGTATGAATCTGCCCCATTATTAATAAAACAAAACTCGTCCATTACAGACTAACAGGGCATTAATACAGGGCCATTATGAATAAACAGGGCCATTTTGAATAAAAACAGGGCCATTATGACTAAACAGGGCCATTATTCAAATACATTTCTGGGGAAAATGAAAGTTTCTTTTGAATATTGCATTTGGTATAATTATATATATTCAATTTCTCCACAAATAATATTACACATTGACGATTCGGTTATTAAAAGTGTTAAGAAATTGGTGTTTTCAAATTAACCTTGTTATTTGTCCTAGGTCAGTAATAGTGGCCTTGAAGGCTGTAATGTCCCTCGGCGTTGACTCATGCCAATACAGGCATCCTCGACCGTTATAAAAGACCTTGGACATATAACAAGGTCATTCTGAAATCACCCATTGATTATCACTATAATAACAAATGAATATTTTTTAACTGCATATGAGACTACTGGTTCATAGAAATAAGAAGAGGTTCGACAATAATTTGCTCTGGTCACATAAAAAATTTAATGTGTATTAGCGAATTAATAATAACGAGCTGTACTTTTGTTTGATAGGTCTGAAATGGGCTTCCGTAGAAAATAATTTGCAAACTTTTAGACTAGTAGGCACTTTAAATTTCGGTTTGCCTTTTAGGTGAACGCGTTTTGTTCTTTTATAAATAGATAGATGTTTTTGTGTTCTGTTAAATTGTTCCTTTTAAAATTGTTATACGATAAATTCTATATATAACTTTTGAATTATTTTCAATCTCGGTCTATTTCTGAAATTTATTCTTACATACTTTTAATTTTTAACCCTATATGCTAACATTGCCTATGTAAATTTTAGAATTGATCGTATGCACATTGAACGACAAATTTATGTGACGTATAAAATTTTCTGCCGTCAGACACACAAATCAATAAATGTGTTTGTAGATATATGTTTTTGTGTTCTGTTAAATTGTTCCTTTTAAATTGTTATACGATGATGACTGATGTACCCATATTTTGACTATTTTATTTATTGTGTCTGTTTAGTTAACACATCAATGTAAATATAACGGAATTTGATGAGACTGTCATCAAAGTGAGAGGTTTAGCGTTATAAAACAAGGTTTAATCCACCATTTTCTACATTTGAAAATGCCTGTACCAAGTCAGGAATATGACAGTTCTTGTCCATTCGTTTTTGATGCGTTTTGTTATTTGATTTTGCCATGTGATTATGGACTTTCCGAATTGATTTTCCTCTAAGTTCAGTATTTTTGTGATTTTACTTTTTAGAACCAATAAACCTTATCACTGTCAATGTCATTACAAGAATTAATTTTTTATAAGTTAAAATTAATTTCGAGATAATTTACATACATTTTTTTAACTGCAATGTAAAACAATTAAAACGAGAAATCTCAAGGCCTGATTTTTATACAAAACAATAAAAACAAATATGATGTACAACAACAAACGACAACTTCTAAATTATAAGCTATTGACTTTTGACAGGCACATACATAATGTGGCGTGGTTAAATATGTTTGCTGGCGCCAAACCCTCCCCCTGACCTAGGACATGCATTTCACAACAAACAATACAGTTTGCTGTTCTGCGTTATATCCTACTTGATTACCTTACGCACGAAGATGAAAAGCTGAAAAAAGACCACAAAACAATACATTGAAAACCAAAAGCCGAGGAAACACGATTTCAACAAACAAACTTTGAGTTATATCAGGAGATCCGAAAGAGTAAATATATCATGTTCCAGATGCGACACTAGTCATGCTGCTTATGTCGATGGTGAGTCTCTGTCCGTTATGTCACATTCGGGGAAAATAGACCGGGTTGTGGTTACAACAATTGAAACAAATCCGAGAGGATAACGGTATTTGAATACGCTTACAATGAAAAAAGTCCGTAGAAGGACTGGTGTAATAAGTAGAATAAAACAAATTCCAAATTCCAAGGAAAATTCAAAATGGAAAGTCCGTTTTTAAATGGCAAAATCAAAAGCTCAAAAACACCAATCGAATGGAAAACAACTCTCCTATTCCTAACCTTTAACATGCATTTCCTTATGTAGAAACTGGTAGATTCAATCTGGTTTTATCACTAGCTAAACCTCTCACTTGTATGACAATCGCATAGAATTCTTTTACATTATATCATACTATAATTTAAAAAAGCATAGTACAATATAGTTACCTTCTATATACGCCGTAGAAGGAAATCAGACATATGAAAATGGACATAATTTATATAAATTCGGAAAGAAAGGTTAAAAATGTAGAATTGCACGATTTTCATTCCAAGACACTGCTGACTGAATAAAAAATTTCATACCTAAATATAACACGTGTTTTATAAGGTAAATAGATCATTTTAGTCCAGAGACCAATGCCTGTTATTTTATTGTGGTTGCATGAAAAATGCTGTACTTACAATGTAATAAAGATATCATTTCCTAAAAGAGAGGAGGCGAAATAAGTCATAGGAATATTCAAACTCATACGTCAAACATAAACTGGAAACAACATGGCAAAAAATGTAAAAGACAAAAAGACAAACAACAGTATACAAAACCCAACATAGAAAGCCAAAGACTGATCCACATGTGACACCCGTTGTGTTGCTAACATAAGTACAATAAGTCTAATTCGCTAGTTAACATTTGTGGAAACAATTTGGACACTTAATACAATTGCGTAGTACCCTAAGTAGTTGTTTTATGATACAAATGCTATGTGTCTGCCTCTTTGTGACTTATAAGCTTGACAAAGTTGCGCGATGTAGTATGGGAATTAAACCTTGGAACAGTAGGTTAACAAAACGGAGTGTCTTATGTATTTTCCCAAAAGAGGTATGTATTTATACAAAAATTAAATATAAATAAATATACTTCATTTTTCAAAAGAATTCTTGGAAATTCCTGTAAAACTATGTAACAGAGAGATGGATGCCCGGCATAAATGTTTAATAGTATTCGTTTACACTGTATAAAAATAGTTATATTATGTATATGGTACAAGCATTACTGTACAGCCTACTGTTTGTATTTTAGTTTGATTATCAATACTCAATATATTGTGATTGTCCTCTTCAATTATCCATTCATTTCCTAAACATGTTTATCACTGATCTTAAGCTGAAACAGAAAATATAATACTTTAACATAAAATTACAGATGGAAACGAACATTTACTTAATAAATATTTTGATTAGACAGATATTTATAATGTACACCAATTTATTCTATCACACATTGAAATCATTTACATTGTCTTCACCATCAATGATTGGTTAATTTAGTTTTTGGTGTAAATGAAAAGGCAAGAATAGATACTTTGACCTATAATTTACTTTTTACACATTGTCACTGGGATAAAGAGTTGTCTCATTGGCACTCATATCACATCTTCTTATTTATATTAAACCGAAACGACGAAATATCAATTCCATAGTATAAATGAAAATAATACTTAGTAGATTTGCACTATTGAATTTACCTCCCTCGGGAACACTCAACCCCAAAATTGATAGGCCACTGATGTATGAGTAAATGATTACATAAGGACTCGTATGACCAAAAGAGCCATTAAAAACATTTCCATACTTCATTGAAGGTCATTTGCCTCAAGATTTAAAATTCCTTTCTATCTTTTAAAATATAATTAATTCAATGAATATTTGAAAAAAGTATTAGAAAGGGAATCAATACTATCTTTAGTCAAATTCGATTTGAACACATATTTCATCCACTATTCCGTACTTGGGCGATTGAGGGCTGGTCATATTGTTCAGTCTCTGTTCTCGAAGAGAAGACTGTAATGTTGTCTCCTGGTGTTTTATGGTTATTTTTGTCGTTAGGGTATGGTCTTAGCAATGTACACCTCTCAGTTCTTTTTTACATGTTTTACAGTTCATGAATGATAACTTAAAGACCTACTGTATCTTAATATCAATGCCTCACGTACAAGTGTAGTCAATTTTATATTTATATCAACCAAACAGGGTATGAGGTTAAGAAATTATAAAAGACGTATCAAAGGCGACATAGAAACTGTGTTTCCTAACAATTAGCTGTATGTAGAGGTTGGATGTTGGAAAATATATAAACATTCTATCCAATCACTGGTATCAAAGGACACGACTTTGAGTGACTATGCGAGTAAATTTTAACCAATATGGTACACACCACAGAAATCATAAATGAGGTTTGCCTCGGATAACTTTTAGTCGATGGTATTGCGTGTATTGTGTTTCTCCGTATATTTAATCACACTCGGTTGGCATTGAACACAGCTCGGTCTATATTGTGTTGAGGAGGCTGTTTGTTTTTTGGTAGTTATTCGGTTTTTGACATGACGTGGACAGTTTGTCTTCGACTAATGTGTCAAAATATCCCTTTGGTATCCTCTACCTCTCTTTTAAGGCCCTATCGTGAACTTTTTTTTACTGAGTCTAGAATCGCCTTGCAGGTGATGCATGCATAGTTAGACTACTGAAGTTGCAAAAATAATAACATTTACAGTATACTATATAAAAATGTGTACTGTATTGTCATGTTGAGCTGAATTATTGGATATATAGAAATTTGAGGGCTTGTATCATTCTAAATTTACATGAACGAAAGTAAAAAATCAAAACTGAGGAGACAAGTGTATGCTTTACTTCCTACACCCAGTGCTTATTTAAACGGAATCACTCATGCATTCATTACCATCTGACGGTTGTGGAAAAAATAATTTTTAAGATTTCATAGTTAATCATATTTAAAAGAATTCTAATTCGATATTTTTTGTGGTGGTACAGTATTTGGGTTATTATATATATATGTAGGTACCGAATATTTTGTTTAATAAATCTTTTTTAACGTAGTGTTACAACAATGCAACCCAAGCTGGCAAATCCAAGAAACCAGAAAAAGAGCATGATGAAGTATGGAATATCTGATTCAGGTATGACCATTACGCTACAGAAAAGTTGAAATAACTAATAGTAAAAAAAACTTTTAAAAGGTGAAGATTTCATTACTACATGAAGAACATTTTTCAAGACTTAAAAAAAATCAAAGTGGTATTATAACATACTTGTTATGAAATTCCATCAAAAGTAGGTAATTTCTTGTACTATATGGAAACATCTACAATGTATACATCCATGGCCATTTTAAATTAGAATAGAAATGTCACAATAGGGAATAGGGTACAATATGTATCCTCACCAGCATCGTTTAGCAAAAACACAAATCAATCACTCTTTATTCGACAAAGCTTTTTTTACATTTTTTGTTTGTTTGCAATGTACTGAATTAATTAAGCAATAACAACTTTAAGTGTCGAAATTGTATAGCAATCATAGTTTTTTTCCGGGTAATGAAATGAGCGACTCTTTTCAAAAAAAATATTACGATTAAAATTGATCTTATGTTATACTGAAAGGGTATGATTTACAAGTATTTTTAGCCTAAGATTTTTTGTGAAAAGAGCACTATAATTTTAGCACTTATGCGATATATATAACGTTAAATGTTGAAATTGTATAACATTCCTGTTTATGCTAAAATTTTAAAGTTTACAGAATCATTTAACTTTTCTAAGCAGTTCATAGCTACTTTCAATCAGTTAATTGCTGGTTTTTTATGTTGTTTTTTTTTGTTTTTTTGGGGGTTTTTTTTCTTGACTTCATAGTTAGTCAGTTTCAAGACAAACGTTTATAAATTATATTTTGTTCATTTTATCCCTATCCAACTGTTACGGCTGTTTTCATTCTTTTGCGTCTCATCTATAAATAGGCTTTCTACCGATGCAATGTCAAAAACAAAGTTGTTGATCACCGATGAATGATGAGACCATATTAAAATGAGTTGTTAATAATTAAAGATTCACCATTGTTAAAGTTTAAAGTTGAGCATCAAACGTTTTTACAATTTTTACACAATGTGCTAAAATTAAGAAATGCAATTCAAATTTTAAGCATTTAAGATTAATAAAATTAACGGTACCAATTTTCTTGCACCAGATGCGCTTTTCGACAATACATGTCTCTTCAGTGATGCTCGTAGCCAAAATATTTGAAATCCAAAGCTTATATAAAAGATGAAGAGCTATAATCCAAAAGGTCCAAAAAGTATAGCCAAATCCGTGAAAGGAATCAGAGGTTTGCATGAGGGAGATACATTCCTTAATTTATAATAATTTCTAATATTTTGTAACAGCAAATTTTAATAACACAAAAAATCCGTATTTTCATGCCAGTACCGAAGTACTGGCTACTGGGCTGGTGATACCCTCGGGGACTAATAGTCCACCAGCAGAGGAACTTGTCCGTTAGCTTTCCTAACTTTTTAAATACTATTCCTTCTCATTATTCGTTGGATACAAAACTTCGTTGATTTCCTGGTAACAGGGATACCGCGTATTTTAAATGTTCAACGATTTGCAAATCCTTTAAAAGATTGTATGCATACATTTTTAAAACCAAGGTAATCAAATATGCACGTAAATGCAAGTTTTCTTCAATTCTTGAAAATAAGTACTCATAAAAATAAATGAATATACAGTAGGTAAAATGCAGAAAGACATATTAAACTCACATTTCCTATAAATTTATAGGGATCGATGACAGTCATGTGTAAATTAATATTTACACATAGACCTGATTAGTCCTGTAAAGATACTAGGTCAACTATTATGGATTTCAAATGATAAATATCAGTTTAAATCATTGTTGATCAAAGTTTAAATAGTATCTATATGAATAACCTGCATGTGATAGGACGGGTATTTATTATTTAACCTTTATTATTACAGACTGACTAGTCGCATAAAGTATTTATGTTTTCATCTAATTGAGTAAGTATTGTATTTTTTTAGTAATATGATAAAAAGATTTACTTCCTCTCCAACACTTTTAAAATCTGTGTAATAAATATCGTCGTCGTTTGTCGTGCAAACTTACTCACTTTGTGTAATTCAACATCACACTTTTGATCTTTGAAGTATTCTGTTTATAAAATCAATAATGATACTATAAGGGATATATTCAAAATATTATTTAGGATGCAATATTCATTTTTATAAGACAAAAGCTTGATAATGAATTGAACTCGACTGGGATGACATACAGCAGAGTATACACAAGTCGTATCGGGCATTGTTAAGTATGGGCGATATGCTAAACACCTTAAACTTGATTATAATAAGGAGAATTTAGAAGAAATTCAACACTTACTTGACGCAACTCCTCGTTTGTTATGGAATGCGCAGGCTCTTTGAATCGGGTATATGTCTTTAAAAGAAAATTCACAACCAACTCAAAACTCTACAAAAATTTGTTTTCAAATATGTTAATATTCATTTATTTTAAGGGTACATGTACCACCATAGAAGGTTTGACTTTACACAATATAATCAAAGAGTTTCGACAAAATTACTTTGCAATTTGTTTGGTATAGTGATCCAAATAAGTGTTATTTAGTAGCTAGTCCTCTCATTTTTTTGTTTAGCTTGGATGACTTTGAATATCATGAATATGACAGGTCTTGTTATTTTTCATAACGAATTGTTTTGTATAGTGAACACATATTTTCGTTCTCAATTTTACAGGACATGTTTACGATTCTGGATTTGCCAACCACTACAGTAATTCACATAACAGATTTTCTGAACTGGGAAGAAAAGTTCGACTTGGCATGGGCTATACCTGCATGGAAAGATCTCTTCAATTCGACAAAAGTTTGGAAATATATTGAACTAGACTGTGGTGAATTGGAATCCAAGGTCGACATAAAGCGGAGTATACACAAATTTGTATCATGTATGGTAAAGTATGGGCGAAATGTTAAAAACCTTAAACTATATTTCTATAAAGAAAATTTAGAAGATATTTTACATGTACTAGAAGCAGCTTGTACTTCGTGTTGGAACCTTAATTATCTTGGAATTGGGTATATGCCATTTAGAAACATTTCAGAACCAACTCAAAATTTTACAAAATCGTTCTCCTCGTTCCTTTGCAATCTTTTGGCTAAATGTGCAGATCTCAATTCTGTTGATATATCGTCTTTTAAGCCTTCGATGGATAATGACGAGGGACTTTCAACTCTTTTGTCAATCATACAAGATCAACATGTAGGGCATAAAATTTCAGGAATAGATTTTCTTTTGATAAGCCCTTATGGAAACTTTGACTATATGAAATTTTTCAACGTATTTGACAATTTGAAGAAGTTGGCAATCAGACGCGAATGCATAACAGGTTATTGCCTCCTGCAAATGGTAGATAGAAATCTCTGTGAATTAGCTTTGTACGGAGATAGTGAATCAGATGACATTCCAGTTCCCAACGATGAACCATTAAATGATCAAATTTGGAATAAGATACTTACAAAACGCCCAACTTTTCTTGTTGACCTGGAAATTAAGCATTTGCCAGTAGCACTAGGTGACTTTCCATGCTGTATGCCTTTACGAAATATTGGACTGACCTTTTTCAAAACTGATCTAGAACTAATAGATCTTTTGAAGCACTTTACAAAATGCTATTCCAAAACACTGGTATATCTTTCATTCGTGTTTGACGATTCAGAAGAGGATGGAGGGTTTGATTTTGATGAGCAGTTCCGTGGCCTGTCATTTGGTCTGTTGGAACTGGTAAGGGCGTGTACTAAATTATCTTACTTACGGTACAATATGCCAATAAACAGTGGAACAGTATTGTGTATAGCAAAAGAAAGGAAGATGCAAGAACTTTGTCTTTATGAAAATAAAGTATCATACATTATAGAAAACGATATGTCATCACATAATATGAAAGTAGAATGGTTGAAAGAGTGTGGATATAACCAATCCAAGCTCGAAGATACCGTTTCATCAATATGTTATAAAGGATGGCACTTGTTACCGGACGAAGAATATGAAATTCTAAATCATTAGTTTTTATTTTTATATGAGTGAATTTTTGACATGTTATGTCACAAACTCGCTGAAAGTTGTGTATCTTCAAAAACAGTAGTTTTTATAGGTGAACGTTTTCAACCCAGCTTATGTGTTGTTTTGTTGGCATGAAGAATTCAAAGTTTTTTACGAGACAATAATATAATACGTTAGCATAATAAAATCATTAAATTGCACACTGAAATATATTGATGATGTTCTACCACGTTTCTCATTTCACTATGGAGTATTAAGCATTCCAGATAAAGTTGAATTCAGAAAAGCACTACGGACACACAAAAGTAATAAAAGGGTAATCTTATTTTCAAAACTCTTGAGTTAAAGAGGTTTTGATAACGCTATGGCAAAAACATAACAAAAAAAAATCAAATCAAATCAACAAAATACTACATTAAATAGTTAGGACTGAGGAAAACGAACTCGACCAAAAACTCGGTTGATTTGGAAGGGTAAGAATATCTGGTATCACTAGAAGTGTTCGTCATGTTGTTCATTGTAAATACAAATTTGGTTATGTCACAACTGAGGAAAAGGACAATAGTGTGATTACGACATTTTATCTTTAGTCAACTCGTAATGACTTGCGATGTCTCCGACTTTAGCAACCTTGTGAGCAGCAATTCTATATCAAGGACAAAGTAAGTAAATACTCCTCTTAACTATCATACCAACCAAATGAAATATATCCTACATATGCAGTCATATATATTTAAGCATGAAGAAATTAGTTTCAATCCACCACATGTTATGCTTGTACAAGTTCAGGCTATCAGTTCCATGATTTGTTCGGTGTTGCTATTTTTTTTATGTTCCCCGAATTCTTTCACATGAACCTGATGTTAGTGTGATGTTATCCTTGTACGTTTTAGTTAGTAAATAAGAAGTATACGAGTAAATCTTATGTTGTTACAAAGTTTCTAGTTAATATGTAATAATTTCAATTTCAGATAAATACCAAGCTTAACTTAAGTGCCCTTTATACTTTATATTCTATATACATTTTTAAAGCCTGCTCACTGAAGGATTATGCTTTCAAAACGTGCCGACAACAAAGACAACCAAGATTAGCAAGAGAGTGTGAATAACTGAAAAATATTTTCACGTACACTAAATAACAAACGAAAATTATGTTCTTTTTTGTGAATAATAAACTTTTGGTGGTCTGTTAATCTTTTTAAGTTTGTCATCGAGTTGAATGTTCATTTGGTATCTTTCGTTTCTCTTCTCACATTTCCTAGGCTTTCGTCCAGTACATAACATAAAATCGCAAACCCATAATGCAATCGTTGTATTTTCATTATCAAAATCAACTCGGAAGACGAGTGTCTGAGATAAACAACGAAGAGGCTTATTTTTTTTATCATAAAATCAGAGAAGACAAGAAAATACGATGTCACAATTAAATTTTGACCATAAAATAAAACGAACCACAAATTATATTTTTTATAAAATATTTAAAGGTCGGGAAATGTTAAAACTTCCTCAGAACTGTCTATGAAAAATGTTTATAAAATATAACAGATTGCTTTTAACAATCAAGGGGTTTTTTTTCTGACATAATACTAGTCTACTATAAACACGTGGTTCACTATCTTTATTTTGGAGGATAAAGACATCTATGTCCGTGACAATTGGACCATTTATGTTGTTGCTGATCTACCCACGTGGCATTATAACATCTCGTTGGAAGTTCTATTCCAGCCATAGGACTATAACATTGGTAACCTGTAGAATAGTTGAAAAATCATTAGAAATATGTATTTGTTTGAGATTTAAATCATAGCTTGAGTAAAATAAAAATAAGGTTACTGTAGAGGCTAGATGAATGACGGGTTTTTTTTGGGAGAAGACTATATAAATTGATTAACTTGTGTCTCATCCCTTTTGCATATTTAAGCAAATAGAATATGTTTAAACCAAACTAAACTAAACGAGCTTTTAATGAAACATGTATGTTTAAACCCGCTACATTTATTTCCACCTGTTCTATGTTAGGAGCCTGTTGTTCAGTGGTTGTGGTTTGTTGGTGTGGTTCATAAGTGTTCCTCGTTACTCGTTTTTTTTATATATATTATGTCGTTGGTTTTCCTGTTTGAATTGTTTTACACTAGTCATTTTGGGGCTCTTTATAGCTTACTGTTCGGTGTGAGCCAAGCTCTGTGTTGAAGGCCGTACTTTGACCTTTAATTGTTTACTTTTTATACATTGTGACTTGAATGGAGAGTTGTCTTATTGACACTCATACCAGAACTTTTTTAAATCTTTTTTATCTTTTGGCATGGTGTTTTTATAATAAAATACATATTTTCGGCTTCTTTTATTTATAATAGATACATATATGATTTGTTCACTTATCATTTCAGAGTAATCTAATTTTTATTAAACCAATTGTTTTCACTAGGTATGAACTTTGTGCCATACCTTTATATTTTAGGATAACAGCATGAAAACTCTAACCACATTAAGTCGTCTTTTCTTATCATTTGATGCAAACACTGGTGGCATGAATCGAAAAAAGGTATTGAAGTATGAATCTTCTCATTAAACGCTTGACGTTATTCAAACAATACTTAGAGTTCAGATACGAGTTGTTTTAGATTTGTTTAGTACTTGTGATATATTTTTCTATTTAATGTTTTTAACGTTTTGTCTTTTTAATGTTTTTAACGTTATCATTGTTAATTTTGAAAACATAGGTATTTATTGGAAATCAATTGAACAAAACATGTCATTGTTTTAGAGATGTAACGCTTATAAACCACACGAATATTGTGAGTTTTGTATAGAGATGCGAACAGTGAGAGAAAACATGTATTTATTTTTGTCCTTTATACAAAATAGACCGCCTTACATTTTTTACCACAGGTTTTCTGTGTTCCTCACGATTAAATTGAATTTCTTTTATTGTTCGAATATGACAACATCGCATTTATAATAACACAATACTAATGTTTATGCTTCATTTATTAACAAAGTTACCTGATTCGCATCCACAATAAGAATCACATAAGTCATATTTCTTTCCAAGTGCACTGAAACAAGTTCCATTTGAACGGTCTAGACGCGGGACTAAAAGGTAAATGAGGGTATATTCATATCATTAAATTAGCTAACAATTTGCAGACCTATCAATTTCAATACAGATTTATACGAACATTCCGCAATGAGTGCGACATTCAAAAAGTAAGATTTGAAATGCAAGGCTTGAATTTGTTATCCTGTTTGAATTGTTTTACACATGTTTTAGTCATTCTGGGGCCCTTTATAGCTGTTCGGTATTAGCCAAGGCTCTGTGTTGAAGGCCGTATTTTTTATCTATTATTGTTTACTTTTTGCAAATTGTGACTTAAATGGAGAGTTGTCTCTTAAGCACTCATACCACATCTTCCTATTTATATTGAATTTAAACAATCGATTGTGAAAAGAGACTGGAGATACATTAGGGAGAATCAAAACTGAAGAGTCAGAGTAAGAATGACATAATCGGACAAAAAAAAGAAAAATTACTACAGGACAACCAACAGCCTACAAAATACCACATACAACACAAAAGACAAGTCAACACGAACCAACCAAATAGCAGCGGTGATCACATGCACTCTGGTAGGGTAGACAAATACCTACTCAACATGAGGCTCACGTAGTGTATGAATATCATATAAATGAGGTAAATGGTAGAAGCTGTTCCTCTTGTGATTTCTTTTTTAATTCTATATTATGCGATGTCATTCAGGTGAGAGGTTTAGCTAGCTATAAAAACGGGTTTAATCCACACTTGTCTACATAAGAACTGCCTGTACAAAGTCAGGAATACGACAGTTGTTGTCCATTCATTTAATGTGTTTTAGCTTCTGATTTTGCCATTTGATATGGGACATTACGTTATGAATTTTCATTTAAGGTCGGTATTTTTGTTATTTTACTTTTTACTACTAGATATATAGTATCCAAAAGAATTTGTTGGAAATAACAACTGACAATTAAAAGTATATCATTATAAAAATGGTCTGCCCGGTTAAATTGTATAAACAATTCGAAAAAAAAATATTTCAAAATATGTTAGACGTAGTTTTCACTCCCACCTGACAGTTGGTATATTCATCTAATTTTACTGCATTTGATTGTATATTGTTAAAGTAAGGCAATACAAGCATTTCATGAAAGACACAGCTTCTATCAAAATATCTTTCTACAATTGTATATTCAATGTCAATTTTACAGGCACTATCAAAAGCAGAAAGAAAACGTATGTTTTCTATCAATTGAAAAAGAACTTAATATGCCAATTTATCAAAACGGTATTAAATGGTGGGGAGGTGCTAGGGCTTGTGAATAACATAAACGATCCCAGTGTTGTTGACCATTTTTTACTTGATCCTAGATCTCAGTCTTTTTTTATTATTTTACTTTTTACTAGGCTGGATAGAATTACTAAACCACGAAACAGAACATGCAGAACGATACACTAAATTTTTATTTTATTTTTCTCTCAATTTAGAATCAATGATGATTTTCGTTGCAGGTTTCAGTATAATATTTACAATTGTGCTAGCTCATTATACATGAATAACATACCAAGATGTTCCTGGTTAGTAAGTGTACGATTGTGTGCATCCCTACAGCAAGGTGCGGTAAAAGTACAGTCATATGACTTGGTACATGTGGTATTTCTTCTTAAATGATAGTTTGTACACCACACAATTCCTACAACACTCTACAAAGAAAGTTCATCGCTTGGTTAATATCAACAATGGTTTCGCCTTTACTTAAGACGGGAATAGCCGCTCCTTCTTAAATTTTAGAACAATGCTCATTTATCTAAGGAAATAAACAGTATGCTTTTTTATTCCGGATAATGTTGCTCTAGACCATTTGAAAAGAACTGAAATATTCACCAAAAGGCTGTTTCACTAATTTTAAAGTGCAGCATTTATATTCATCTATGTTAATACACTCCTTTGTTGTTGTTTTTTTATTTTTCCTTTTTTACTTGAAAACATATTCCTTAGCTTGAGTTTCCTTCTTTTACTTCCTTTAAAGAAGAAATCTGCTTCCAGTACTTCCTAATAATTCCTTATAAAAAAATCATACAGACGCCATAATGATTGGACTGATGATAATGAAATTTTTGTCTTGCGAATGACCAAGAATAAAAGTATATTCCTTTAGTTGTAGTGAAAAGACTGCCCTCGTCTCAACGATTCTAGCATCAGATAATGCGACTCATTCCCGCATTTTACTTCCCATGACGGGTGTAAACAGTCATGCAATGACGTTCTAATCGGTGTTGGACCTGATCGATGACTTCACCTCAGATATTTTGTGAATTTTAGTTACTCAAGCTTCAACTTCTGTGGACTGATGTTAGTCTTTTTTTATTCTACTAGCGGTTTAAAAAAAATTGATGCGTTAATCCATCTGTGGCAAACATTGTGCATATATTCACAGACGATTCCGTTAAAATCAATCATCATGAAATATGGAGCTATCAGCACAACACATTAGCTGTAACTTTAGAATTAAAATTTCTTTAATGTACTCCTTAGACCATGAGGGGTTCTGCAGGATAAGGGACGATTTTCGCGACGTCAAACTCTGACATATCGGGAAAAGATGCATTTTTCGACTGATTTTTATCATTCAAACTGATTTAATTTGAAAACGAGTGCATGGACCCCTATTTTTAAAAACAGCAATTTGTTTCATTTTGCAAGGAGATTATTTGTTTAATTTTGATAAACATGCAGCAAAAAATGACGTTTTTCCCCTCTATTCATGAACATTTGATAAAAATAAAAATTGCATAATTTTTAATGATACTTATAAAATACAGAAATTACCGATTATTTAACAAAAACCATTTTGTGTTTATCTTTTAAAACAAAAAAGTTATGTCTCTCTTTCGAAAAAGAAAATACGGACACAAATCTGAATTTTGAGCAAATATACAAAATTTCGAACTCATTTTACTCAAAAAGTAGCACATGAAAGTATATTTTGTATTACATATTTGATTTAATGAGGTAAAAAATAGCCTATATGCAAATTTTCATCAACTTGTAAATACAGGTTTAATACTGTATCGTATGCCCTTAAGTCTGATTCTCTTAATTTTAAAGTCCGGTTTTGAATTGTTATTATGTTTTGTTGTTCAGATTTGTAGAAAAGTTACTCCACCATTCTCTATTCATTTGAGGCAAAAACTTAATTGAGGGGTTTTATTGATAAATGAACAGAATAAAATACAATCAGGACACTTAAGTGCACAAAAGTCAGTATGATGTCATGAAAAAATACACATAGTTTTTTATACAAAGGATCTGTGCACGCCCTGACCAAACAAATATATATGTAAACAAAAATATCTCTGAACACCACATCATGTAACAACATATTTTCTTTGTAAGTCATGGTTCAAACTTTAGGATTCAAAGCAAAATCTAAAAATGAGTATAGTTTAGTAGTTGTTATCCGAGTGTCCCAAATGCAAATAATTATGCAAGATACTATTTCAAACATGTAAATAAATATATCTGAAAGACTGTCTAAGAGCCTCTGAATGATGTTCTTTGGTAGATTTATGATACTTTTTGATTTTGGAATTGGATAAGGTTTTGTTTGCTCGGATGTTCCTCTTGTTAAGAGCTGATAAAGTGGTATGATAACAGATTGTGTATATATCTATAACAGTGTCCTGGATACCAAAAGCTATAAATGCCTTATTCTACAATGTTATATGATTCATTTGTTTAGAAATTCCTGAGTTCAGTCAATTACTTACATCATATTGAGTAAATGATGTGTGACTAATGTATGCCATCATTACATGCATTACCTCAGTAGTCGTTACTTAAGTATGATTAATAAAGTTCCATATTTCAATACTCCGTTGATAAATTTAGAAATTGTTATGAAACTAAGGATCAAAATTGGTATCAAAAGGTTTTCAACATCCATCAATTTCACAGTTCACAATCAAATGGTCGTGCTGAGCTGATAATTAATTGTATATTCATTAAAGAAAAATAGCAATCTGTTTTATAATATAAGTTTAATATTGAAATGTCTTCAAGACTTTGTTTTAAACATAAAGTGGTAGAACACATATTGTGATACACATGAAAAACCTTAAATAAAATTGAACAAAATGCGCTTTATGACAATACATATCTCGCAAACAAATCCAGATGAGAAGTCTATTTACGCAAACGTGTTCTGAATTTGCACATACTAAAATACCAATACACTGTACTTACCAAAATAATGAAATAGTGCATCTTCATTATATCCTCAGTTTCAACTTAAGTTCATATAGACTTTCTACGTCTCATCATAATTTACTAAACGAAAGTGGGCGATGAAATAACAAGATTTTGTCAGGAAGCACGTACAATCCGGACGTTTAATCTTGTAAACTGTGTTTTTATTGACAAGTTAACTAAGTATAAAATGCATAGAAATGTCATTGCTTGTATTTTTACAAGTTGAAAATATCGAAGTTTAAGGATTATATTTCAAAGAACCGCAACATTTCGATGCATGAGTATCTGCATAGGTTCTTTTCTGATTTGTTTTACAATAATTATTTTAATAAATACCTTAATTAACTAAATGTACTTTATGAGGAAAATATCAGTTTTAAAAGATACCTTTTGCCTTATTTTCATTCTTTAGTCGAAAGAAACTGATATCGCTATGGCAAAACAAATCAAACGAAGAGATAAACTAGTCCCCAAATATATTTTTTATTTTAGAACTATGATACTGAGCGAATCAAACTCCACGAAACACTTGGGTTGATCTCAGTCAATCTGGAAGATTAAGGTAAAAATATCCTGCTCCTCTAGTGGCGTCCTTCGCGTAGTTCATTATATGTACAAATTAGTTGATGTCACAATCTAGTGAAAGAGGACGAGAGTGTAACTACGACAATCGGGAGAAAGAGGACGAGAGTGTAACTACAACAATCGGGAGAAAGAGTACGAGAGTGTAACTACGACACTCGGGAGAAAGAGGACGAGAGTGTAACTACGACAAACGGGAGAAAGTTTATAAAAAGACCATAAGACCATAAACTCACCATACACTCAATTATTCATGGTATGGTATCAATATTTCTGACCTGAAAAAACTGTTATGAAACAGATACACATCTATCTACTATATTAGATACGGAATAAATATATATAAAAGTCGACGGCTGATAAGGATTTACCTGGGATTATTCCCGAAAGAACCCGAAACATTGCATATTAAATTCTAAAAGAAATAAGCAATAAAAAAAACGTAGTGTCAGGTCAGAAATATTGATACCATACCATGAATAAGTGGGTTTATGGTCATTTTATAAAACAAAGTGGGAGTTAATAAAATATATACTTTATATACAGGCCCTGCTACATCGAAATGAAAATTTTACAATTGGAAACTTGAAATCATATCTTTTGTCGTAATGTTGTGTTCTGAACACACCCTCATTGACAATTTCAATATGTAAGTTTAGCTACGAGACCTGTATCTCTGGTATCCTTTAATTCACGTTGGATGGAAAATGTAGAATGCAGTATTTTATTGTCTTCTTTACTTGAACGACATAAGTGATAGAATGGCAAATTTTAAAGAAGTGTGGACAAAAAAGACAAGACAGTCTGCATATTTGAAAATAAATTTCACATAAACAATACCAGACAAAAATTGGGTTCTTTGTTGTGGTTTGTATATTGTTGTTTTTATTCTGTTCGGTTTTTTTTTTTCGTATTTTACCATGGTGTTTGACATTGACTTGAATTTGAATACCTGTTTGATATCTTCCGGTTTTCTTGTCATATTTACTTCGTTTTCGACAGGTACCTATCCATGTGTTACAATTAAGTAAAATCTCAAACTCATAATGGAATAGTAGTATTTTCAGAATCAAAATCAACGCAAAAGAAGCATGTCTAAGATAAACAACGAAGAGGCTATATATCACAATAACAAAATCAATGGAAGTCAAGGCAATATGACGTCATAATCAATTTGACCAATCAACAATTAAGATCAAACAACCACTCGTTGATTATAAAACAAATAATCGACAGGTCAGGAAACGTTCAAATCTGATTTAGTTCTCAAATTATTAGAGATATTTATTCATATACATATAACCGATTCCTTTAAGCTGTTTATAACACCGGCATAAACGTTGTTAACTTTAAATACGCGTTTTATATTTTTAATTCGTCATGGTAGAAATTAGGGAGGATAATAACATGTTGGTGGATGACAATTAGCCCAGTAATGCTGTTGCTGTTCTACCCAAGTGGCATTATAGCATCTCATTGGAGGACAACACATTCCAGACATTGGTCGATAACATTTATAACCTATAGAAAAATTAGAAAAATCATTAGACATAGATATGTGTATTTCTTTTGGATTTAAATTTGAGTGAAATACAAATAGTGTTATTGAAGAATTTAGATCTGTATAGATTAATGACGATGTTATTTTAAAAATAGTATATAATTGATTTTTTTTTATATTTTGGCTTAGTTCATTCATCATGAGATACATTTATTATTTTATGAGTGTTTAATTTTACATGTCCGAATAATGGCCTCAGTGGCCGAGTTGTTTATGTAGTTTATTAATAGCAGTCGCTGTCAATACAGATGTTATGAGTTCGAATCCCGCACGTGGCAGGTGCGTTCGACTTATCTTAATTGACTAGGATTGAGAGATTTCCTGTGACAGTTTGTGGTTCTCTCCGGGCACTCCGGCTTCCTCCATCCAGTAAAAACTGGCCGCCATGATATAACCAATAGTCCTGAAAGTCAGTCAATTAAACACGTGCATATGATTATCATTAGCTCTGAAAATTGGGTCATACCTTTATATGATATAAACGTTAGAACGGAAAACATGTAAACACATTCAGTCGACTTTTTAACATTTGATGCAAAAACGTGTGACATCGACTGAATAAAATGCACAGATGTAAAGATACCTGACTCTTCATTATTTACGCTTGATATTATTTAAGAACTGCGTCAAGACTTACGAAACGCACTTTCTTTTTGTACCTGTGATATTTTTTTTTTATGTTTTTATCTTTATTATTGATAAATTGGAAAACAAATGTATTCATAAGAAATCAATTTAAGATAACATTTTATGTTAATAAAGATAAAACGCTTATAAACCACACAAATAGAAAGAAAAAATCTTTTTATTTTTAAATCTGTGAGTTCTGTGGAAATGCAAAAAGAGGAAAAAAACATGGCCCTATTTTCTGAACGGCATTTCATTTTTACTTCAGGTTTGTTAACGAATAAATTGAGTTTCTCTTGCTGTTCACGCTAGATAACATCGCATGTATGATAAAAATAACACTTTCATTTTTTTAATACACTAACCTGGTTCGCATCCACAAGAAGAGTCACAAACATCACCCTTCTTTCCAAGAACACTGGAACAAGTTCCACTTGAACCTCCTAGAACCGGAGCTAATAAATATATTGATATTCATTTATATTATAAGTTAAGTAAGGAATTTGCAGACCTTTCATTATTATGTTTCAACTTAAATACAGATTCTATTAAAAGTCCCCTGTAATTGAAAAACAGGTAATTTAACAAATACCGAACTCCGAGGAAGATTCTAAGCGGAAAGTCTCTCAGCAAATGGCAAAATCAAAAACTGAAACACATGAAACGAATAAATAACAATTGTCATATTCCTGACTTGCTACAGGCATTTTCTTAGGTAGAAAATGATGGATTAAACCTGGGTTTATAGAGACATTCAACAAGTCCCATTTGAAATGTTATGCATGAAAAAAAAATCGAAAAATATCGAAAGAGACTAATGATACATAAAGGAGAATCACAACGTTTACTGAAGAGTCGAATTGAGAGCAACAAAATCGTACAAAAACAAACGCAATTGTATGTACTTCAAGTATATACAATTACGCTGATGCATTTATCCTATTCACTGTGCGGGACAAATTTCCCATTCCAAAATTGATAAATCTGACTTTTTACTGGTAAGAGATATTGTAAAACTTCTTTCAACAACATTAAGGCAATAACATACCGAAGTGTTGTTCCTGGTCAGTAAGTGTATGATTGTTAGCATCCCTACAGCAAGGTGCTGTTGAAGTACAGTCATATGATTTGGTACATGTTGTACTTCTTCTTAATCTTAAATGATAATTGGAACACCACACAATTCCTAATATACTCTACAAAGAAAGATAAATGACGCAGTTAGTTTAAACGACGTAAACAAAATGTTTCGCTATTGCACAAAATACGAATAGCCGATCCTTGTTATAATTATTGTTCCTTTGTCTTGAGGAAATAAATATCATGTATTGATTTGGGGGATTGTTGCTTTTCACCATACAAAATAGAAGCAAAACAACACCAAATGCAGCATTTTTCTTTAATTATGTCAACACATTTGTGTATTTTGTTGAAACAATCGATAGCTTCTGTTCCTTAATATGATTTTCGTGAAAGATTGTTTCGGTTTCAAAGGGTCCTTTGGATGGCAAAACGTAGATTCAAGTATTTTATCATTGGGACAGATAAATCCTACCGTGCAAAAAATGACTCTGATTCCAAAAAAAAATCTGACATGATCAAGATACTTGATTTTTTGATTGACAACACGTTTATTACCGAGAAATTATTCAAACGTGTTGTTTTCAATTTTTTACATCACTGGGCATCTGCTGGTGATCTATCAGTCCCCGAGGGTATCATCAGCTCAGTAGTCAGTATTTCAGTACCGACATGATTTAACCAACTTAACTTAAATTATCCGTTTTTAAATTTATAAATTATTAAGAAACTAAGGTTTCAACTCCCTACGGCAAAGTTTGCTTTAGATTTATTTGGCTATTTATTTTAGGTATTTTTGACATATTGCTAGCTCTTCAACGGTTTCGGTACTTATACATCTTCCAAATGTTTGACTTTGAGCGTTCCTGACGAAGGTAAATCCAGAAAAGCGCTTTGGATGCAAGAAATTATTCAAACGTGTTGTTTTCAATTTGTTACATTTGGTGATGTGTTTTTAAACAAACCATTGGCATTTCCATATGAACCAACTGTGCCTCTCTTCTTGCCGACCTGTTCTTTTATTCTTATGAGGCTGAAATTGGGTGTTTTTGCCAATGATGATCCCACAAAACTAGAGATAAAGGATACTACAGATACAGTTAAGTCGGCCTCAAATCTGCTTACCCTTCCGGAGCACATGAGATCACCCCTAGTTTTTGGTGGGGTTCCTGTTGCTTATTCTTTAGTTTTCTATGTTGTGTCATGTGTACTATTGTTTGTCTGTTTGGTTTTTTTTCTTTTTTAGCCATGGCGTTGTCAGTTTATTTTCGATCTATGAGTTTGACTGTCCCTTTGATATATTTCGTCCCTCTTTTAGAGCTATTATAAACGTTGTTGAAGGATTAAAATCGTGTCTAAAAAAAGATCAATCAGAAATGGTAATATATTCCTTGGGTCGTAAATCCTAATTTTTCTGATCAATTTCAAGTTTTTAAAACAATTTTATATGGTGCTTAGCTTACATAGCACTGATTACAGTCAATTATTACAGGGTATTTATCAGTATGTAGCACGATCGTAGTTGTGACCTTATTGAATTATCAAAAGTCGGTGCTTACGAACACATCAATTATAAAGTGCCTTTCTTAAAATGTCCGCTGATAAATTTAAAGTATTAAAATACTAAGTGTCTAGCTTGAAATCATAAGATTGTCAACATGCATCAATTTTATAAAATTAAGACTTGGAAAATTGCCATGAAGATAAATTAAATGTGCATGTTCATATATAACTTCCTTCATTGATATGACTTGATACAACGCCATAATTTTTAATCAACTCTGTACCAAATTTGCATTATGAGAGATAATTACTCGTAAAAATGCTTCCAATTGTCAACAAAAGTTCTTTGGTGTTATGATAAAGCTGTTCACCCTGAAATTAAATAAAATATACATACCAGTATAATTAAATACTTCATATTCCTTATATCCTTATCTTCAAATGATGTTCACTTTCTATTTCTTATCATTATATACTTAACAATAGTGGGCGTGTTGATAACCGCATTAGTCAGGAAAGACGTACGATCCAATCTTTTTAACTTTTTTATCATCATAAGTTCAGATTAGTATTGTGATACACACTGAACAATTGGTTGGGCTGTTTGTTACAGAAGGGATTTATTTTTATCATTTGCATTTTATCATAAAATACATCATATTACATCATGTCTAGTATTCAGCTATGGTCTTAAAGTAAACTTTAGTATTGAAAGCGTACAATTGTCACAGCTTGTATTTCTATGAATAAATAGAAATTCAGTACATTCTTTGATTAAGATTTAAATTGAAAAATATATTTTATATACCCGCAACATCATGATCAAGAAAAACAAATGTACAAAAGGAAGGTCTCCACATTCTAAACAATCTTTTCCTTTTAGATTTTCTATTTATCTAATACTTTTTAAGATAACAAACGGATTTTCGTTTTGACATTTTGCCCTTTATTTTATTATGTTTAGTCATGACTCTTTTGTTGGTCATAGGACCCCTAGGAAGGGTTGTGATATAGATTCATCAATTCTAATATGTTTGACGTGAAATTTGAACAAGTTTTGATAAAAATATATATACTCAGCAAGACAAATATTGGAACATTTTCAAACTTTCAGTTTCACAATGTCATGTTGTGTTTGCTACAAAGTTGCAAAATCTGGTTTAGTTTAAGCATTAACAGAGCACGTGGTACACTGCTGCTTCAAAAAAAAGGATGTATACTGGTTGACTTTTACCCGTCCGTCCGGTCGCATTGTTTTCGCATTGGTATGAATATTGATTCACTTATAGGGTCTTTGCATCGGAAATAAACACATCCATTCTAAAACCAGTCGTTGGTATGATACGGGTAATATATTCTCATATCCCCCTCCCCCAAATGGGATGGATTTTGCTTAATTTTCCCATTTTGAAGACTTAATCTTTCAATCAGTTTCATTAAGGTTGGAGCTGGCATGTCAGTAACTGATCATGATAGTAGTCCTTGGTTTATATATGTCATTGTCATTTTTCTTATATTCTTTTGTTACCTATTCTGACATCGGACTCATTCTTCTTTTAAACTGGGTTTTACTGTGCGAACTATTGTGTGTTTCTTGATTATGCATTGACTTGGGATATAGTGAGAGGGTTGAGATCTCAGAAAACATGTTTAACCCAGCTGCATATGTTTTGGAGTTTAGTATGACGTCCATTTTCACTTAAATAGTACACATTTTTATTTAGAGGCAAGCTAAAGTCCACCTTTAGGTGCAGGATTTTCTCGTTACAATTTATACCCATTTGTGGCCTTCTTTTGTGATCTGTTCTTTGGTCGTGTTGTCTCTTTGACATTTTCCCCATTTGCATTCTCAATTTTATGGTATACTTCTGATTCGTTTTCACATCAATTGCTCATCACCTTCCTGTTAACGGAATACTTATATATTCTTTCACATATGGGCCATGTTCGTTTCAAATATGACACGAAATACATATGTAGACTTTCTTAAACTCAAAATCAACATTCATCTAATTTGAAATTAATTAAATTGGTATGATTGCAAAAAAGACAATTATCCGCAAAATTTCTAATAAGTGAATGGAATCAAAATATAAGCAATCGAATGTCATTCGATACTGAAAAAACATACCGTATAATTAATGAATGGCTATTATTTATTTGGAATTTATTGAACCATAAAACTAATTTTTGACTCTTCACATTGAATAATTCGCGAAGCGGATTATGTAAAATGTGAAGAGTCAAAAATTAGTTTTATGGTTCAATAAAATCAAAATAAATTATTGCCATTCATTATAAATAAATTTCTATCAAAAATAAGGCTCAAAGAACTTTTTATATTAATTATATTAAAACATTAACAACGTACACACAAGTTGGCGTATGAATATACAACGTCAGAGTGGGCGTGTCGCCATAAAAATTGACAACATTGAAAATAAAACTAATAATTTTAACCAATCAGAAGACAGTAAATACACCAAATTTATTTATTTGGCTATAAAAAATGAAAACAACATGTTATACACTGCATGCCCTTAAAGGGCTTGTCTGGAATTACCTTCATCATGATCAGTTAAAGCAAAATGTTTGAAACCCACTGATGTATAAAAGCCGACAAAGATAAAGACCTATACAATATACTTATACCTAGACGATCAATAAAGGCCTTCAAAATAGTTAATCATCATAGGGCAACTTTGCTTTAGGAAGTTGAAACCTTACTTTCCTAATTGTTTCAAAATATATAAACGGACAATTTTAGAAATATTTGTTACAAATCATGTTCGGTCTTTTTCTGAAATTAGTTCCATCAAAACTTTTGATTTTTCAACCCTGTATACCACCATTCCCCATGTGAAATTGAAAAATCGCCTAAAAGAAATAATCCACAATGCCTTTCAACATAAAAATGGTAGCATACGCTATAAATTTATTACTTTGGGATTTCATAAGACATATTTCGTAAATAGTGACAAACAAAAAGGTAAAATATGCTACACAGAAGAACAAGTGGTCAGTATGCTGGAGTTTCTTATCGACAACATATTTGTTGAGTTTGGAGGTAGACTTTTCCAACAAATTGTCGGCATTCCTATGGGAACAAACTGTGCGCCTCTTCTTGCCGACCTCTTCTTATTTGCATATGAATCGGAGTTCCTCCAGACACTTGTAAAAAACAAGAGAATCAAAGAAGCCAGATTATTTAATTTCACTTTCAGATATATTGATGATGTTCTTTCCATAAACAATCCGAATTTTTCTGAATGGGTTCCATTAATATATCCTAAAGAACTAGAGATTAAAGAAACAACAGACACGGCTTCCTCCGCCTCATTTTTAGACTTATATCTCGAATTTGACTTACACAGTCATCTCAGTACCAGAATCTATGACAAACGAGACGATTTTAATTTTGAAATCATAAATTTCCCCCACCTTAGTAGCAATATACCAACTGCACCTGCATATGGGATATATATTTCCCAACTTATTCGATATTCAAGAGCTTGCAGCTCCTACTCAGACTTTGTAATACGTCATCAGTGTCTGAGTAGAAAGTTGATGAAACAGGGGTATGTCAAAGAACGTCTCGTTCTTTTTCTAAAAAAGTTCATCGGAAGGTACCAAGACCTTGTTGATAAATATTCCGTATCAACTTCTCAAATAATACACGATGGTCTTGATGTATAGATTCTTCGTACTGATGTTGTTTATCATCTTAACAACGTGTTTTATAGTTCTTTCATTTGTCTTTGTTCTATTATTAATATTACTTTTACTGTTGAATGGTTTCATGTGATATCCGTTTCACGTGGCTCGGTACTTATACATCTCGTCAATGTGTTTGTATTGGCTTTCATTTTTTTGTGGTTTGTTTTGTATTTGCGACCTTTTGTATTTCTTTTGTTCTTATAACGTGACTCTGTACTTTAAAAGATCCCGTCAGTATGATATTGTTCTATTATATGTCATTATGATATATTTCTATTATGAATTACAATATACGTTGAACCACAAACGTCAAAATCATTCAATCGCGTAGTGGAATTAACTATTTTTGGATTCTTATAAATTCTATACATAATTTTTGGACTAGTTTAAATCTCGGTCTATTTCTTAAATTTATTCTTACATACTTTTGATTTTTTAACCCTGTATGCTAACATTCCCATGAAAATTTTAAAATTGTTTGTACGCACATTGAACGACAAATTTATGTGACGTATAAAATTTTCTGACGTCAGACACTCAAATCAATCCATGTGTTCGTAGATAGTAGATGTTTTTGTGTTCTGTTAAATTGTTCCTTTTAAAATTGTTAAACGATGATGACTGATGTACCCATATTTTGACTATTATATTTATTGTGTCTGTTTATTTAAAGCATTAATGTAAAAATATCGGAAATTGATGAGAGTGAGAGGGTTAGCGCTATAGAACCAGGTTTAATCCACCACTTTCTACATTTGAAAATGCCTGTACCAAGTCAGGAATATGACAGTTTTTGTCCATTCGTTTTTGATGCGTTTTGTTATTTGATTTTGCCATGTGATTATGGACTTTCCCAATTGATCTTCCTCTAAGTTCAGTATTTTTGTGATTTTACTTTTTACTATTAAAGCCCAAACATTAAAATAAGAAACATTTCAATCGAGAAAAATAATGGCCTAATTTAAAACAAATATGACGTTTAGACATGCTTTGATAAAAGGCACCAACCATCTCCTTAAAATAGGACTGTGGTGAAACAGAACAACATAAAAACAAACAACAAAATCAAATGAAAAGGGCTTTAAACTCATCATATCGATTCTAATCAGAAAATATCTAATTAATAAACTCATCTATTAAGCCAGACGCGCTTTTTGACTGCAAAAGACTCATGAGTGATGCTAGAATTGTCCCTATTTAAAACGAAACAAGTATCTACCAGGTAAAATGAAACGTGAAACAAACATTTAAGTAGTCTAAAAGCTGTAACAGTTCCTTTTTAGCTCACCTGGCCCAAAAGACCAAGTGAACTTTTCTCATCACTTTGCGTCCGTCGTCCGTCGTCGTCGTTAACTTTTACAAAAATCTTCTCCTTTGAAACTACTGGGCCAAATTTAACCAAACCTGGGCACAATCATCATTGGGGTATCTAGTTTGAAAATTTTGTCCGGTGACCTGCCAAACCAACTAAGATGGCCGCCATGGCTAAAAATGAAACATAGGGGTAAAATGTATATTTTGGCTTATAACTCTGAAACCAAAGAATTTAAAGTAATCTGACACGAGTAAAAATTGTTTACTAAGTCAAGATCTATCTGCCCTGTAATTTTCAGATGAATCGGACAATGGGTTGTTGGGTTGCTGCCCCTGAATTGGTAATTTTAAGGAAACTTTGTCCGTTTTCGGTTATTATCTTGAAAATTATTATAGATAGAGATAAACTGTAAACAGCAATAATGTTCAGCAAAGTAAGATTTACAAATAAGTCAACATGATCAAAATGGTCAGTTGACCCCTTAAGGAGTTATTGCCCTAAATAGTCATTTTTTTTCCAATTTTTCGTAAATTTTGTAATCTTTTACAAAAATTTTCTCCTCTGAAACTACTGGACCAATTTAACAAAATTTAGCCACAATCATTATAAGGGTATCTAGTGTTACATTGTGTGCAGTGATCCGGTCAGCCAACCAAGATGGCCGCCATTGGCTAAAAATAAAAGATAGGGGTAAAATGTAGATTTTGGCTTATACCTCTAAAACCAAAGCATTTAAAGCAAATCTTACAAGGGGTTAACTTGTTTATCTAGTAAATATATATCTGCCCTGAAATTTTTAGATGAATTGGACATCTGATTGTTAGGTTGCTGTCCCCCCCCCCCCCCCCAAACCCCAAATTGGTAATTTTTAAAGAAATTTGGCCGTTTTTTGTTATTATCTTGAATACTGGTATAGATAGAAATAAACTGTTTACAGCAATAATGTTCAGCAAATTAAGATCTACATTGTTTTTCAAGTCATTATCTATGTGCCCTGAAATTTGTTAATGAATTGGACAACTGGTTGTTGGGTTGCTTCCATTTTTAAAGAAATATTGCCGTTTATTTGTTATTATCTTGAATACTATTATAGATAGAGATAAACTGTAAACAGCAATAATGTTCAGCAAAGTAAGATCTACAAATAAGTTAACATTACCAAAATGGTCAGTAGACCCGACCCCTTAAGGAGTTATTGCCCTTTATAGTCAATTTTTAACAATTTTCATTAAGTTGGTCAATTTTGGTAAGTTTTTACAAAATGTTTTCCTCTGTTGCTAAAGGGCCAAGTTCATTACAGATAGAGAAAATTGTAAGAAGCAAGAATGATCAGTACAGTTTGATCTACAAACACATCACCATCACGAAAACACAATTTTGTCATGAATCCATCTGTTTCCTTTGTTTAATATGCACATAGACCAAGGTGAGCGCCACAGGCTCTTAAGAGCCTCAAGTTTGTTTATGAATGTTCATGTATAAATTTGAAACAAGTTCACAGAAACGATTGTCTTTTTTACGAGCAGTGTAGTTTTCATTTAATTTTTAATTCTAGGATAATACCCGAATATTCTAAACGTTTGTTATTATCGTGTCTGTTGTGACGTTTTGGATTTAAATGAGCGTTATCAAAGGTATACACAATAGAATGTTTGACTTAATGGAATAAATGTTTCTTTTATGTTAAATTCAATTTAAAAAAACATTGTAATTGCAAAAGAAAACCTAAAAGTGACACTCTCGAATAATTTCCACTATATATTGAGTGGGAATATGTGTAGATACAATCCAGTAATTACCTAGAGAGAAATATAATTCAATTTTTGCGTAGAGTAAGAGTAGGGAGTGATACAATTTCATCAAAAATACCAATAATGTTTTATTTGTTCAGCCTTCATAATTGACCATGATCTACATTTAAGGCTTCATAAAACAAAGAAATGATCACGGGCAATATTTTGACACTGGCATTAACTGGTATTTCCGTGATATTCTTTTTTACATAATGACTCTTATATCAACGTTAATTGTTTTTTTTTTTATCTATCATTGCGTCAGACGGTTATTAGTTAAATTTTTTAAATCAACAATAGTTAGTGCATATATATGAGAAGATGTGAGTGCCAATGAGACAACTCTCCATCCAAATAACAATTTATAAAAGTAAACCATTATAGGTCAAGGTACGGCCTTCCACACGGAACATTGGCTCACACCGAACAACACGTTTTAAAGGGCCCTAAAATTACTAATGTAAAACCATTAAAACGTTAAAACCAATTCTAATCTATATTAAAAACACGATAAACGAGAAACACGTATACATTACATAAACAAACGACAACTACTGTACATCAGATGCCTAACTTCGGAAAGGTGCAAACATTTGTAGCGAGATTAAATGTTTTTATGGTACAAAACCTTCTCCCATTTTTGATACAATAGTATAACATCACAATATAGAAAAGCACACGATAAAATATCAATTGAAAGGCTTAACTCAATCAAAAACGTAAATTACGACACTATGGAAGAATAAATTTGATCTGCGATACCTGAATGCAATACATAGTTAATAAAATTATTAGGGATAAATATTCAAGGTCAAAAGTAAATAATCGAGTTCATACAAAGCTATGGTAAGATACCACTGTGAAATATTTAACAATTTTTAGAAAATCATCACTTTTGGAGAAAAAAAAACGGTTTCATATTCTACACAGGTAAATGAAAAATAGCTTTATTGTTACTCCAAATAATCAAAGCTGGTATAATGACAAAATCTATATTAACATAAAATAACAAAAAGCATCACAAATAGTATCAAGAGGTCAAATTAACAATAAAGAACTGTATATCCTCATAATGTTAGCTCATGCCAAGTACACAACTTTTTACATTTCCCCAAGGAGAAAAAAAAAAACTAGAAACTGATGAATCATCACTGTAAAATAGCCTCATCACCTCAATGGCTGATATCCATTAATTGTTAACTGGTCTCTTTTGTACTTTTATGTACAGGTTGTCCTCATCTTAAGTCTAAAGTGTAATCATAAAATGAATTTAGTTTTTAAAGACGCTGATGAAGTCTGGCATAATAGTACGCATAACTGAAGCAATGTATTGCGCTTTACACAGCTTGGCTTTTTTAAACTTTTATTTGCCATTTATAAGGAATTTTCCTTGGAGTTCGGTATTTTTGTTATTTAACTTTTAAAGTTGTACTTTTTTACTACTGTCCAATGTTGCATAGAGGGTTTGGCGCTAGCAGACATATCTATCCTCGCCACATTATGTAAGTGTCTGTCTGGACTCAGTATCCAGTAACTCAATGGTACTTTTCGTTAATTGTTCCTGTCCCGGTTTTTCAACTCTAAACAATTTTACCAATCAATATACGCGCATTTAACTTATAACAGTATCGTCATTTGGTTGACAATGCATTGTGCGCCTTGCTTCAAGTAATGATGTATAAAACAAATGGGATTGCACGATCATTGTGTACAATATCTCTGTAGATAAAAAGATCACGTATCGACAGAACTTTTTCAAAAAATATTTTTACTCATTCTAAACTCATATCAAAAAACTAATTGCTTTCATGTGAATTAATATATACATGTATTAAGTAATATTCAGGTCGTTAATTGTCTGTCTATAAAAAAGAAGATGTGGTTTGATTGCCAATGAGACAACTATCCACAAAAGACCAAAATGACACAGACATTAACAACTATAGCATGTATAGGTCACCGTACGGCCTTCAACAATGAGCAAAGCCCATACCGCATAGTTAGCTATAAAAGGCCCCGATAAGACAATGTAAAACAATTCAAACGAGAAAACAAACTGCCTTATTTATGTACAAATAAATGAACGAAAAACAAATATGCAACACACAAACAAACGACAACCACTGAATTACAGGCTCCTGACTCGGGACAGGCACATACATAAATAATGTTGCGGGTTAAACATGTTAACGGGATCCCAACTCTCCCCCTAACCTGGGACAGTGGTATAACAGTACAACATAAGAAAGAACTATAAAAATGAGTTGAAAAAGGCTTAACTCATCAGATGGACAAAAATACAAGTGGACGTGGCCCGGTACTTATACCCCCGACACCAAAAGACACAGTGAACAGATCTGAAAGTACTCGCAGTTATCAGACAGCTAGTTCAAAGCCACTAACAACTAATAAAAAATCATGCAACTAAGACTAAACTATCAATCCGTACACATCCAACATCCCATGGATTTAGTGTAAAGACGTCATAAACAGCCAGAGAAAAACAATATATATTTTATACATTAACTAGAATTATAACAAAAATGTTTTGCAAATTGAGAGTAATTCATATTTACACATATACTAGTAAATAGACTTGTCTTTTTTTTTACCTACTTCGATATTTTGTCTCCGGCGCTTCATACTCTTCGTCTTAGAAAATCTGCCGTACATTTGGAATGACATGACGTCTAATTTGCCATAGATTAGGAATCTGCCATAAATTTGGAACGCACCATAGATTTAAGTCCTACATATATATTAGTATACATGTAACCGATTGTCCAAAATATATTAATACTCCGTCATTAACATACTTAACATTAAATACGCGCTCAATATTTTCATTTTATTATGGTTTGATTTATGGAGGTACAAAACATGTTGGTGGGTGACAATTAGCCCAGTGATCTTGTTGCTGTTTTACCCAAGCGGCATCATAGCATCTTCTTGGAGGACAGCAAACTCCAGACATTGGCCGATAACATGTATAACCTACAGCATAATAAAAAAAAATCATCATATACAGATATAAGAATTTATTTTGGATCTAGATTTGAATGAAATATAAATGTTGTAACTGAAGAATGCTATATGGTCTGTACATTTTATGACGATGTTAATTTTAATATATTATTATTTTTTTCCCTGTAGTTCCGTTTTTTTGGCGTAGTCCAATCATCATAAGATTCATAAATCATTTATTGAGTATTCATAATTTAACTTGTCAGAGTTATTTAGCCGGTTTCCCATTAAACAAAATGTAGGCATCGGTGCCTGAGTGGTTAGAGTAGGTCTTCTACAGCCATCACTAGCCAGCTGTTAAACAAAGATTATAAGTTGTAATCAGCATGTGACAAGTGCGTCTGATTCTTATTCTAATTTGCCGTTTCAGTATGTAATGCATCCTGGGTAAAATTTTCAAAAGTGTACACCAAAATGTCCTGATTGGTTAAAATGTCATAAACAATGGAAATTTAACCAATGACGTGACGTTATTTTCATTTTTGGATACGAACAATGAAATTACCCGTAATGCTTTAGATTATGAAACGGCCAATTGTCTAGTATTGTGAGTTTTCTTTTGTATGTTTTGGTTTGCTCAAGGCTTCATTCATCCAATACAAGCTGATCGCCATGGTATAGCCAATATAACTGAATATGTTGTTATTTCTAACAGCAACAATAAATATTTCAATTAAACACATGGTTATCATTAGCTATATGTGGGACTTTTATACTGTATGAAATAAAATATAAACACATTAAGTCGGCTTTTTAACATTTGATGCAAAAACTGGTGACATCAACTAAATAAAAAATGTACTGATGCCTGATTCTTCATCATTTACGCTTTGCATTATTTAAGAACTGCTTTACGAAACACACTTTCTTTTTGTACCTTTGATGTTTCGGTATTTTGTGTTTTTTAATATGTTTTATTTTTATCATCGATGAATTTGAAAACATAGGAAATCATTTTATGATAAAATTACATGCTAATAAAGATAAACGACTGATATACCACCGATAAATCACATAGAAAGAAAAAATCATTTGTTTTTCAAAATCTATTAGTTCTGTAGAAATCCACACAGAGGAACAAAACAACGCCTTATTATCGGACAGCCTTTAATTTTTACTTTACGTGTCCTGTGTCAATAACGATAGAATTGAGGTTCTTCTGCTGTACACGTAAGACAACATCGCATGCATGCAAAATTTATATTTAATGCTAAATTAGTATTTTATAATATACATGTACTAACCAGATTCGCATCCACAAGAAGAGTCACATTCTTCCCCTTTCTTTCCAAGTTCACTCGAACATATTCCACTTGGAGTTGAACCTCCTAGAACCGAACCTAATAAATAAATAAGTAGATATACTAGGAAGATGTGGGATGAGTTCCAATGACGCAACTCTCCATCCAAGTCACAATTTATAAAAATAAACCATTATAGGTCAAGGTAGGTCTTCAACAAGGAGTCTAGGTTCACACCGAACAGCAAGCTATAAAGTGCCCCAACCATTACTGGTGTAAAACCATTCAAACGGGACAAACGGTCTAATCTATATAAAAAACGAGAAACACTGATGAACCACATAAACATACGACAACCACTGAACATCAGATTCATGACTTAGGACAGGTGCAAACACTCATATCATTATTTAAGTTAGTTCATTTCAACTTAAATACAGATTCTACGAAATTCCCCGGTTATAGAAAAATGTAAAATAAACAATACCGAGCTCCGAGGAAATTTCTAAACGGAAACTCCCGAAGCAAATGGCAAAATCAAAAGCTCAAACACATCAAACACGTCAAACGAATGGATAACAACTATCATATTACTGACTTGCTACCGGCATTTTTTTGTATGTAGAAAATGGTGAAAGAACCCTGGTTTTATGGAGACAGTCAACAAATCCCAACCTGTGAAGAGTCGAAGTGAGACTGACAAGATCGTACAAAATACCATTAACGACAAGACAACCAACGGTCTTTATCAACTACCCAGAAAATTGAAGAATCTATTACTCTTTAACGTTGCATTCAAAAAAGGTAATTATAGAAATGATTCGAACTAGTTAAAGTGTGTAAGTGATTTCAGAGAAACATCAACAATGTTTGTTTAATGTATTTATCTCCGCCAATAGACAGTTGGGAGATTCTTTTTTTGTTACTGTGGATGTTTGTATGTTGTTAAAATTGTATTTACAATATTATAATAAAAACCACTAATATGTAAAAATGATATGCCAGTAATAATTTCAAAACATATTGAAAAAGGGGCATGCGTAAGCTTGTGAATAAAATAAAAGATAAATTTTACTGAATATTTGTTGCGTGTTCCTACCTACTGAAAGTCATCGTAGATCTCATGCTATGTTATAGAGTAACTGATAACTAAGCTAGAGATTCTAAAATAAAACGATTTTCTAAATTTCGTTTGGCTTAATATTAATGATAATTTGCGTTTACATACTTTCAGTATATACAATTACGCTGCTGCATTAATCATACACAATGTGAGGGACAAATTTGCCATTCAAAAATTAGTTAATCTGACTTTTAAGTGGTAACAGATATCGTAAAACTTCTTACTACAACAGTAACATACCGAAGTGATTTTCCTGGTCAGTAAGTGTATTATTATAAGCATCCCTACAACATGGTGCAGTTGAAGTACAATCACGTGATTTGGTACATATAGTACTGTTACTTGATCTTAAATGATAATTGGAACACCACACAATTCCTAATATACTCTGCAAAGAAAGGTAATTAGCGCAGTTAGTTATAACGACGTAAACAAAGTATTTTTCATTGCACAAACTAAGGTAGCCGATCCTTGTCATATCTAATAACATTGTTCCTTTGACTTGAGGAAATTAATGTCATGTATTGATTTAGGGGATTGTTTCTCTATACATTACAAAACACAAAGCATCAATCCCATAAAACTTAAGATAAAGAATACAACACATACAGTTAAGTCTGTTTCATATATTGACTCACATATAGAAATTGACAATGAGTCTCAACACTTTACGACAAAAGAGATAATTTCAGGTCTCCAATTGTCAACTTTCCATTTCTATGTAGCAACATCCCCTCCGTGCCTGTATATGGAGTATATTTCTCCTTTTTCATAAGATATATCCTTAGGTGGTTTTTTTTCTGTCATGATTTCCTTGATAGAGGGTTGCTGGTCAAAAGAAGGCTATCTAACCAAAAGTTATAACGATGAGGTTGAAATAACTCCTTCGTAAATTTTACGGATGCAATCACGAGTTGGTTGACCGTTATAGAATATTCGTTTCACAGATGATAACGGATATGTTCATAATGTCGCACTACAATCTCGTCTGCTTTTCACGAATGTGATCTACAGAATTAGACTTGTTACCAGGTTTGTATAAACACGATCAACACGATATATCACAAGATCTGTAAATGATACGATTAAATCAGTTTTTACAGATTTCTGGTAGTTTACAAAGAAATATGTTACTGTGTTAACATAATGTTCATATGGCAGATTTTATTAACGAATATAAATAATGAAGTCCGACAGAATTAATGTATGATAACATTTTGAAAGGTTTTTTTTTATAGATGTATGAAACTTTCTAATTTTCGATGTCTAGTTTCGAATAGAAGTAGTTTTATCACACCTAGTCATGTTATATTTTGTTAGTTGTTACCCAATTATGAGTTGAGATATTATAAACATTTTTGAAGGATTAAAATTTTGTCTTCAAAAGATCCATCAGAAATGGTAATTTATTCCTTGGGTAGTCAATCCTTATTATTTTCATAAATGATGTAATATTTGTATAGATTTAAAATCAATAATATATTGTGCATAGCTAACATAGCATTGCGTGTAGTCTATTATTTACTGGGTATTAATAGTACGGAGCCCGAAGTATTTACATCGTAGTTATGAACTTATTGACGTTATCAGTGGTTGTTGCTTACGAACTGACATGAATAATAAATTGCTTTTCTTACAATCTACGTTGATAAGTTTAAATTATTAATAAACTAAGAGTCTAGCTATCTTATCCCAGGCATAGATTACCTTAGCCGTATTTGGCACAACTTTTTGGAATTTTGGATCCTCAATCCTCTTCAACTTTGTACTTGTTTGGCTTTATAACTATTTTAATCTGAGCGTCACTGATGTCTTATGTAGACGAAACGCGCGTCTGGCGTACTAAAATATATTCCTGGTACTTTGATAACTATTTGTATCATAAGGTTTTCAAATTACATCATTTTCATTTTTCACAGCCAAAAGGTTAATACGGAGCATCCAATTAAATTATATTTTTATTAGATTAAGAATTTTAATGTGATCAACAAAACACATTAAATGTGCATGTTCATATATAACTTCCTTATAGTCCCTAGTGTTGACAGTGGGTTACTTGCCATTATTTTTTTTACCCCTTCCTAATTTATTTCTCCATGTTTAATGCCTCAAATTGCAAGTAGGGGGTGAAATTACACTGTAAAAAAATTTGGTCCCAGAATTTTAATGGAAAGCAGTGATTTGGGCCAGCTGAAAAAGGTTTAAAATTAGCACTTCGGAAGCTGTCAAAAGATTTCAAGACGCCCTAAACATAAAATTGTTCATATTTTGAGTTAGAGCCGATGCAGTTTTCTATAATTTTGATATAATTTGTCCCAAAAGTAGTACAACACACTGTAGAAGTTTCTTTGAGAAAGCGCAGTTGGGATTATTTTTACTTTCATTTATGTTCTAAAAGAAATGCACTATGAAATAATTGTGGTCTCGGACCATAAGTCTATTTACGAAAGGTCTTTAGTGGTATGTTGAAGATGCTTTCTGAAATAAAAGTTAAATATACTTACCAGTATAATAAAATACTTCATATTCTTTATAACCTTATATTCAAATGACGTTCATTTTCCATTTCTGGTCATTATATACTAAACAATAGTGGGCGTTTTGATAACCGCATTTGTCAGGAAACACGTACGATCCAAACTAATAACTCTTTTAATCACCATAAGTTCAGAACTGGGTTGCACAAACGTCATTTAACTTATTAATAAGTATTAGTTAAATATATCTTAAACCTCAATTAAAACTAAATGACCGTTATTTCTGTTGCACAAAGGTTTATTAGAGTTGAATAACGTTTAAATGTGACACTGTTGTTTGGTAATAGATCCAAAGCCACCCAGAAAATATAGAAAAAGGCTACTTACATAAGATGACCTCACAGATAAGGAGCTCCGAGCAAGGTACAGATACGGGAGAAATTCGATCATAAGGATCACCAACATAGTGCGGAAGAACATCGAACATACTACCCAGAGAAGTCATTCTCTCAGTGTAGAGATGCAGGTAACCGAAAAACAAAATAACTTCACAGTGTGATATTTCTCAAAGTTTTAACATATTTTACTACGTAAAGAAGTATCCTACACATTTTAATGATAAGTGTAACAGAAATGTAATGTTCTTGATTGATAAACACATGATAGGCAAAGGAAATCGTCAAAAAGTCGAATCGTTTCCCTCCAATATCTTTGTTTGTTTTGTTTTTTTCCACACAAATGAATGTATAAAAAATAAATGGTATGGTAAATGAGGTTCCTTGAGAGATTTTAAAGACAAATACCGTCAATCTACTTGTATAGTGCAATCAAACTGTCGTCGACAGGGACGTTCCTAAGCCCCAAACTTAACCCCACTTCCCGTCCCCTCCATCATTACTCCTGGCACATCAAACACCGTTTCCTCAGACCTCTTCCTTTTTCATTTTGCTTTCTAATTCTTCATGCACCGATCCCGCCCCTTTATCCCCCTTTTCGACATCTACACCTACTACCTCTGCCTCCTCTCCTTATTATTATCAGCATGGGGGGCTCAAAACTCAGTTCTTTTTTATTGGGATTGCCACTGAACAATTGGATTGGCTGTTTGTAACAGTTGAGGATTTATTTTTATCCTTTGTATATTTTTTTTATAAAATTACATTATATTACAGCATGTCTAGTATTGTCTAGCATTCAGTTATAATAAACATTAGTATTAAAAGCGTATAAGAGTCACAGCTTGAATTTCAAATTTCTAAAGAAATCGAAATTCAGCACCTTGTGATTAGGATTTTAAATTGAAAAATATATTTTGTATAACCGCAATACGGTGATGCATGAAAAAGACGAACAGAAGGTAGATCTCCACATTCTAAAAAAATCTGTCAGATTTTCTATTCATTTAAAGATTCATGAGATATCAGAAATAAAATTGAGAATTGAAATGGGGAATGTGTCACAGAGACAACAATCAGAACAAAGAGAAGACAACAGCCGAAGGTCACCAATGGGTCTTTTCTTTCTAACGTTTTACATTTTACTTATATTTTTAACCGTGGATCCCTTGTTGGTTGGCAGGAGAATCATTTGTAGAATATGAGCCTTTCTATACACAAACAGATGTGAGTTGCACTTTGGCTGTTTGATCAATATCTAATATTTCGCTCTACAATTTCATGTGATTTAGATTCAATAAATTCAAATATGTATTATGTGAAATTTGATATTTTGAAGTTTAATATACACCCAAGACACTTATAAAAGAGGAAATCCTGGATAATCATATATCTGTTCTATGTTCCTTTGGAATATCAACCAAAGATGAAAAACTGAATTTTCCATCCCTGAATATTCCCCAGCTTCCTTAACCAATAAAAAATGGCCGCCACGAAATAGCCTAAATGCGGGTGCATCAAAGTGGCGTTAAACCACCAAAAATCAATCAATCAATCCATCCCTGAATTGGTTACTTAAACTTGAATGTCCCTACGCACAATGGTTTACTGCTTGATCTTCCAAGTGCTCAACGTAACCTCTTTCTACATTATTAACATCAATGATATAAGCAATCAAAGCTGGGCGTCAAAGTTTTTGTGAAAATGACAATTAAAGAGGTGGCGTGAATCAAACAAGAATGCTAAAAGAATCCGAAGATTGTTTACAGTATATACAGTCTAAATCCCTTTCGTCTTGCAATAGTATTAAAACATTTGACTTTTTTACACTTTACACAAGTATTTCCAAACTAAAAGACAACTTGAGAGAGTAATTATTGCTTTGTTTCTTTAAAAAAAAACGACCGAGGTAGATACAAGTATTAGGGAGAGACAAATCCTACTTTGTAAATAATCTCTCTGCTTCAGACAAAACAAAATCTCTGAAACTGACATTATCAGGATGCTAGATTTCTTGATTGACAACAGCACGTTTGGAGGACGTGTTTTTTTCAACAAACTATCGGCATATCCAATGGGAACCAAAGGTGCCCTCTTCTTGCCAACTTTTTTCTCTATTCTTACGAGGCTGACTTCATACAGTATCATCTTAGGAGAAAGAAAAGAGGTGAGCAGTATCCTTTAATTTTACTTTTCACTATACAGATGATGTTCTCTCACTCAATAATTCAAAATTTGGTAACTATGTTGAACGAATCTATCCCTTCAAATAAGAGATAAAGGATACAACGAATACAGTTAATTCTGCCTCAGAGCTGGACTTACATTATGAAATAGACAATGAGGGTGATTTGAGATGATTTCAGCTTTCAATTTATATGTCTCAAATATGGCAGGAAAAACAAATTTAGGCTTTCTTAAACTTGAAATCAACATTCATGTGATATATTAGTTGTAGTATGCTTGCCAATGAGACATGTACTCGCCAGATTTCAAATGAAGTGGATGTAGTCAAATATAGGCAACTGTATGGCCTTCGATAAAAAAAAATATCGTATTGTCGGCTATAAAAATAAAAACACACGACATTTCCACGCGTTCGAAGCGATTTCTGGATTTATTATCAACCCAAATATTTGAAAAATGAATAAGAACCGGAACAGTTAAGAAGCTATAAAACAAAAGACCTAAAATATATAGCCAAATCCCTCTCAGGTCAACTTTGCTTGAGGGAGTTGAAACCTGAATTTAAACTCATCAGACCGATTCTAATCAGACAATATTAAACAAATTAACTCATCACATAGATACCAAGATTAAAATAGTGTAGGCCATACGCGCTTTTTGACACATTAATGACGGTAGAATGGTTCTACTGTAAAACATGTTCCAACCATTCGAGCTGCCTAGAAAAAAAATTAACACTCTAGGTCAAAATGTTGTGATGCACATCATTGACAGTAGTGGAGGGTTCTATGAAATAAGAAACAAAGGATCTACCAGGCAAAATGACACGGTAGTCAAACATTTAAGTGGCCCAAAAGCTGCACCAAATCTTTTTTGTACATTAATTTTCATGTATAAACTTTTCATTAATTCACAGATGTTTATAAAGGGCAGTCTAGTTTAAAAAACAATTTCTATCTAAGTTTGTTCAAATTTTATTATTATTATTTTATTTAATTTTATTTTGTGCACTGCTGTCCATAGAAATAGTTATGGTAAAAACGAAGGTAGAACAAAATACTCAAGAGTTCTTCTAATGTATTATTGTTATTATTGCTGTTTTCATTGGTCTATAATAATATCTGTTACGTTATAAACTGTTCAATGTCACAAGTTTGTTTCTTATACTATCATAATAGTTAATTGTTAATGCCACCTGTGGGACCATGATCAGAATAAAATATTTGATTTGATTTGATTTATACCCAAATATTGTAAACGTGTTTTATCACTCTTTAACACGTATATCCCAACTCGTCTGTTATTGTAGTGTCTGTAGTAACGTTTTGGATTTCAATTTGCTTAACTAAAGGTATACACAATAGAATTTTTGATTCTAATAAAATTACTGAAGGTTGTTGTAAGTTTAATTTACATCAAAAGTTCATTGTTATAGCAAAAATGATAAACAAAAAGTGACACCCTTGAATAATGTTCCAGTATAATTTGAGTAGGACTAGGGGAGATATAGTCCAGTTTAAAAAAAGGCTATGGAGAACTACAATTTTGGCGTAGAGTAAGAGTAGGAAGTGATACAATTTCAGAGAAAAATCTTTTGCACTTTTAAGTGCAGTTTTCCTTAACTAATGTGCATATTGTTTAAAAGAACTTTCATATTTCCTGAATCACGTTTTCTCCTGGATTTAATTGTCAAGGATGCAGGTTAAGTCTTACATCATAGTACGCATAACTGAAGCAATGTTTCACAATTTTTGTTTTTGGTTGAATTTATTATTTGCCGTTTAGTAAGGAATTTTCCGTTTTGAATTTCCCTAGGAGTTCGGTATTTGGGTTATTTTACTTTTAATGTTGTACTTTTTTGCTAATGTCCAATGTTAAAGGAGGGTTTTGCGCTACCATACATCTCAATACCCGTCACATTATGTAAGTGTCTGTCAGATGTCAGTATCTTGTAATTCAATGGGTTTTTTTTTCTTTATATCATATCTGTTTTTGGTTAATTGTTTTGTACATGAATCGGTTCGTTTGTTGTAATCTCGCTTGAATTCATTTACATGTCTCACTTTGTGCCTTATAAAGCTTGATATGCAGTTAGGGTTTTGCGCATTTTTGAAGCCCATGCATAGACCAATTGTTGTTCAATTCTATGTCATTTCTTCGCTGATGGAAAGTTGTCTCATTGTAAATCATACCACATCTTTATTTTTATTTTTAAACATAGTCTGAATTTTTTAACAAAAAAAAAAGTTTGAAATGACTTCTGTTTTAAACAATGAGATAAACAGTACATTTTTGTAGTTTATATTTCTGTCCACTTGCTTCCGTTTTTTAAAAACAATTTTACCAATCCATATATGCGCACCTAAAAACTAGCAGTATCGCCAGATCAGTTGACAAGTCATCGCGCTCCTTATTTCAAGTATTGATCTATAAAAAATGGGAGTGTGCCATATCTGTATAGATTAAAAGATACTTTATTTACAAAACTTTTATATTTACAATACACTGAAAGAGATTTTCCCGACCGAATTTTTACAAAAAATATATTTACTCATTCTAAAATTATATCAAAGACTAATTGCTATCAAATGATCAAGTAAATTAATGTATTGTTCAATGCATTAAGTAAGATTCCGGTCGTTATTTTTTTTATATCTTTTATATATTTACTAGAATTATCACAAACATGTTTTGCACGTTAACAGTAATTCATATTTACACACAGAAACGGAATTGTCTTTTTTTAACCTGCTTCGATATTTTCTCTTTGGCGCTTTACACTCTTCGACGCAGCAATCATTCCGGTCTTGACCAATGCTTTCACAAGTTCCTTGCCATTCCCAACTTGTGTGCTGTATGCTTGACCAGTTACACAATATGTTGCTAAGTGTTCACAGTTGTTGCTGAACACACTGTATATAGTTATCCTATCCTCTTCATTGTACCCAATCATAACTTCTGCCATGGTAGCTGTGGCCTCGTGAGGATAACGATCTTCGTACTCTAAGACATAAAACGCTTCATCTAATTGTTTTATTTCCTGTCTGATGAGTGGTGAATCGTTTATTTTATTTCCAGAAGATGGCGGTTGAAAATGAACGATTTCATATTCATTACTTTCCGGAAATACATTGGTTACTATTGCATGATGGGAGTAGCCAAAGAGTCTTTTATATTTTATATGATCTCCCCTCAATAACTGAGATATTTTCATCACTCTCCCTTCTTTTGGAATCTACAAGACCAAATGAATGTTTATTCATATTTATTTGAAATTTAGATACATTTATGTTCTTAATTCTTTTATGATAAAAGGAAATAATACAGTTGTCCTCCATTTATTCATATAATGTATTGACAAAAATATAAAACATTTCAAGTATATGTTGGTTTGTAGCTCTTATGATTGTTTTTTTAATAATTTTAAAAAAAGAATAGACAAAAGGAAATAACAGAAAATCACATTATCAGCAGATCGTACGACGGCATTCGTTTCTGTATTGACATAACGGGCACAAATATGGGAAAATGTACATGTTGTTTTTACTAAGATAAAATTAACATCTAGGAGAATAACTTTAAGTTTGAAAAATGTACTTTTTGGTACCAATGGCCATTAGTTCTGGTGGGTTTCAATTTAAATGACTTACTGGAAATGATTTAGACCGTTCCAATGCTTCTATCTCTTTACTTTCAGAAGTTTTATTTCTCAATCTGGCAGAGCTACTTCCCTGTAGAGTATTTATCAGGAATTCGCCTACATAAAAGAATATATTATTATTCATAAGAATTGTAGATTTACAGAGATTTTCTCTTTGCAGTTCTAATACTAGTAATTTATTTGTTAAAAAAAGCGTTCAGTACAGTATCAATACTTCTTCCTTTTTTGGCTGATGATTACAAGTGATTTATAGCTGATGTTAATACCATGAACATGATCATAGATCAACTTCCCGCCTCAAATCAATTTCACAATCTGCATGGAACTTCTTAGGGTAAAGAAAGTGTTGTAATTTCGAATTCAGTCATTCTTACAATTCTTATCAAACAAACATGCGTATGTTAACTTTTATACAACAAATTGTACCTTTTGAACTATTCCAACTTGTTTAATCCATGCGCTGTTCGGTTAAAGGGTCACAGTTCTATTTTAACAAAACGTGAATTGATAAAAGAAATAAAAAAAAGGAAAAAACATTTATTTTTTTTTTCAAATACAGATCTCGATTTTTTATTTTATAAACATGCACATGTACAATATAACCTAAAAACAAAAGTGTGGGACGATGCCTTGTAAAACTGTTCTCGAACATTATAAACTTCAATGATATCCTGTATACTCGAGACCAACAATTAAGAAAGCCAAAAAAAATATTTTTCAATAATGTAAAGGTGTATCGATTTATCGATTTGTGTTCGAGTCTAAAATCAGAAAAAAAAACTGTTGTATTTTTTACATGAATAAAGTAAAAACCAAAGGTGTAATAACTGAAAAAATATAGTTTATGCAAAAATTGTTAAAGGTACAATTTTCCGAATCAGCTTTAACATGATCTATTCAAAGACACCAGGCTTTCAATTCAGTATCTCAGACTCATCAGTTCGGATGAAAGACGGTGGAATCTCAAATCATTTACAAAGCATTTTAACAAAAAAATGTATGTATTATAAGACTAAGTTTTGCGTTATTATCATGATTGGCAACATACGCTTGGGTAAATATAATATGCGACACCCGTTAAACAAAACACTGAATATTAGTAAGTATAACGCCAGACCACTGCTAGAATCAAAAAACATATTTGCACCAAATTACAATTAACGGTTTTGTCGTGAATGACTACTGATACTTATCACGTCAGCGTTGCTTTGAAAAGGAAACAGAAACAAGCGCACGCATCAAATGTGAAGTTTCATTTTTATCTGTTCATGTATCAAGTGCATGGGTTTTGAAAACCTCAATTCTTTCAAGTCTTTAGTCTACTTATTGCCTTCATTTTTGTCAATTTAAGTATTATTAAACATAAATACCTGCCGAGCTGTTGTCCATTATCCCTTTAGAAGCTACGATTACTTTACCCATGGTTGCAGCTGTTAAAATTGATAATATTCAAATTATAATTGGTTTTTCATTCTTTAGATCACTATCTTTGGATTAAATATTGATTTCAACTTGCATACAGGATTACACTATAAGTTTTGTAGACTCGACACAAGTGGTGTTATTTTCATTATTGTGATTTCTCTAAAAAAAACATTACCGACATTCGCAGTCTCTGCTAAAACCCACTAACCATTAGTCCATGTAAAGTAAAAGAAATGGTTAGAATATAGGAATATTTTCTTTATATGAGGTTCAGATTTAGAAGTTTTTTGTCCCGACTGCAGACTTGAGAGAGTTTGTGCATATTTATGATTCATATACGTTTATAAACTAATAAGGAAAATAATTGTTGGTCTTAATAATATATTTCTCTGATTAAGTTAAATTGAACCTCATTTATTTGTTATAACTTATTTTGTATTCGAACTCGTTTGCCTAGTATTCTGTTTATTATAATCCTTTCTTGAACTAACTCCCAACAGATGTATATACCTTGATTTTATTAAGAAAAATAGTTCAACAATGTATATGTATTTGCAATGTAAGAGGTTTTTTCAATACATATTTTGTTTTCATAATTTATTCATACAATCTTATGTTGCAGTATTGTAACAATAATAAGCAGCATTATAAAAAATGTTTGTACCTGCATCAGTTGTAGACTCAGTAAAATCTGCAATGGCTGATGTGACTGAATATGATGGCTGAGGCGTATGGGTTTCTTGGTTACCATTTGGTTCTGAGGAAAAAAATACCAAACAGCAGTGAACAAAAACCTTCATTAACAACACATATAAATTGTATTTTCATACGCGAGATGTAATCTGCCTATGACTTTGGTATTCTTATTGATCGCTATTTTTATAAAACAAAATTTTTTTTTTTGACAATGCCACTGTTTACCGCGGACTTATTTTAAAAGATCAATAATGTATTTTCATTTGCTAGTAGTATATGGTAGGAAATCATTTAAATATAGTAAGGAATCTTAATTGATTTACATAATTGAACTGTTCAACGTGCAACTTATTGGTTTTTAACGATAACAGAATAAGTTTTATTATAAAAATTGAATCATTCGTTATAGTATGTTCTATAATAGGGTCAATACAGATGCTGGTGAATTGGTTTCCCCAAGGCTTTGGCACAAACATGTTTTAACAATTTTGTTGTTAATTTCATGCATATATACCTATACAGTTGTATGTAATTCCCTTGTGGAAATATGATTTTATAGTAGCTTAGCTGTTCCGAATAGTGTTTTATACTTTATATTTCATATATAGACTCACCAGTGCTGACCCCCGACTTGATACCTATGCTCGATTACATTTGAGACAGATTTGTCAGTCTTGATAAAGCACGTGCCGTGATTATACATGATATATACATAGGTATATGTAGCACTTATATGTAATAACCGATGAAACTTGCCATCAAGAATATCATGATTAGTTAATACAGGTGCTGATATCAGTGTTAGGACACACATACAATTTACAATTAATTTTCGCAGTCAACGAATAAAATTGGCATCCTTTCGGACGATGGTCCTGCACTGTTGAAGGACGGATGTATAATGGATTATCTCATAACATACCTGATAACACAACAGTAGATTGAGCATTAGACTTGGCACACTGTGCATTTGACATCTTGCTTTTGGAGTCCGACTGTTTTAGTATTTTATAATCAGTATTTCGGTTATTATTTTCAGTTTTCCCTTTCGGTTTTATCGGGGATGGTTTTTTATTTTTTTTACTTTTGACTTTATTTTTGTTCTTTTTTGCCTTGGCCGTTTCTTTCGTCGTTTGTTGATTGTACGCCACTCCTGCTGTATGTCCTGCAAGACCATCCAGAGCTAGTGAAGTAGCAATATCAACCCATTGACCCGCGTCACCGGGTTTTTCTTTTATTTGTTTTATTTGATTAAAATATCCGTATGGCCTATCCTCGTCATGGATTAATGTGTCCGCTGTTGTAATGGTTGCATCCATTATTGCTCCTCCTGTTATCCCTCCAGCAATTGCACCAATAGGTCCTAATAATCCAAAGCCAGCAATACCACCTCCTATAGTACCAGTCGTATGTGAGGCGGACTTCATAGCCTCATCGCCTCCCATTTTGTCACCGGCTACATAGTGCACCATACCTTTGGCATGCCCTACTATAGGAATACTATTCACTGTGTCATTTATCATGCCAAGAAACTCCATCTGTGTTTCCTTAGCACCTACCATGTCACCGTTGAAAGCTTGATACACAGATACGGTTTGGGAAACAATAGGACATCGTTTGGCAAATGTTTCCTGTGTTTGTTTAGCACCTTCTTCGTCGCCAGCAGATATCTGGACGATCGACTTAACTTGTGCTACCAAAGGAATCCAATCCGACATCTTTGACTTAAAGAGCTGAAATAGAGGTTATTGTAACTATAAACCGTTGACACAGTTACATTGTATAAGTCTCGCCTGTATGTATTGAAAGTAAAATGCAAATTCTGAAATTTAAAATAGCGATAACTTAACATGGAAATTATGCAAAATCGTCAAAATTAATGAACTATGAATAGAAGAGGTCCAAATAATGTCAGGGGCAAATAGAAATAAGATATGTCTGTACACCAAATATCTTGTACATATGTTGTTCCCTTATACATACCTTTTCATACATATATTTAGAAAACTAATCGTTCCCAATATGAAATAAGCGTTAATCTAGATGAACAAAAGATGTGTTCGAGTCTACACCTGCTAAAGTATTCGACAAAAACTTAGTCCGAGTTTCGAATGGTGAAAACAATAATATAATGGTGCCCAGCTCGTTTGCATTTTACAATTTTTAGTGAAAAGATATTGAATGTAAGAATCAATGTATTACTGAATAAAATGGACCAAAAAATCAAAAAGCATAAAAGAAAGACGAAAACTGTATTCATTCCTGAAAAAGGCGTGACTATAACAGAGACAGACGTTCTATGGAAACTAGAAGAAGCTAAAGAAAAGATGAAAAGAACTAGAGGCTCTTAAGAGCCTGTGTCGCTCACCTTGGTCTATGTGCATATTAAACAAAGGACACAGATGGATTCATGACAAAATTGTGTTTTTGGTGATGGTGATATGTTTGTAGATCTTCCTTTACTGAACATTCTTGCTTCTTACAATTTTTCTCTATCTTCAATAAACCTACCTTTTAGTTACAGAGGAAAATATTTATAAAAATTTACAAAAATTTACCAAATTAATGAAAATTGTTAAAATTGACTATAAAGGGCAATAACTCCTTAACGGGTCAACTGACCATTTTGGTGATGTTAACTTATTTGTAGATCTTACTTTGCTGAACATTATTGCTGTTTACAGTTTATCTCTGTTTATAATAGTATTCAAGATAATAACCAAAAAACGGCTAAGTTTGTTTAAAAATGGCAGCAACCCAACAACCAGTTGTCCAATTCATCTAAAAATTTCAGGGCACATAGATAATGACTTGATAAACAATTTAATCCCTTGTCAGATTGCTCTAAATGCTTTGGTTTCAGAGTTAAAAGCCAAAATCTACATTTTACCCCTATGTTCTATTTTTAGCCATTGTGGCCATCTTGGTTGGTTGGCTTGGTCACCGCACACATTTTTTAGACAAGATACCCTAATAATGATTTTGGCTTAATTTTGGTTAAATTTAGCTCAGTAGTTTCAGAAAAGATTTTTGTAAAAGGTTACAAAAATTTACGAAAAATTGATAAAAAATTACTATAAAGGGCAATAACTCCTTAAGAGTTCAACTGACCATTTTAGTCATGTTGACTTATTTATAGATCTTACTTTGCTGAACATTATTACTGCTTACAGTTTATCTCTATCTATAATATTATTCAAGATAATAACCAAAAAACAGCAAAATATCCGTAAAATTACCAATTCAGCGGCAGCAACCCAACAACTGGTTGTCTGATTCATCTGAAAATTTCAGAGTAAATAGATGTTGACATGATAAATAAATTTACCCTGTCAGATTTGCTCTAAATGCTTTGGTTTCAGAGTTATAAGAAGCCAAAATCTTCTTTTTTACCCCTATGTTCTACTGTTAGTCATTGTGGCCATCTTGGTTGGTTGCCTGGGTCACCGCATACACTTTTTAAACTAAATACCCTAATAATGATTTTGGCTTAGTTTGGTTAAATTTAGCCCTAGTAGTTCAGAGGAGAAGATTTTTGTAAAAGTTAACGACGACAGACGACGGACGCCAATTGATGAGAAAATCTCACTTGGCCCATTGGGCCAGGTGAGCTAAAAAGCAACCGACAGAAAGCTGACAGCTAAAATATAGAAAAAGAAAACTAATAACATTAAGAAAAACGAAAAACAGATGATAGATTAAAGAAATGAAAGCGCTTATGATAAAGAAATTGTACAACTAGATCGAAGCTGTAACCACATTGTGTCGCTCATATCGATCTATGACATCTTCAACGATAACGATTGTACACTAGAATCTAGTTCATGACTAATATCTTTAGGTTTTTTTCTATCTTGTATTGGTGATTATGTTTTCTTATACAATTTCTCTCTTTCTACTATAGTACCATGTTTGTCTAAAACACAATTATTAGTATATAGTTCCCCATTCAAGAACAATAACTCCAATAAGAAGATATATATAAATTCAACTGTCTGTGTTCTAGTAAAAATTGCGCATTTGATGTTGAATTTTTTATATGAAACATTCTTTAAGAATGATATTTTTCAAAGTTGAAGTGTGATTACGATATCATAACATACTCGAAGGCTGATATCTTGACTGAGGGTTTATGCTTAATAGAATTTGAAAACATCCCAGTAATACTATATATAATACTCCGATATTACAGATAAATCAAGATAGTATATATAGACATTTATGCGCAATAACTCTGATGAAAACTCGGAAAACTTTATAATTAGTAACGAAAGAACAATTTTGTTCTGTCATACTTCCTCCATCTATAACGGTTTTCAAAATATCAAACGAAACTTAAGTTTTACATTATGTTCCGTTTTCATTCATGGCAACAATAATAATTCAAAATTTGGTGACTATGCGGCACGCATCTATCCCATCGAACTAGAGATAAAGGATACTACAGATACAGTTAAGTCGACCTCATATCTTGACTTACATCTAGAAATTGACAATGAGGGTCGGTTGAAAACAAAACTTTACGACAAAAGAGATGATTTCAGCTTTCCAATTGTGAACTTTCCATTTCTAGGTAGCAACATTCCAGCAGCACCTGCATACGGGGTATATATCTCCCAATTGATACGATATGCCCGTGCTTGCATTTCCTATCATGACTTTCTTGATAGAGGGTTGCTGGTCACAAGGAAGCTTTTAAACCAAGAGTTCCAAATGGTGAAGTTGAAATTATCCCTTCGTAAATTTTACGGACGCCATCACGAGTTGGTTGACCTTTATGGAATAACCGTTTCACAAATGATTTCGGATATGTTCCTTACGTCGTAACTACAATCCCCTTCCTTTTCATGAATGTGACCTACCGAATTAGACTATTTACCGGATTTGTTATTACATAAGCAACACGACGGGTGCCACATGTGGAGCAGGATCTGCTTACCCTTCCGAAGCATCTGAGATCACCCCTAGTTTTTGGTGGGGCTGGTGTAACTTATTCTTTAGTTTTCTATGTTGTGTCGTGTGTACTATTGATTGTCTGTTTGTCTTTTTTTATTTTTAGCCGTGACGTTGTCAGTTTATTTTCGATTTATGAGTTGACTGTCCCTCTGGTATCTTTCGTCCCTCTAGGACCTTTTGGATTATAGCTCTTCATGTTTTATACAAGTTTTGGATTTCAAATATTTTGACCACGAGCATCACTGAAGAGACATGTTTTATCGAAATGCGCATCTGGTTCAAGAAAATTGGTACCGTTATTGTATTAAATATATCAATTATATTACCGATTTTAAAAAAAAGGACCCACAATTTGTGAATGTTTAATTTTATCACTGAGGAATTATAATTTGAAAATTTAGAGCTTAAAATTTCTATGCGACTGCTACACTGTTGAAAAGAATATGATGTTATCTGAAGTTACCACGATCCCAATATGGCGGAGGGGAATCCCCGTAAGATATTTCCCTCTTAAATTTCTTTGTTTTTACATAAACGTGGCTGACATTACTCAGCCGTCGTTTGGTTAATAACATTTTCAATGAGTTATTAAAATATTAACCTTAAAGCTAGGTTCACACTGCCGATCAGATCAACTCGATCAAGCCCGATCAAGACAAATTACGTGATCGTGAGACTGGTCTGACTCAATCGACAAGGATGTGCGGGATAGTCTACCTTACTCGTCATCGATCTGATCATCTACCCGAGAGTTTTTGACATGTCAAAAACAATCGAGTAAGGACCGAGAAGCAAGTCACTCGAAAAGAGATCGAGAATTCGTCGAGTAGCGTTCGAATAGATCGGGAAAGGATAGTGTAGAGATCGAGATTGGTCGGAATACAACAAAATTCCCGATCAGTACTCGATCATTTCGACCTTTACTCGACTAATGTCTGATCATTTCCATATTAACTCGACCAATGTCCGATCGCTTCCAGATCACTGCGACTTCTATATTTATTTTACCCCAGACCAACTCGACCAATACCCGATCCCTTATTTTTTACATGTCAAAAACTCTCGGGTAGATGGTCAGATCGATGAACTCGATAATTATGGTACTCCAAGATGGGATGGTGGTAATTGTCGAACAAACTAGTTAGGTGATAGTAACCTTTATGTAACACGAGGTTTCTTTTCAATCATACAGTGTTTAACATCACTGTACATGAAATGAAACACAATTACCGATTTTGACTTAAACAACTATATTGGAGTAAAGACCAATACAAGCGCAAGAGACAAAAATGAGTCGGGGAAACAAATTCAATTATTTTGTCAAATGAAACTTTCTTTAATGCTACTCGCTGTTTGGATACACATTGATAACATTCAGTGATGATTCACCGTCCTATTTGGATTTGGCAACATATCAAAATATACTTTACTGACTGAATACCGGACGACGAAACATTTATTCATACTTTTATATATTTTTAGTTTATTTTCACCTGTTAACATCCTGTTAAAAATTAGTTTTACTCAGTTACTTAATCTAAAGTACTTAGTGTGCCATTCAACCGAAATTATTTTATAATCAATTCGTTGTGTGATTTACCAAAAGTTTTTCTAAATACTGAAATATCAGAATATGTAAATATATCATAATAACATAGACGTAACAGACCGTACACCATGAAACATGTATTGAATCATTGATTAATGTTAATACATACACGAAGTTCAATTGTACTTTAATGGTGCATTTAAAAATAAACATTACACAAATATCCTTATTTCACCTTGACTTTGGAGAAAAATATTATACTGTGCATAACTAGTCACTAAACTTAATTTTACATTATCGTTTTTCTCAAACATTTGTTATGTACGAGGGCTTATAAGATATATGTTAATCAATTTGTCAATTATTTACTTAAATGTGTTGTATAAATTACAAAAGGAATTATTGGCCAGTTTTACTTATTTACTCATCGGTTGTCATGGTTGTTTTTTGTTGGTTTTTTTTTTTTTTTTTTTTTTGCGTCCCGTAGCCAATATCACAGTTATGTCATTCTATGCACAACAATAATTGTAACAATAAGAATAAGTTGCAAGTAAAAAAAGATGAGGTATCTGCTTTGATTAAATTATCACTCCAACTATGGTGCCACAGACGAGATGTCACCTGCTCCGTATATAATCAACAGATGAAAAGTTGACAAACATTTTCTTACAAATGCAAATGTATATGACCTATGCACATACATATGATAAGGATAAGCCGTAGAACATTTATCAATATATAAAACTACAAATATAAAACATATAAACATGCACAATGCATCATTTCATTTATATTGACATTGTGTCTACACACAATTTTTTATAACAATGTGGTGTTTATTTCCATTTTCTTCATTCTAAATCGCTTCTGTCAGCTGATATCAACAATAAGTAATGACAGGATCAGGTGAACACATATTGACATATTAAATAAATCTATATATAGTCATAGCCATGAAGTTGATTGAGAAATATGCATTCACATTTATATTTCAATCAACAATAATGAAGATACATCTGATTTATATTGTTTACCTTGTGTCAAACTAGGTATAATATCCGACTTTCATTTACACAAACGACACAAAAGTGCCTCCCTTTTTAAGCAGATGACGTAACATCCTGGTTCAAATGTATAGCTCTGTACCTCGAGGACCACTTACTATGCAATGAGTGGTAGGGATGAGCCGCTGGAATAGGTCACTTTTTCATGCTCTATGATATATGAAAAGGGAGAGAAATTCAGATTAAATATAGCAATAGGTTGATATTTTCAATTGCTTGATTATATCATAAGTGTCTGAAACTATTCAGATGTCCTTAATTTTTTGTGATGCGGTTAAACCACAGTCGTAAATGCAGCTATTTTTCAAACCAATTAAAGTCTATTTATTCAAATGTGATAGTTCCACTGATGCTAGTAATAGATGCTATAAATGTCATCATTTCGACATTTGAACCTAAACATTGAAAGTTTTGTTTACATGAAACATGATAACTATTATTTAAAGACATTCCATATTGTCAGCTTTGAGAGGGAATGGCAATGTCTCGGGCAATGTAACTTTTGATCCGTTTTTCATTAATATAAAACTCAGTGAAAGTGTTTCTCTATGGAGTGCTACTACACTTATCTGACCAAACATCTTTTATTGTCTGTTCAAATTAAAATTTCTTTTTTAACGAAAGATATATAAGGGGCAAAAAGAGGACAGTGTTACAGATTTGACTAATCTATTAAATTAATTGTGATTATTGAGACTGCGTTGCTTCTAACGAAGAACGTGAAGATAAGCGGGATCCAAAACAAATTATATATACTAATGTACCAGAAGATGACAAATATCCAAATATATCAATAGGTTTATCTTTTGTTAATTAATATATGACAAGGTATATATTTTTGATAAACAAAATATATGAAAAAGATGGGGTACTTGATGTCTCAGCTGGTCACTCCTACCAAACAAAGTTTGAAATGCACCCCCCCCCCCCGAGGTTCTGCAACACTAAATACAGGTGAGATTTTTAAAAAATGTGCATGGTTGACTTTTTTTGTATAGCATGTATGTTAATCGTTTGTCTGTTTTATATAGTGTTTTGGTCTATAATTTAAATACCATTTCCTATACCTTATAATTATTTACCACTAATCTTGAGAAATGATAAGCACTTAGGGAGCCACCATTTAATTTTTAGGGGGGGGGGGGGGTGAAATTTAAAAAAAAAGGCAGGACAGGAGTTTTGATTAGCAACTTGGAAAAAAGGCATGATGACAATTTACGTAAAAAAGTCGAGATAGACTAAGAAAAAAAAGACAGGACGGAAAAGAGGGAAAAATAGAAAAGCAAGACAGAGATTACAACAAAAAAAAAGTGCAGTACAATTTTTTCATCCTAAAAACTAGTTTGGCATTACAATTAGACAATTTCTAATTAGTATAAATATACAAATTTGTTGATCAACTTCAACGAGACAGGAACAAGACAACACAAATAGCACTAGGTTCAAACTCGTCCTTGTTTAATGTGTTTTTCTTTTTTTACGTGAAAATCAAATTGAATAATCACGGGAAGGATACGAAACATTTCTACATACAAATAGACCCGGAGTGTTTGCTTATGTATTGGAATGTTGTCGTTACTTAAAAAATTAACTTCTCACATCGGACAGTTACACGCAAGAAGGCGGTTTTTTTTTTTTTTTTTTTTTTTTGCTGTTTTTTTCACAGCCACGTCAGTTCTAAATGGGAACTTTTAATCGCAAACCTTGTCTAGGTACAGTGTCACCCGATGTGGACATTAAAGAATCATTGACACAACCCTTTTCCCTATTTTGGGTGTGTTAGCAGTCCTCTTTAAGGCAACGTTTCTGCCACTATCCAACATGATCTCATTTATGTGATCAGAAAGATTGAAAATTCAGCCGTTCTCCCCAACTCATTGTGCAGCATATACATATATGATTGTTTGTTTATTTTTAATCATCCTGAATGTGTTTGAAATAAAAATTTGACACTGGAAGTTTTGTACATAAAATCAATACAGATTTGAAAGGAGTAGGTCCGGTAAGGACCGATTTTGGCCTAAACATTTAGGTCCATCTGATAAAAAGACTGTGGACACTTTTGTAACATGAACGTGTCTACTTTAGTAGATTCAATTAGTTTATGTGAAAGATTTGAACTTATTTAGTCATTAAAGACGTTCAAGTCAAGCTTAAATACTAAAAATCCATCAAATGTGACTATAATTATGTCACTTAGTCAAAAATGAAAGTGGCTGCATCCGTGTTCATCCTCAACCTTTATATATTTTTTAAGACTTTACGCGCATGTTCTTGCCTAATATAAGTGTAACAGACACATCTATGCAAATAGTATACTACACTTATATATGTTAAGTTTTATTGAATTCAGAAGTGACTAGAATTTACAAATTAATCTTGACAAAACATAGCATAAGTAACATTCCAAAACAATTTTGTAACTAATACTGAACCTGACAACCGTCAGTAAACTCGTGAATAACATTTACATAATATCGAATCCAGTCTAAATACTCCTTGACAAGGGTTTGAACTTTTTTTATTGTTTTCGCTATTTGAAACGACGTCAAGTTGCCGTCGTAGTAAATTTTATGCGTGTGACATCTTTTTCACCATTTTTCGAACATTTTTTTTTTCTCGGAAAGTACAAATGCAACGGAGATCAATATAGATATTTTGAAAAGACTAAAAAATATCATGTCTTTATTAGAACTTCCTTGTCGACAATCAAGTGCAAAACTAAACATGGTTAACTTTAATTATGACTGTACGCAAAGTTTTTGCAAAAAAATCAACGTGTGACATTTTATTTACCAAATTTTAAAATTTAGCATCTTTTTTGTTTTTGTGTTTGAACAATTTTGCTTTTGAAATTAGTTAATTACAGAAAAACAACATTTTATTAGCTATATCATTTTCTCACCTGAAGACATCATTTATCCGTATTTTTTAACTATTTTCTATGGCAAGCCGTTTTGCTATTTATTCTGACTTCAAGATATCTCTTTAACTTTATAAGATATCTTATATCTTATATAGTTTATACGATATCTTATATAGTTTATTAGATATCTTATATAGTTTATAAGATATCTTATATAGTTTATAAGATATCTTATATATTTTATCAGATAAATTATATAATTGTCTTTATAAGACAAACAAAATTTAATGAAAATCGGCAAAAAAAGAAGGCGAAAAGAAGGTGTATACTTCAGTTTTCATCGTCAGATGTTACCCAGGACAACCCATTATTTCTCCAAAATCTAGAATCAAAGACTTATCAACTCGAACAAATGTGTTTTATATTGTTTTAATAGAGATAATTGAACAAGGACATTTATATCCAGCACACAATGATAATACAATTGTCTTTGTTTAAATTAAAATACGTTTTTTTTCTGCACCTGCACCGCAGTTTTACTCACTAACCACGCAATAATTTAATAAAATACAACTTACATTTAAATATTAAGAATGAACACGAATGCGGCCACTTCCGTCTAAAAATTAACTGAAATGCTAAAATTGTGAAGATTTATGCTAAATCGAATTTTGAAACATCCCAGTAATACTCCGATACAACAGGTAAATCAAGATAGTAGATATTTATGCGCAATAACTCATATGAAAACTCGGAAAATTTTAGTAACAAATGATCAATTTTGTACTGTCAAATTTTCTGCATCCATAACGGTTTCAAAATATCACAAGGAACTTGCATTTTACTTCTATGTTCCATTTTCAGTCATGGCAACAATCATACATATATATATATATATATATATATATATATATATATATATATATATATATACAACTCGTCTAAACATCAACCCAACAATGTTAGATCTGTAAATTTGCTTTCGCAAATTTTTGGTTCTTCCCTCGCCGGGATTCGAACCCATGCTACTGTGATATCGTGACACCAAATCGCCTGCACTGCAGCCGTCCCGCTAGACCACACGACCACCTGGTCAAAAAAAGAGCTTTCGCTGGCCGTGTGTTACCTTTCCACGTCAGTTTTAATCTAGCGGCGTACTGCAGTACATGATATATAAGGCATGAAGATGTTATTGTTACGTACTTATATATATATATATATATATATATATATATATATATATATATATATATATATATATATATATATATATATATATATATTAAAAATTGAATACACAAAAATTTTGTGTATTTAATTTTTAATATATAATTCTGTACACTGCTTGAAAAGAAACTTTTTTTGAATATATATATATATATATATATATATATATATATATATATATATATATATATATATATATATCAATCATATTAGCGATTTTAAAAAAAGAACCCGCAATTTGTGAATGTTTATTCTTATCACGAAGGAATTATAATTTGAAGAAGGGCCAATGGGGAGTCTGTTAACATGTTAACTACACCTCGATTTTGGCAAAAACAGTTCACAACAAATTCAAAAGTGCTGATAACCAGTGGGTTGAAAATATCTCGTATAACATTTTAACAACACATTGAAAAAGGCAAAAACAGGATAACAAAAAAAGGTATGCCCCCCTCTTTGGAAATAAAGAGCCTGCTACTGCTACTAGCTGTTTGGATAACACATTGAAAACATTTACCTTCATATTTGGATTTGGTAACATATAAAAATAAAATTTACACCTGACTGAATACAGACCGACGATACATTTATTCATACTATATATTTTGGTTTATTTTCACATTTTAACATCCTGTGAGAAACAGTTTTACTCCGTTATTCAATCTAAAGTACTAAGTGTGCCATTGAATCGAAATTATTTTATAATCAACTCGTTGTGTGATTTACCAAAATTTTGCTATGATACATGATTGTTTTTTTTTTGTAAATATTGAAGTATGTAAATAAATCATTATAGCATCGATGTAACAGACCTCACAACATGAAACATGTATTGATTAATGTTAATACATACACGAAGTTCAATGGTACTTTCTTGGTGCGTTTAAAAATAAACATTACAAAAATATCCTTATTTCACCTTGACTTTTGAGACAAACATTATACTGCACATAATTAGCCACTAAACATTATTATACATGGTTCTTTGAAAGTTATGTACGAGGGCTTGTAAGATCTATGTTGATCATTTTGTCAATTATTAGTTTTAAAATTAAAAGGATAAATAAAGATCAGTTTATTGGACAGTGTTCACTTGTTTATTCACCATGAATGGCTTTAAGGGTGTTTTGTAGAAACTATCATATAATATCTCCCCAAGTTAACTTTAAAATACTCTCCCAACATTTTTCTCCCTTACTAAAAGAGCAAATCTATTGTCAGTATCATATTATTAAAATAACAGGGGTTGATAATTCAATCTAAAGATGATGAATTTAGGATGTATTGACTTTTTATCTTAGTTTTTTTTTTTAATCGAAGAAAAATTGAAACAATTTACGTGTACAAGCATAACATTAATTTTGCTTGAGTTTAAACATGCACAGGAGCTTCTGTATTTAGCTATCTAGATTCAACTGGTAAAACTAAAACACATAATCAGCATGTTATACTCAAGTAAACCCCAAAGTCAATGGAGTGTAACACTGACATGAGAGGTGCAAAATGTGTCGTTATTCTTTGAAAGTTTCAAACAATTCTTGGACACTGGCGGATGCAAATACAAAACAGAACAGATATACAAACGGAAGAATGGACAGACTCTCCAAACCAATAACACAAAGGTGAAATTTCCCGCTCGTTGTTACTATTTTTTTGTTTACGTCCAGTAGCCAGTATCACAGAAATGTCATTCCTTGCACAACCTTACATTAACCTGTTAACATTTTAGAATAAGTTGCAAGTGAAAAAAGAGATGCAACCCTTTGCTTTGAATACATTTTCACTCCGACTCCTTGGCCAGAAGAGACATGTTCCGTATATAATCAACAGACGGAAAGTTAACAGAAAGAATACAAATGCAAATGACTGTTACCTATGCACATACATATAATTAGCCTTAAGACAAATTATCAACATAAAACTACAAGTGTAAAACCTATAAACATGCACAATGTATCAATTTTCATCTGTATTGACATTATGTCTACACACAATTTTTTGAAGTGTGTGTAATTTATTTTCATTTCAAAATAGTGTAGTATGATCGCTTTTGTCAGCTGACATCAACATTAAGTTGTGACAGGAAAAGGAGAACACATTTTGTATGCTCATATAAAAAAGAAGATGACGTTAATCATGAAATACGCGCATTCACATTTATATTTCATTCAACAATAATGAAGATGCATCTGATTTACCTTGTCTCATACTAGTTACAATATCCTACTTTCATTTTACACAAACAACACAAAAGTGCGTCTATTTTTAAGCAGATGACGTAACATCTTGGTTCAAATGCAAAGTTCTGCAACACTAAATATAGGTGAGACTTTAAAAACAAACTATGTGCATGGTCAACTTTTTTTGTATAGCATATGTATGCTAGTCGTTTGTCTGTTTAATATAGTGTTTTGGACTATAATTTAAATACCATTTTCTAAACCTTATAATTATTTATCACTAACTTTGAAAAATGAAAAGCACTTAGGGGTGTGATGCAACAAAAGACTACACTGAAGCACTTGTGTAAACAACCTTCCCATAGAAATAAAATTAATTTCTTGGGTTATTTGCAACTTCAGCAATTAGTCCTCTATAAACATGATAAAGTTCGATTAATATGTTGGCCAGTAATATCATTATAGCATGATGGTTAAAAGTTTCAAATTGCAGGAGTATGATATAGTTAAGGTAATGTGTGTATTGCTGAAGTCTCCGAAAATTCCCAGTATACTACAAATTGACAGATATAATACACAAGAAAGTGTCCCGAGTACAAGGATGTTCTACTCGCACTATCATTTTCTATTTTCAGTGGACCATCAAATTTGGAGACAAAAAAACTTAGTTTGGCATTACAATAAGACAATTTCTCATTAGAATAAATATACAAATTTGTTGATAAACTTCAACGAGACAGAAACAAGACAACAAAAATGGCACTAGGTTCAAACTCGTCCTTGTTTAATGTGTTTTTCTTTTTTTTTACGAGAAAATCAAATTGAATAATCATTGGAAGGAGACGAAATATTTCTACATAAAAATAGAAGTGTTTACTTAAGTATTGGAATGTGGTCGTTCCTTAAAAAATTAACTTCTCACATCGGACAGTTACAGACAATGCAAGAAGGCGGTTTTTTTTCTTTTTTTTTTTTTTGGCTGTTCTGGATGTATTAATACACAACCACGTCAGTTCTAAATGGAACTTTTAATCGCAAACCTTGTCTAGGTAACAGTGTCACGCGATGTGCACATCAAAGAATCATTGACACAATCTTTCTCCCTATTTCGGGTGTGTAAGCAGTCCTCTTAAAGGCAACTATTTAACATTATCTCATTTATGTGATCAGAAAGATTGAAAATTTGGCCTTTTTAGCTTTTTTGGATTCGAGCGTCACTGATGAGTCTTTAGAAGAAGAAACGCGCGTCTGGCGTTTATACAAAATTTAGTCCTGGTATCTATGATGAGTTTCAAATTCAAGCTTAAATACTAAAAATCCATCAAATGTGACAATATAATTATGTCACTTAGTCAAAAATGAAAGTGGCTGCATCCGTGTTCATCCTCAATTTTTATATATGTTAAGACGTTACGAGCGATGTTCGTGCCTAATATAAGCGTAACAGACGTTATCGCTAAAATCGGATGCTTTTTATGGTGTAGTCGCTACAAAAAAACTTCTAGATTAAGTAACGTTAATAACGATCGTACTTTAATGATACGTATTCCGAATACAATAAATATGATTACTATTTGCAAACCATTTGACTTCTTTTAAAATGATTCATTTAAAAGAGGGACGAAAGATACGAAAGGGACAGTCAAACTCATAAATCCAAAACAAACTGACAACGCCATAGCTAAAAACAAAAAGACAAACAAACAACAGCACACACGACACAACATAGAAAACCAAAGAATAAACAACACGAACCCCACCAAAAAACTAGGGGTGATCTCAGGTGCTCCGGAAGGGTAAGCAGATCCTGCTCCACGTGTGGCACCCGTCGTGTTGCTTATGTGATAACAAATCCGGTAAATAGTCTAATTCGGTAGGTCACATTCATGAAAGGAAAGGGGATTGTAGTTACGACGTAAGGAACATGTCCGACATCATTTGTGAAACGGTTATTCCATAACGGTCAACCAACTCGTGATGACGTCCGTAAAATTTACGAAGGGATGATTTCAACTTCACCATTTGGAACTCTTGGTTTAATAGCTTCCTTGTGAGCAGCAACCCTCTAACAAGAAAATCATGATAGGAAATGCAAGCACGGGAATATCGTATCAATTGGGAGATATATACCCCGTATGTAGGTGCTGCTGGAATGTTGCTACTTAGAAATGGAAAGTTCACAATTGGAAAGCTGAAATCATCTCTTTTGTCGTAAAGTTTTGTTTTCAACCGACCCTCAGTGTCAATTTCTAGATGTAAGTCAAGATATGAGGCCGACTTAACTGTATCTGTAGTATCGATTGGATATATGCGTTCCACATAGTCACCAAATTTTGAATTATTTAGTGAAAGAACATCATCTATATAGCGAAAAGGGGAGTTAAAGGATATTGCTAACTTCTGATCTTTCTTCCTAAGAAGTTCCTGCATGAAATCAGCCTCATAATAATAAAGAAACAAGTCGGCAAGTAGAGGGGCACAGTTTGTTCCCATTGGAATGCCGACAGTCTGTTGAAAAACACGTCCTCCGAACGTAACAAATATGTTGTCAATCAAGAAATCAAGCATCTTGATAATATCAGTTTCAGAGAATTTTTTGTTGGAATCAGAGTGATCCTTTACAAAGTAGGATTTATCCCTCCCTAAAACAAGATACTTGTATCTACGTTGGCCATTCTTTTTTACGAAGCAAAGCAATATCAACTCTTTCGATTTGTATTTTAGTTTGAAATGTGGAATACTAGTATAAAGAGTAGAAAAGTCAAATGTTTTAATATTGTTACAAGATGAAAGAGAGTTAGTTTGTATGTACTCTTAAAGATCTTTGGAATTAAGTATCCACATCTGATTCACGCCCCCTCTAGAATAGGCAGTTTCACAATAACTTTGAAGCCCGTCTTTGATTGCTGATGAAATAGATGTAAAATAATTTAGAAAGAGGTTTAGTTGAGCACTTGGAAGACCCAGCAATATACCGTTGTTTGTAAGGGGACACTTGTGTAGTTTAGGTATCCAATACAGTGATGGCAGATCCAGTTCTTTATCTTTGGTTGAAATTCTAAAGGAACACAGAACAGACCTATGATTATCCAGGATTTCCTCTTTGGTTAGTGTCGTGAGGGTATATGTTGAGTTTCCAAGTGAATTGTCAATACCTAATTCGTTTATCAAGCAGTTAATGTAATGAGTTTTACACACACAAAAAATGTAATTCTAATACAGATAAAACGAGAACTGTGCTCACGATCCCCCGGCCCCTTCACCCTTTAATTAAGAATATCTCAAGTAACAGTTGTCAGAGTACATCTATGCAAATAGTATACTACACTTATATATGTTAAGTATTATTGAATTTAGAAGTGACTAGAATTTACAAATTAATCTTGACAAAACATAGCATAAGTAACATTCCAAAACAATTTTGTAACTAATACTGAACCTGACAACCGTCAGTAAACTCGTGAATAACATTTACATAATATCGAATCGAGTCTAAATACTCCTTGACAAGGGTTTGAATTCTTTTGGTTGTTTTAGCTATTTGAAACGAAGTCAGGTTGCCGTCGTAATGAATTTTATGCGTGTGACATCTTTTTCACCATTTTTCAAACATTTTTTTCTTCGGAAAGTACAAATGCTAACAATCAAGTGCAAAACTAGACATGGTTAACTTTAATTATGACTGTACGCAAAAATGTTTGATATTTTATTCACCAAATTTTAAAATTTAGCATCTTTTTTATTTTTGTGGTTGAACAATTTTGCTTTTGAAATTAGTTAATTACAGCAAAAAACAACAATGTGTGACATTTTATTCACCACATTTTTAAATTTAGCATCTTTTTTGTTTTTGTGTTTGAACAATTTTGCTTTGAAATTAGTTAATTACAGAAAACCAACATTATACTATAGCTATATCATTTTCTTACCTGATGACATCATTTATCCGTATTTTTTCATGATAACTTCATCAAATACTACCTTGACAAAAAACTTTAACCTGAAGCGGGACAGATTGACGGGAAAAATGAACGAACGAAAGAGCAGACAGACGAACGGACGCACAGACCGAATAATATAATGTCCCTCTACTATTGTAGGTGGGGCATAAAAAGAAATAAATTTGTGATAGAAACTATGTTATGAAGAGGATTGGTTTAGCTAAGACCCATGGTTGGCCTTCGGCTGTTGTCTGCTCAATGTTCGGGTTGTTGTCTCTTTGACACATTCCCCATTTCCGTTCTCAATTTTATCGATCTTATATTTATTACATTGTACATCACTCAAGTTGTCAAGTCGGGTAATTTTTAGGGTTCAGATTCTTTTTTCTTTTATTTCTTATAAAACCAAGTTAATGGTACAAAGAAAGATATTTTTACATCATATTATAACATAAAGATTTTGCGCATGACAAGTTTGCACAAAACGAGCAACAAGAATGAGAGATGGGTGATCAATCTGGAGAACATACTTCTATATTGAAAATTCTAATTAATTTACACAAATGTTTTAATATACAAACATTTTTTGAAATAAATAAAGCGCCGAATTTCAAAACATTTACTCGGCTTACATAGTAAGGTTTAAGAAAAGCTCTTCTACTTTCTGTTAGAGCTGTACAGTTTAGAATATAGTGATATTCATCACCTATCTCTTGAGAGTTACAAAGTACACAGTACCTTTCTTGTCTAATAATTCTACGCCATCTACCGGTTTCTATATAATTTCCAGTTCTAAACCTACATAACGTTTTTTTTATCTTTTTAAGGTAATAAGTCTAAATATTCTTCAAATTCAAAGTTTTCTTTAAACATTTTGTACCATAAGAGAGGGACGAAAGATACCAAAGGGACAGTCAAACTCATAAATCTAAAACAAACTGACAACGCCATGGCTAAAACTGAAAAAGACAAACAGAAAAACAATAGTACACACGACACAACATAGAAAACTAAAGAATAAACAACACGAACCCCACCAAAAACTAGGGGTGATCTCAGGTGCTCCGGAAGGGTAAGCAGATCCTGCTCCACATGTGGCATAATGCTTTTGGAGAATTTTCCATTTCCGATTTCCAAGTCTGCTGAAATTGGTCAAAAATTCTTTGTTAAATGCCCAACTTTAATCATTTTGGATCAAAACTATAGTTATTCTGATTTAACCAAATATTTGAAAATCCATATTTATTTAAGATATTTTTTATACAAATCAACCATTCGTTAGTAAATCCACCATCTACGTTGAGTTTATAAATATATCTATATAGAATATTTGTCATTTTACTATCGGAACTGTTTACAATATTAGACCAAAGAGATACCATACGGTGTTCAACATATACTGACATAGGATAAGTGCCTAGCTCTCCATATACTATAAAGGTTGGGGTTGATTTTTTTAAGTTTTACAAAAGTTTACAAAACTTCAAATGCACTCTTTCAATTGCATCAATATTACTAAATCCCCAAATTACACAACCATATAGCAATATAGGCCTTACAATTTTATCAAAAAGATCGTACTGACATTTAACTGTCAGGTTATGTAAGCGGTCTTTTTTTAGAACTTCATACGTACATTTGGTGGCTTTACTAATGACTTGATTTTTAGCACTTTTAAATATACCCGTTTTGGAAAAATTAATGCCTAAATATGAAATATCCTTGACAATTTCTAAAACATTACCATCAAGTGTAAAATTTAATTTGTTTGTCAATCTACCATTACCAAAAATAACAATTTTTGTTTTGGTTGGATTAACTTTCAGTTTCCATATATCACAGTACTCATGAAATGTATTTAGCTGCTGTTGAAGATCTTGTGCAGTTTCAGAATATAATACCGTCTCATCTGAATAAAGTAATACATACATTTTCAAGTAAATAGTAATTTGTTCTTCTATTTCATTTGTCACTGTTTTTAAACCTATTACGTCATTTCTATGCAAAAAAAATCTTCCAAGTCATTCAGATACAAAGAAAAAACAAAAGATAAATTTTCTCCTTGTCTAACACCTATATTACATGGAAAGTATTAGGTAGTATCACCATTAAATGAAATACGAGATTTAATACTACTATACTTATTAAAAACTACATTATACATTTTACAATTTCTATCATTTAATAGTAATTTTTGCCACAGGCAATTTCTCCAAACGGTATCAAAAGCTTTAGCAAAATCGATAATAGCACAAAAAAAGTTTCCTCTTTTTGTTTTTCATCGTCTGAATGAGAGAATATAAAATATATAAATTATCAATGGTGGAGTATCCTTTCCGGAAGCCTCCTTGGTTTTCGCATATTAAGCTATATTCTTTCGAATATTTATTTAATCTGTTATTTAATACAGATGCGAAAAGTTTCCAAAAGCAGCTTATTATGGTAATAGGTCTAATATTCTTTGGATCAAATTTATCCCCTTTATTTTTAAACACTGGAATTATATCGCTCCATATCCATACCTGTATCAATCAAAGAGGAGATTGCTCTGAGGGATACGATTGCCATTGTTTTCATTGACACATGCATACAGGAAGAAGTAAATAAACAACATGGGACACATTTTTCAGTACACATATCATATTATGGCCATCACGTTGGTAATCATAGCATATAACACTCAGATGCAACAATGTTAACATACCACAGTAGTAAATAGATATGAGAACAGTACTTACCATGAACTATCAAAAAAAAATTAATGTAAAAACACACATTTTCATAAACTTTCACAATCATGGTGGCACTAAAGATCATGAAAGGAACAATGATTTAAATGCATATGCTTTTATACCAGCGCTCACAAACAAATTTTTAAACTGGTCATGCCTAGTTTACGCTTGGTTTAGCTCACACCACAAGCGTAGAATTCAACTTTCATTACAGCTTAACAGGAAATCGTTCTGGGTCATATTCCTCCTCATGAACGGCATTGAAAGCAACCCAGGCCCAGTATCTAAATATCCATGCGGGTCCTGCAAGAATGAAGTACAAGACTTTGGCCAAGAAGCTTTGGCATGTAATACTTGTGACCAATGGTCTCACAAATCATGCATAGGTATGAATTCATCGTTGTTTGAACACCTTGCAAATAGCTCCGACTCATGGCACTGTCCAACCTGTGGAAACATCAATCAATCAACAATTTTGTATGAAATTCCCGACATGGGAATAGACAGCATTGGTAGTAATTATTCATCCGTCACGATCACCACCACTGACGACATCTATTCTGGTAAAGAAATCACCAACGACATATCGTCGAACTTGGACCGCTCTATAAACAATTCTTTCTCTTCAATCGAAAGTCCTACGGCTGCATCGTCTCCTAAACAACCAGCTGCTAAATATCGGCCTACAAGAACTGGACAACGAAAACATCTGCACATGCTGGCAATAAATTGCCAAAGTATAAGAAATAAAAAGCACAACATTAAGTTATTAATAGAATCAACATCTGATATAATAATCGGAACAGAAACATGGCTCCACTCAGACATCTAATCATCTTAATTTATGAATTCATCATTAGGCTACAATGTCCACAGGAACGACAGGAAATCAGATGCGCATGGGGTGTGCTGAAAGCTGTAAGGCAGAACTTGGAATTTACCAACATCATACAAAGTAAGTCAGTTGAACTTATCTCTGGTACTTTAGAACTACCAAAGGCAAAGAAAATGGTCATTGCAGCATACTACAGACCACCAAACATATCTGATGACAACTATATCACTGATTCATACAATGAGTTGGCGAAACTTAAACAACAGCACAAGAAAGCCATATTCATTTTATCGGGAGACTTCAACATCCCAGACATCTGCTGGAAAACCAACACCATAGTTGGTCGTCAATATTCACAGAAAGTCAATCAACCATACTTAGACCTACAACATGATTTAGGAATAGACTAGATTGTGGATTTCCCTACTCGACGAGACAATTTTCTTGATTTTCTTTTTACTAGTCACCCAGCATTTAAACTACATTGTAAACAACTACCACCACTTGGTGACAAAAGTGACCATGACATAGTCCTTTATGATAGTACCCACTAAGTCTCAAGGAAAAAACCACAACGTAGGAAAATTCATCTTTGGAAAAAGATCGATGAAACAGCACTAAGATCTGCAACTACAGAATTTGCTACACAATCCAGATGCTCTGAATTCCAAAATCTAGACCAGATGTGTCAAGCATTTAAGGAAGGAGTATTATCACTTATTGACACTCATATTCCATCCAAGATGTCATTGTACAAGGTTTTTATGGGATTAGAGGTAACACCATAAAATGGATTTCATCACTTTTGACATCTCGAACTCAAAGAGTGATAGTAGAAAGCTCTACCTCAGAGAAGCTAGATGTTATTTCTGGAGTTCCTCAAGGCACTGTCCTAGGTCCACTCTTGTTCCTGGTATACATTAACGACCTGCCTGACACAGTATCATCTTCTGCAGTTCACCTTTTTGCCGATGACAGCTTGTTATATAAGCACATCAGGAATCAAGCAGATGCAAATAACCTTCAACAAGACCTGACTGCCCTAGAGCAATGGGAACATGTATGGCAGATGAGCTTCCACCCTGCTAAATGCACAGTCATCAGAATAGGCACCAACCGAAAAAAAACATCTTGGAGACACAGTACCACCTAAATGGACACCAACTAGAAGTTGTGGACAGCAGCAAATATCTTGGTGTTACTCTTAGCGAAGACCTTACTTGGAAAAAGCACGCCGAGATAACAGCAGCCAAAGCATCAAGAACTCTAGGATTCTTGCGCCGCAACTTCAGGGGCTGTAACAAAACAGTCCGAGAAACAACCTACAGATCCATGGTCCGACCATCATTGGAGTATGCGTCTACTGTATGGGACCCATACAAAGTGGAAGACATAAACCGACTAGACAAAGTGCAAAGAAGGGGAGCCCGTTATGTCTATAATAACTACAGAATTCAGAACTACAGTGATAAAACCCGTGGATTTGACACCAACATGATTCAGCTTCTCAAATGGGAATCATTACAAGATCGACGTAAGGACCATCGCCTATTGATCATGTACAAGGCCATCAATGGCATGATTTCCATACCAGAAGCCAAAGTATCATCAACAAAGTGACACCAGAACCAGAGGGGCAAACAGATTGAGGTAGATCTACACCAAAACAGAAGTGTACAGACAATCATTCTTTCCGACCACTATCCAGAATTGGAACCAGCTACTAACAACGGTGACCACCACTCTGGACGACTTCAAAGCCAGCCTCCAGGCAGCGGCGGCCCTGAGGGCCATTTGATGTAGATAGTTTTTACTTTAAATACTAGCTTTTTATTTTTACATATTAAACCTGTGTGGAGAGTGGCTCCCTCAGACCTACGCCTGGTCAATATCTACAGTCGTCTACGACTCCTGACCATTATTGGAATCTATCTGCTTCGCTATATATCTTGGTATAACACTGCAATCTGACTTAAAATGGAACCAACATACAAACAACATCATTGGCAATGCAAATAAAGTTCTCGGCTTTCTAAAACGAAATCTAAAAACATCAATCACAAACATTAAGTCCCAGGCATACCTAGCACTTGTCCGACCAAAACTAGAATATGCTTGTATGGTTTGGAACCCTCATACTGCTGAACAATGCAATAAACTTGAGATGGTTCAACGTCGGGCAGCTAGGTATGCTTGCAATCGTTATCACAACACCAGTAGCGTTACAGATATGATCAATACTTTAAATTGGCCTACCTTACAACAACGCAGACTTAAAACTAGACTTACAATGTTTTAAAAAATTTTTCACCATATTGTCGCCGTACCATCAGATTTACTCATACATGTAAGCAATCGTATCCCAAAAATTACATTAAATAATTTTACATAAATATCACACATAACACTGAAAGAATGCTTCAGATATTCCTTAACAATCGTATCATTAGCAGATGCTTTATTATTTTTCAGACCCTTTAAAGCATTTTCAACTTCCTCACGAGTTATTACAGAGTTAATATGTACATTCAAACTATCTACATTAACTTGGCTTTCTGAAGGATTTTCATTATCTTCATTTTTCACCGCTATTTAAATCTTTGAAATAATCAAACAAAACAGTAATTGCGATATCTGGAGTTTTGGTTTTTTTGTTGCTGTTTAAAATTTTTCAATATTCCTTTGGATTTTTTTATTTTAAATTACTAATCTTGTTTCTAATTTTCTTACGGTGTTTATTTATGCTTTTATCCATTGTTCTTTTGTATTGCTTTTCTAGAGATTTTGTCTCATTGAAAAGATCTGGTGAAAAATCACGTTTCAGTTTCTCTTAGATTTTTTGATTTTTTTTTTCTTGCAGTTTTGCAATCTTCGTCAAACCAAGGCCTAGATGTATTTATTTTAACATTATTTTGTTTATCACATTTCATATAAGTACCAACAGTAGTCTTAGCAGCATCAACAAGTATATCACAAGTTCTTTTAACAATATTATTTACACAATTATGATTTACATCTCCTATATTTATAGACTCAAGCTCAGTTTGAATAATGTCTGTATGAGTTTTATCTATATTTTTAATAAAGGTATCCAAATTTTCGATGTCCCATTTTTTAACCTCTTCAGTTGATGTGAAGTTCCCTTTTTTAAAATGATTTCTTTTCTTATTTTCATATATACACATAGAAACTGTCAATTGATTGTGAACATCGGAAAATAATTTTGATGTTTCAAGAATAGAAAAATTTTGAAGAAGTGTAAGAAAATTTGCAGAACCAATAACATAATCTACCACACTGACATTTTCACATGTAAATTGACCTTTGTCTTTGTCCTCCTCGATTCTACCATTACAAATAAATAAATTATTAGCTCTAAATAGCTGTAAGAAAATGTTACCAAAATTATTTTACTTTTCATCCATACTTTTTCTTAAAATATTAATATTGGAGCTTGGTAACGTGCTTAAAGATACATCATTCAAATCAAACCTTCCTGAAAATTCCTCATAGGTAACTTCTGTGAAATCTAAGTCGTCGCCTGTTCTGGCATTGAAATCTACAAGAAGGCATATATAACTGTGATCTGAACTAAACATAAGAAGTTCAAAAAAAACATGTTCAATTTCGTTAAATGGGTCACCTATACAATATGATGAATTTTCTGGTGGAATATATACAATACCAAAAATAATATCTTGACATAGATGAAACATTTTTTTAACAATTTTGAACCAAAAAATATATTTACTATCTGTTTTAACAGGTCTGGAACTCTACCATATATGGAAATGCATTAATTGGCATATTCATGTCCTCGCACATGTAACTGTTTATTTACCTGTGACGCAATTTATTTTTACCTGTTTTTTTTTTACCAATCCATTAAATAAGTAATATCTGTGATCAGGCTTGACTGTCTTCTCTGTCTGGTGTAGAATATACCCTTAGGCGTTTTGTGGTCTTGAAGTTGATTGACGAGGATCTACATGCGTACTCTCCAACTCGTATACATCTGGATTTACTAGTTCATCATTAACGTATAACTTATCTCGTTTCAGCACAACATTTGCTCTTTTTCTTCTCTCTTCTTTCATAATCGGATATAAACGTCTCTGTCGTTGTTCTATTTCGGGTGGAAATTGTTCATTGACACCGTAATCCGATCCTTTCGAGTGTGTTCCTGCTTTCTTCAACATTTCTAAGTCAGACAAATATAGAAACTTGGCAACAATGGGTCTTTTTCCATTTTCCGATCTCCTCTCAAAACGATGCACGTTGCTGAATTCAATACGCTTATCAATTTTAATCTCATGGTATAGGAAACTTCGTAGTTTGTCTTTTATATTTTCGTCTCTATGTTCCGACTGTCACAGAACACAAGTTCCGTCATAATAATTATTCCAAAGATAATTTATTATGTAACAAAAGTTCCAATTGGAATTATTGTTATGTGATATTTATTCCATCACCATAATAAAAGGACCGATGCCTCATAATTTTTATGACATAAAACAAATTCCAATAGGAAGTTTTATTACACAATGAATTATCTTTGGAATATTTATTATGTTAGAAATTTCATCATTTTTACTTTTATCACTCATTAAAATGAAAAATGGAAAAAATGTTATGTAATAATTATTCCGATTGGGAAAAAATGTTATGTAATAACTATTCCGATTGGAAAAAAATATTACATTATATCTTTTCCGACACAAAATTTTAGTATATTATATCCATTACTAATTTCTAATGCCGGATTGGTAAATTGGTAAACGTGTTTACAATTATTATAAGAACAGGTATCGTGAATATGGGAAATAATTGTTCCTAATATTGAAGATATTAAACAATCATTTTTGAATTATCCACAATTACTGACATATTTTACCTTCAAATGATATTTTTTTCATTAGAATTAACATTTATATTTCACAGCTGAACTTGCTAAAATATTTAGTTACCTTCAACATATGTTCCATCATTTAAAAACATAAATATTTTCTCATACTTATCAGCCTCTGTGTTTCAGTATACATTTAGATGTCGTGTATAAAGGAATATATCTTACTCATTAACAATTGTCATTTTACATAATAATCAGATAATAAGAATTTAAAACCTGTTTTGATTTATATAATAATCAATCAGGTGTAAACTAAACTTCAGCATAATAGGAACATTTGTTATACTCATCAACATATAAGATAAGTTCCTAATATCAGTGGAACAAACATAATACAGATGGAAAAAGTATTCCATGAAACAATTTCCACACAACAAATATTATTATAATATTGTTTCCCTCAGGAACAAATATTGTTAGGAACAAATATACGTTGACACGACAACCCTGTGAAAATCAGGTTGTACTTCATGGCTCGACATTGAATGTCGGTAAGTTTCGTTTTCACGTCATTATTTTCTCTCTCTACTTTGATGAGATCTTCAGCTATTGTACATCTACTAGTATCTAATCACAGGAAGTCCTCTTTTATTTTTTCCAAACCCTTTTCTTAGTAATCTGTCTTTTTTAACTTCATCAAAGATATTACTGGTGCCATGACAATTTGATTCTACATCTGACACACTAGTTTTAATATCATAGATACCTTTTCGGCTGTTATGATCCGAGCTGTTATGGATGTTAGTTTGTCGTTAATTTGAGTAAGTGTTGGATTATTTTATCCTGTATTTTTTTCAATACTTGACAGTCTTATGTCCATTTTAATTAACAGAGTTAATAGTTTGTTCATTAAAGTAGACATTTCAGATGTGTCACCGTATAAAACATTTCTGCTTTCATTTAAAATTTTAGCCGTAGACTTTTCATTTCTATATTTTTTATCTTTTCTGCTAGCCATTTTGGAGGTGTTCGTTTAGACCCTCAATTTGAAAAACCGAACTCTATATATCTATTGACGATCAAATAGGAAAGGAATGCAGGACGGGTGAACTTCATTTAGCTTCACAAATGGGGGTTTAAGGGGGGTAAGGACCCCAATATAACATCACAATTATATATACAGTTGTATAAGTTCTATATGAAGTTGTTATTCACTATTTTCTCGAAGATTTCGAACGAGAGTAAAAAATGCACGTCAGTATTGTCATGTGCACATCAAGTCTAGAACATTTACTTTATCGGCTATTGCTTTCATGTTATTGTAGTTATTCCATGTTTTCCTAGTACTGTTGTTCAAGTTGGATTTGGTCATAGGCCTTACTATATGTTTTTCTTTGTTTCTGGTAAATTTATACTGCAGGCATATGAAAGACAAATGACTTGGTTGAATGAGAGTGGTGATTAAAATTGATAAAATACACAGGCATGTTAAAATGTAATCCTTTATTTAAAAAAAAATACAAAAATCATATCTGGTATTAATAGTCGAATAGAATTTTTTAATTATTAAACGGTGTATAAGCTTCATATTTTCCGTCTATTTAAAAGTACGGAAGTACAGAATCTGAAACTAGTAGATTGTATTGGGTGTTTTTATTTATATATGGAAGAGTGATGTCAAAATCAGTAGATAGATAATATGCACGCATACAATTTCTGAGACAAAGTATAAATAAACACGTCTATATATTGAACTTGGAACTAAATCGACGTCTGTTTAAGAAAACTCATTCTTTTGGTGACATACAGTAGAAAAATTCACGATGTGTGTTTTCACAATTTTGACTGCAACACTGTGAATCCATTAAACAAGGAATACCAAATCCGGAACACTCTTCCTCTCCACTGCAAAAAAAATATCATAGAAACTATATCGCCGATATACTATAATAACGTTCTTAGTGAGTCCTATTGAACATATTTTTTTCTGTGCCATTGTAGGGATTCAATAAAGACCTCCCGTTGGAGGTTTGCTGGTGATATCTTTGTCTTATAATAGCTTTATTTACTGCAAGTAATCTTTAAATGGTTCATTGTCTGGTATTTGATTTGCTGTGCCTAGCACTGATCTGTAACATCAATTTTTTATATGATTTTAACAGTATTTTCTTACGTTGTATGTTTTATCACACTCTCAGGTTACTTGCGGAAACGTGTGAAGCAAATAGTCAAACATATTACAAAGACACCAGAACTACGGTTCCCGGCACAGCTACTCTTAAGTTAGACCGAGGTTTCAGCGATTTCAAAGTTTAGCCCCAACACATTCTTTGTGTGACTAAACCAAGCCAAAAGCACGTATCGTCGTTAATAGACAGTTCAGTTCGTTGTTTTTCTCTTTAAATGATTGAGATTTTGTTAACCCGGGGTTTCTTATCATACTATATGTGTGTTCTCTTGTTAACAAACGTCGAACGTTAACATGTTACTTTTCACATCTTTGTCTTTATCTTCTATGGGATAGTTTTCACTTGGGCAAAAATACCACATTTTCCTATTATATATATATGCCATGCATAAACACACTGCTAAGACAACAACAATCCTACCTCCAGTTTTCCATTCGATCAATAAGTATACTCTCCAAAACATTCTTTACAGGCGGCTTTGCTTGCTCCTGGACAAACTTAAGGCGCTCGTCGATCTCTTCATTGGTGGGTAGGCCATTTACCATTGCTGTAACTACAATATTAATGATTGTTTTCTTTATTTCGAAACTTTTATCAACTCTACAGGTTCTGCCATTTAAAAAAAAAACCTATGAGCCCGAAAAGTGTGAACATGGTTAAACGTCTCCGTAGTTAAAAACAGCTTATATCGATGAAAGCAAAAAGGAAGAAGTAACAAGAAGGGGATCCAGACAAAGCATATCAAAGTCGTAGGTATTCTTCTTTGAAAACAAATATAAACATCAAGTTATAATTTGCATGGGTTCGAAGCGCCTTGCCTTCATCGCGAACACTCAAAGCCAAATATTCGAAACACAATAATGTTTAAGAATAGAAACAGTAAAGGAAGCGTATGACCGAAAAAAAACTAACGTTAAAGGACAGTATGAATTCCACTGAGTATAAAACACAAAGAAATATCATCCGCCTTAACTAGCTCTTACTCAATTTAACTTTACAGTGTGTTCTTTTCTTTTTCAACTTTGAGATAAGAATTTCGCTATGTAATCTTTATACTCAAAGTGGAAGTGAGACAACTTTTAACTTCTTACTACTATTTTCTTTTCCTTGCTAATGAGGTTCGATTAACCACATTAATTTTAATTTACAGTGGGTTCATTAAAAGACAGCAACCAAAGGACAACAAAACAACAAAAACCACCTAGATGCCAACAGAATGACCAAAAATACAAGTATCTGAAAAATGTCGTTCCTTGCCTAGAAAAGATTTTTAACAAATTAAACAAGAGCTTTCAATTGTCTGCAATCAATGTGTAACACCCCCTCCCCTTCTTTTTACACTCTTTTAATAAACCAAATGGAAAATAATGTTTACAAACTGTCAAGTTTAATTCATAAAATGTTTTAATTGATATGCAGTACATGTATATTATCCAGGTAGAAAGTGTGTTGTCTCCTGCTGGTGTTTTGCAATTATATCAGGCGAATTGATAAATGTTAAACATCTACGGGTCGACATAAAAAAGATCAATGAAGGATAAAAAAAACTTAATTCAAATAGCTTGGGGTGGGGGGGGGGGGGGTAAAGTTTCTGCATTTTTTGTATAAATTGACATCGAATTTACATATATCCTTATTGGTCAATCAATTTTTCCCAAATTAAGTTAAAAGGGTCAGTGAAAAAACTATATGAATTAAGTTTTTCATCCTTCATTGAACTTTTGATGTCGTCCCTAATATAGTTGTAAATCATAAAGTAGATTTTCGTCATCAAAATAAAATTTAAAATCAAGTCCATTAGCAAATTGATGTGATCAAGATATTTTTTACACCTTCAACTTTGCCTGAGGAGTTGTAACCTTAGTTTCCTAATAGTTTCTCTTATTAACTTTTTTTTCATCAGATTAAGACATTGTTGTTGTAAATCATGTGTATTACCAAATATAGACTACTGAATACGAATATAATTATTTGTATTGTACTGGATGTAAATTATGAGAAAAGCTCAACATGCGACTTTCACTCCACTTCCTGTTTCTATAGCTCATACACATAAATATTATGTTTTCCTAAATTGTACAAATATTTATGTAAGTAAACGTTTTAATTTATTATAAGTTTATTCACTTATTGATTACCACTTCTGCGAACTATAACTGCACTAAGTTAACAAAAGAGTTAAATGACACTTTTTAAAGTACTTCAACGTCTTAACAAAACACATTGTTGACTGTGCCCGTTTTCCTCCATTGTAATAACCCGTGTTTAACCTTTTCTTTCTAATAGATTATTAACCCGTTTAAATCATCAATATTTAAAGAAACTTTTTTAGCATAAATATATATTAGCAAAACAATCTTTTTAACAAGTTTGATAATCTTCTGTATTGGATTTGTGGTCTACATATGTTTAATTCAAATAAATGATTTAAAAAAGCAATAGATATTTTTTTAAGTCTCGTTTGATAAAATGTCTAGTCGATTTGTGTTACACATTTGGATGTAGGAATCATGATAGATTGATGGAAGCAAAAGCTAAAACTCATTAGTTTTTCTAATGAATGAATTTATTTTATGTAATTAAAAACTATTGAATTGTCTCGAAGTAAAGGAAAATAAGGTTTGTACCACAACAACGAGACTAAAGCACCAGACAACTTTTTTTTATTTCCATACGATGATCAATCATAGGTTGGTGTCTATACATTATGTTAAGCTTTACATTGCTTTAAGACTAAATCATTCGGTATTGCAGTTCACGAAAAAATCTGCCTTCAAAATAACTATAAAAAAATACATGTGCCATATGTCAACCTCTGAAATTAGGGTTTGTTATATTTTGACCACCTATCACCAGAAACCAAACGATTTAGAAGTATGCATGTTCAAGTCAAGAAAAACCCGTACCGCATAGCCGCTTATAAAAGGCCTCGGAATGAAAAATGAGTATCAATTCTAACGAGAAAACCATCCAAACAATACAATTTACGAAAAACAAATATGACAGACATAAACCAACGGTAACCACTAAGCTTCAGAGTTTGAATTCGTAAACAATTTCACAACACCTTTTTATATTAGATACAAGAATACTATACATTTTAATGGTTATAATCATTTGATCTTCAGGTATATGTATCAAATCTATTTGTAATTATTTGAAGTGTGGAATTTGTACAATGACTTCAAGAGGACAAGAATAACTTTTACCATATGATCTTTAGGTGCATGTATACTGAGAATAACACTCCACTGTACAGTTTTTTGTCAATATTAAGTACTGAAACATAGGTCTTGAATAACGATGCTTTAAATATATCTTTATGATATTGTCTGCAGTTGTAGACCAAGTGATTATATTACTAGCTACATATGTTAATTCATATGATAGTTTATAAGCATTTCGACATATTGCTTTGTCGGGCACCTTGTTCCTGATATCACTAATTTTGTCAAAACACACTGTTTTGAGGATTTATAATACACCAAATCCAGTTCCTTTCATTGTTCGAGATTCCGTCTCAATAGGTTGCCTTCTTGTGTAAAAAGAAACACCAAAACATCTTTTGGGAAGAAAGAACAATAATTATCAACAGTTTTTGGGATGTCAACTCTCAATGTGTGTTTCTGTATCTTTTAACGTTAAAAAATTAGTAATCAACAATAAATCCATAAATCGTAAGTACATTTATTTTTACTGTTTCGTATATCCTTGTTTATTCCCGTGAATCTGGAGAAACTAGTGACTTTAAGTGATATTGGTTTGAATGTTACAATGTCGCACACAAAGAAATTGTGACAAATATTCTTTACAGAAAAGTTGACGGTAACGGCTATGATGAAACAAAGAAAAATGGTTCTAAATAATAAGAAAGTCAAAATATTTTTTAGATGATAATGATCAAAAAGTTAAAGAAAGGAAAGATGAAATTTAAAGACATTTTTGCCTTTTATTAAAGTTTTGATGAAGATCAAATGATTAAGATTTTTAGTGAAACATGATAAAAATTCACTCACCTATCAACAGGTACACAAAATACATCTTCAATTTGTGTACTTTTTTATAAGAATATTCCCATGTATACCGGAACAAATTTTAGACGTATGCGTCTTCTATATATTTAAATGTTATTTAATATTAAGTCGTTTCAAAAACTAATTCATGCATGATATACCGTACAGTGCAATAAAACAAACTATTGGGTACATAGAAATGCTATTGTTATCTGTTGACAATAAAACAAAGTGACTTATTTCATTTACACTAGTTAATTTGAAAGGTTCATATTTTTTATTCTTGTCATAGTTTTGTTCTTGGTGATTTTTTTATGTTATTTAAAGACTAGTTATTAAGGAGTGCATTATTTATTGACATCTTATAATATTATTATTTTTTTTTTTTCTAAATATTTTATAAAGCTTACAGTATCACGGGTGTCATTCAGTTTAACGAGAGAAAAGATCGTGAAAGATATTAAATCGAGAAGACATATGAAAAGTCAGTAAATAATCTTATTTAATTAATTACACAGACAAATTTACAACAAAATAAAACTGTCTGTCAAAATGGTTCAACATTATGATCAGTATGTGAGAAAATCCAGTTTTAAAAGTACATAGTTTTTTCACAACAACAAAATGCAGATTGCTTCTCGATATTTTGATGACATAAAAAATGTAAACAAACATGATTTTTTCACAAATTGGAATAAAATAAACTACTTTTATCCGAATAAGGGCATTCTATTTGAATGAAACAAATGGTTCTCAAAGTTATTTGTATAAACATAATCTGAAACGTGGTAAAAAAAGAACTATTTACACAAAATTGATTTTTCAGATCGTGAAAGATCAGGTACCGGTTTTTTTAAGATCGTGAATAGGATCGTGAAAGATCTGATGCTATGAAGACGTTCAAATTATTCTTCAATTATATGATAATGAATACTTGTTATTGGTAGTGAGAAAAATTAGATTGGCCAAGATCCCCAATAGATTTAAACATTTCAAAGTATTAATATTTTCAAAAAAGTAAATTTTATATTATCCACCAATGTATGTATATTGTTATTATCCTACAAGGTACACCCGTCACTTGAAACTTTTGTTTAAACATGGACCTCTACGAATAAAGACAATCCATGTTATCGCTTGCTCAAGATATATAAGCGGGGTAACAGGAGATTTTATTTGTACAAGTACAAATAATACAAGTAAATTATTATTTCATGTTATTTGTAAAATAGTTGGCTGATTGTAGGATGAAGGTTTTTATTGTTATGTGAAGTACTCACTTATCACGAGTTAAAGGATAACTACATTTTGTATATTGGATCCTATAATCTACATGTTCATCAGACAGGATTCACCTGACCTCGACTTTGCCTCATATCATGGATGAAGGTTTAGTTTTGTGGTGAAGTCCGTATCGCGGATTCGTTAAGCTATAGGATAACTGTCAGTTCTTAAGATTGTAAGGTGTACATTCTCGACTCCTGCAAGGTTTCAAATAACATTAACCTCATTATCATACATCATTTGGCAATGTTCGTATTATGTTGTTTGGCATTTTGTTTATATACCTATATGCTGTAGCGCCACGGTATTTGGTGTATGGTGTCTGTCTGTCTGTCTGCCTTCATGTTTCATATATGACGTCAATTGTATTTGATATATTGAATGATAGTAAGATGTCTATGTGTGGCTGTCGGTCAGGGTTCAAATACTTTCGATCTTTTGTTCCGAATTAATTGACCAAACAAAACTTTTACAATTGTCAATTTCTCAGGTACTGTAAGGATTGGAACACCTATATTTGGTATACGGGATGTTTGTAGAGATTTGTATGGCATGGTTCATTTGACCTTGACCTCTTATTGTGAACCATTGACAATCTTAATCGTATTTGACACTTTTAGTTAAAACCCTTAATATTTCAGACGTTCAACAAATATACTATCATAAGTACGAGACATTTCAGCATTTGCGCTTTGGTATTCTTTAGTCTGTACTCTGTAGTATATAGTTATCTCATTGGAAATCAATCCACATCTGCTATGTTGTTTATAAAGATACACAGAACTTAAGAAAGAACTATAACAGTTACACAAAATGTTGGTTATTGTTCAATCTCAAATTGTTCATGAAAGATGCTGTTTTTGCTATAAGTTTTTGGTTGATGGTTAACATTTGGTATAAACGTTGCATACCCATATTATTGGCTAAATAGAGGCTGTTTGCCTGAATTTCACTAGACCGATTCTCAGAGCTTAATTTTTCACACTGGTTGAGACACGTTTTGAGTTGTTTTTTCTTAACTTTCGAGGTAAAGTGTTGAATTAAAAAATATTAATAGCTTTAATGTTCATTCTTATCAAAATAGTTACAGGCTTCAACCAGTTGCAGGTATATCAAATGGTAAAAGAAATATTGGTTTCTGATTACTAGTATTAAGTCTGGTCACGCATTATCTTTCACGATCAAAATAATGCGTTGCCTGATCTTTCACGATCAAGTTTGATGAAAATACAACAAAATTCAAGGTTTTCATAAACAAATTAACGCTTTTAAGGGAAGAGCATACTTTTATTTTACTGTACTATCAGATACACCAAAGATTAAAATTTCAAATTTATCATGATATATTGAAATATGGCCATTATAGGTACAAATAGCGTGTCTTTTCTAATTAATTCGATAGACATGCATTGCGCCATTTGTGGGGTTTTTTTTATAGAGTACTGCATATTTTCTTTATCTTATTGCACAGTAATGTTGAAGAAGTTGAACCATTTTGACATGCAGTCATAATTTTTTGTTCGGATTTGTTCTGCGTTTTGAAAATTAAGCGATTTTTTCAAAGATTCTGAACTAGAATTTACATGAAATGTCTTTCACGATCCGTTACCAGAGCTTTCACGATCGTCTCTCAATACTTGACCGCCGTTAGATATTCTTTCACGATCATTTCTCTCGTTAAACCGAATGACACCCGTGGCTTAACATGATCGAGAAATTTAATTTATTCAGATCAACACATTCAAGCAGTTTGAAGTAAAACATATAAACATTATTTTAAGATAGTTCACACAAAAGTCTTGCAGATGCACATGAATAATCCAGAAGGCCTAGTTAGATATCTAGTAAATATTGCGAGAATAAACTCATCATAGATACCAGAATAAAATTTTGTATTTACGCCAGACGCTCGTTTCGTCTACAAAATCGCATCCAAAAAAGTTAAAACGGCCAAATAAAGTACGAAGTTGAAGAGAATTGAGGAACAAAGTTCCTCAAAGTTTGGCCAAATACAGCTAAGGTAATCTTTTCCTGAGGTAGAAAATCCTTAGTATTTCAAAAATCCAAACTTTTTATAAACAGTTAATTTATAAATATGACTATATCAATGCTAATTCGTGTCAGCACAGAAGTGCTAACTACTGGGTTGGTGATACCCTCGGGGAATTAAAACTATACCAGCAGTGACATCGACCCAGTGGTTGTGAATAAACTCATCATAGATACCAGGATGAAATTTTGTATTTTCGCCAGACGAGCGTTTCATCTACAAAAGACTGATCAGTGAAGCACGAATCCAAAAAAAATTAAAAAGGCTAAATAAAGTACGAAGTTGAAGAGCATTGAGGACTAAAATTCATAAATGGTTTGCCAAATAAAGCTAAAGTAATCTATTCCTGAGATAGAAAAGCCTAAGTATTTCAAAAATTCAAAAGTTTTGTAAACAGTCAATTTATAAATATGACTATATCAATGATAATTCATGTCAGCAAAGAAGTACTGACTACTGGGCTGGTGACACCCTCGGGGAATTAAAACTCCATCAGCAGTGGCATCGACCCAGTGGTTTAAAGACAGAATAACAAGTAGAAAATTTCCATGTGTTTGAAAATCTCTTTTGGGCAGAATAAATATCTAAGTACGTCCTAGTCCTACCCTCCAGGTGCTAGTTATTTCTTGCTGCGTTGAAGACCCATTGATGATATGGCCTTTGGGTATTTTTTTTACCTGTGGCCGGAGTGTTTTCTTTTTAACACATTCCACATTTCAATTCTCAATTTTACTTTTAATATATTGGTTTCGTGAAATTCAACCAACAAACATTTAATATGTCAATGGATCTTACAAAAACTATAGAGAGGATATGTATGTGTTTTGGGTTGGGTGAGCGCAAAAAAAGGGGGGTGTAGTCCATAAAACCTGACAACATGAAACGCCCGACTTTATCGACCAAATTGAAAACAACTGGGACAAAGAGGTGAAAGGTACCAAAAGAATATTCAAACCCATTAGCAAAGAAAACAACTGACAATGTCATGGAAAAATACTGATTCCCACGTAGAATTCGTCGTATTGCTCATGCTAGTAAAAGATAAGACTAATCGGTGTGTCATATTCGGGAAAAAGAGGCTGATTGTAACACAGTGATGGCTGTTGTAACTATATTTTGACTATTTTACCGATTATGTCTGTTTTCTTCACGCATCGTTGTAAAAATAACGGAATTTGATGCGACTGTCATACAAGCGAGAGGTTTAGCGCTTTTAAACCCGGTTTAATCCACCATTTTCTACATTTGAAAATGCCTGTACCAACTCAGAAATATAACAGTTGTTGTTTATTCGTTTGATCTGTTTTATCATTTGATTGGGAACTTTCCGTTTTGAATTTTCCTTGGAGTTCGGCATTTTTGTAATTTTACTTTTGATTGTGGTTACAACAATTGAAACACATTCTTCGACTCTGTGAGACAGATATACTACAACGGCAAACCAACTCATGATGGCGTCTTTTAAATGGTCGAAGGTTCAGTTCAACGTTTTTACTTGGAACTTTCGATTTAATACTTTTTTGGGAGCAGCAAACATGTATCAATGTAATTATGACATGAAAAACAAGTCCTGGCATATCGTATAATCTGAAATATGTACTCCATGCGCTGATGCTGGTGGAATGTAGATACATTGAAATGTGTAGTTCACAGTTGGAAAGCTGAAATCAACTCTTTTGTCGTACTGTTTTGTTTCAATCGACCCTAATTTGCCAATTCTTCCCGAAAAATAACTTAATGTAGTGCGCTCTTTGACATATTCCCCATCTCCATTACAATTTTATTCATATAAACTGTTCAATCGTGAGATTTCACTAAAAATTATATTAATGACACAATCGACGGTACCAAATTTACTGTAACAATTACGTATTTTGACCAAGCAGTAATTATACATTTTTAATTAAGATCTTGAAGTAATTCCTAGATATATCAATAAAAGTATAACAGTGTATATATTTATATATTGCGTGATTACATGATAACAACTGTAATATGGTTACACCTATATCAAATTTCAAGTATAAGTATATATAATGCACATATGTGGAAATTGAAAATATCTTATCTACTTCTGAAAGAGTCAAACTTGGTAACTATGTTATATTTTGTTATCTTATCTCTTATTATGATTGTGTGTGTGGACAGTGAGGAGTGTCCAAAAAAGGTTACTGAGTTGAAATCAACTGAAAGAAAATTAAGAAACGAGTTGGTTCATCTACAAAATGTGTTTCTAGAACGTCTTTCCAGAACAGATAGCTATAGTAAGTAGAATGATGACATCGGTTAGAACTATATAAAGTCAATATCGAAACAATTACGCAAAACATAGATTAACGAGATAAATTGACTTGCTTTGTATTTGTCAACCCGATTTCCGAAAATAATGCTTCTGTCAAAGTAAAACTAGATATTATCGTTACTGTTGATACGTAACAACTTGTTTTTAGATTTGTGTTTTCTTGATCTTTAAGTCTATTTTATCATAATGCTTTTTGATTGTTTTAGTTCGTATACATCTTTACGCGTCCCAGATAAATATAGCGGAAAAGCGCTTAGGATTTATACACGCTTATTTTAGTTTTAAATGCAGACAAAAATTATCGTATCTAAAAATACATGCAGGTTTAAAACATTGAACTCTATAAAGTCGTACAAACAGTTTTCTTAAAAGTCCATTAGTTTAGGATTTGAACATGGTCTACGAATGTTCTTTCTATATTGTTATTTATTTTTCAAGGCCAGAATTGACTACATAACTCCTAAAGTTTATCGAAAAAAATGCATCCAGAATTTTTATTTTCGACCTTGTCACAATGTAAAATTGTCGAATTATTATCATCTATTCCTTTTCAGATTCGGAGCATAGAAACAGTAAAGCGTTCGTAGGTTTTTCGGCATATATGTCTGAAGGTTTCGTGGATGGTCATAGCAAATTTTTGTCACAGGGAAAATCTCTGATCTTTGACCAGACAGAAACAAACACAGCTGGTGTCTACAACACCAATACAGGTATATTCAAAGCACCATCTAGCGGGATGTATGCCTTTACTTGGACACTCTGTGTAGATTCCAGAATAAATGACGGTGGTATTGGAGAATTTGGAACAGAGTTAGTTGTTGATGGAAAAGCTTGTGGGAAATTACACGCAGACACAGAACACGCCGCTGATGATGCATGTTCTACTGGATTTGTAATTAAATACGTCAGAGGAGGCGGAACTGTTTATTTGAGAAATATATATGAACATCAAGGTCGTATTTTAAGCAAGGAAAATCGAACACGCACAACATTTTCAGGATGGAAACTGAATTGATTAAATTTGTATAAAGCTAAATAACGATTGTGAAATTAATTTTGTTGATTGTGTGTAATGTCAATCATAATAACATTATCATGAGCTCCTAGCCCTTTCCCGTTACAAAAATAAATATATTTGTTTTCACAATAAAACCAAGATTTTTAAAACTTTATTTAAAATATATGTAAATGAAGTATTTCTAATGTACATACTTTGTAGTCATAAAAACTATCCTCTGTGTATATCCAAAGCAGAAAAAGATTAAACATGATGCACAAAATTGTATCTCTTTAGTTATTAAGCCAGTTTCTGTAAACTATTTGTTTGACATTTTCAATTATTAAAAATACTTAGTTTTCCAACTCGATGCCGAATTTGTTACGACTTATTTATTTTGGGGTTCCCAATACTCTTCAATAGTTATAGCTTCCATCTTCGCTAGCAAATTCCAAGGGTTACGATTGACTTCCATCTTTGCGAGCCAAGAGTTATGATTCAATTCCATCTTTGCTAGCAAGGGTTAAGATTCAATTCCATCTTCGCTAGCCAATGGTTAAGATTCACGTCAATCTTCTCTAGCCAAAAGTTACGATTGACTTTCATCTTCGCTAGCCGATGGTTAAGATTCAATTCCATCTACGCTAGCCAAGGGTTACGATTGACTTCCATCTTCGCTAGCCAAGGGTAAACGATTGACTTCCATCGTCGATAGCCAATGGTTAATATTCAATTCCATCTTCGCTAGCCATGAGTTACGATTGACTTCCATCTTCGCTAGCCAAGGGTTACGATTGACTTCCATCTTCTGTAGCCAAGTGTTACGATTGACTTCCATCTTCGCTAGCCAAGGGTTGCGATTGACTTCCATCTTCGCTAGCCAAGGGTTACGATTGACTTACATCTTCGCTAGCCATGGGTTACGATTGACTTCCATCGTCGATAGCCAATGGTTAAGATTCAATTTCATCTTCGCTAGCCATGGGTTACGATTGACTTCCATCTTCGCTAGCCAAGCGTTACGATTGACTTCCATCTTCGCTAGCCAAGTGTTAAGATTCAACTGTATCTTCGCTAGCCAAGGATTACGGTTGACTTCCATCTTCGCTAGCCAAAGTTACGATTGACTTCAATTGTCGATAGCCAATGGTTAAGATTCAACTCTATCTTCGCAAGCCAAGGGTTACGATTGACTTCCATCTTCGCTAGCCAAGGGTTACGATTGACTTCCATCTTCGCTAGCCAAGTGTTACGATTGACTTCCATCTTATCTAGCCAAGGGTTGCGATTGACTTCCATCTTCGCTAGCCAAGGATTACGATTGACTTAAATCTTCGCTGGCCAAGGGTTAAGATTCACTTCAATCTTCGCTAGCCATGGATAACGATTCACTTCCCTTCTCTATAGCCTTGAGAGTTTAAACCAGCATTTGTGCCATTTATCGGTTGATTCAAGTCATGCCCATTCTAAATACATTATTCTTGACCAAAGGTAGCACTTGAACTCTTCAGTGGAGAGGTATGCACATGGCAGTATCTAAGGGCTACAAACTAAGTGAAGCAGGAAATGAAAATATACGTTGACATTCCAACATTTGTGCACATAGGAACTTCTATTACTAGTAGTTGATTAAGAAGATGTATATTGTCACTGAATATCGTCGTACGATTTTAGGGATACAGATAAACAAAGGTAAAGGATTATATTTGAATACACCAGACGCGCGTTTCGTCTACATAAGACTCATTCGTGACGTTCAGATCAAAATAGCTCTTAAGCCAAACAAGTACAAAGTTGAGGAGCATTGAGGACCCAAAATTCCAAACAGTTGTACCACACATACGGATAAGGTAACATATGCCTTGGATAAGAAAATCCTTTGTATATCGAAAAATTCATACTAATGTTATAAATGGTATTCATGTCAACACCAAATCCAAGTTGAACATTCAGTACATGGCAATTGTTGACCAACATTTTCTACATTTAAACGTGATCATGTAATATGTGCTTTTTGATTGGATGCAGTCAGTTACGACTGCAACCAATGCAATCATAACCTTGTGGATCCAAACTTTTCTACTAATCAGCAAAAGATGAAGAGGAGGGAAGTGGATCTTAAGCATTTGCTAATAAGATGTATCAATCCGGCTGGATTGATTTAAGCACCACTGGCGAGTTTCCTTAAGTTGACGAAACGCGCGTCTGCCCAACAAATGATACTAGTAAGAATGATCCAGTCTCTTACAAAAAAGACTATTTAACGGATTTTCATATGGGGCAATATTCTATATATTATTTTACCATGAGCTGTAATTGTAATATTTTCCTCATATGCTCAGTCCATATCGTTTACTTGAGTATGCATGATGGCTCATATCGAAGCCGATACATTTATACATTCTAGATATTCGGGTGGAAAGTGCGATTAACTTTTTTAAAAATTGCTGGACTCCAAAAGACTGTGAAAAATATCACTTCCATCATGAAATAATCCTTAAATTCTGATTATAAAATACATTTAAAAAAATGTCCTTTCTAATGATGTATTTAGGAACAAATCTACATATTTCTTTTCTCATCTCAACAGCCCCTTAAACAGTTCTGGTCATTTTGAGTTCCTCATCTCAAGGTCCTTTAGGGATACTAGTATTGAATAAATGGGCAAAAACATTATGGGAGCATTAAACCTGAGAAAGTACACCATTCTTCAATGCACAAAATATAATTTTTAAGAATACTACTTTTTGCAATTTTTGCTACTTCCAAAGCAATCCAGAAATGTATAGCAAAATGAAATTCAAAAATAACAAAGGTAAATCGGGGTAAATATGCCAGTTCACGATGTTGAGGAACGAAATTGATAATTATTATTTTAAAATTGGAACAGTGCTTAATATGAAATCGTCAATGACACAAACCACAATGTTTTAGAAATGAGATAGAACTGAATGAGTGTTCTAACATACAACTATATGTGTTGGTTTCCATTAGACTGATGTATTTAAACTTGTGATTTTTACCATTTGATAAGGGACTTTCCTATTTGAATATTCCTTAGAGTTCGGTATTTTTGTTATTTTTTCTTTTTGCAGGATAGTATATGGGCCCCTTCCAAACCTCTTTTAAGATTGTTAACATCGGTTTTAACATCAATCAAAGCTGGGCTTTAAAGGCGAAATTACCTACCCTAGGAACTGTGTGAACCGAATGTAAATTCTAAAAAACATATGATCTGTTACAGTACATAAGATTTATGTATATTTCCTCTTGCAACAAAATTAAAACATTTTACTCTTCAACGTGTATAAAAAGTATTAGAGGTTTTCCCGTGTCAAAGATTTACAATGACAATCCACGAAACCTTCAGACATACTTTTGTAGTATTATTTGTGTCCTACTCCTCATAGTTACATTCTGATTTATTCAGGATTCGAAGCTTGCATATTGCATGCATAGCAGAACACGCTTACCAAATCGACGCACCCAGTCTCGTAGGTTTTGTAGAACTTTATAAAAACTGTGGAAACGTGATTCAAGGACTATAAAATTTATGAAAACTAAAGCACTAAACAAAACCTTAAATAACGAATTATAAACATTCATCCACTGGTTAATCGAACTGATCTGTTTAACATTACATGTAAATATATCTATGTTTTTTTCTGGCAACTACATACATTCCCGAATGGTGATACGCCTTTAAGATGACAAGTTGCACAGAAACTAATATGATACAAGATTGCAAACTTGTCGTCATACAACATTTTTGGAATTTCAACCAAAGATGAAGAACTCGATCTTTCATCATTGTATTGGATACCTAAAGTACATAAGTGTTTAGAGGTATATTGCTGGGTCTTCCAAGTGCTTCACGAAACTTCTTTCTAAATTATCAACATCAATTTTATCAGCAACCAACGAAAGGCTTCAACGTTACAGTGAAACTACTTATTCTAGAAGTGGCGCGAATCAGATATCGATGTGGATACTTAAAAAATCCAAAGATTTTTAAGAAGTACATATAATCTAAGACTCTTCCGTCTTGCAACATCATTAAAACAGTTGACTTTTCAACACTTTCAAAAAGTTCTCCATTCCAAAGTAAAAGACAAAATGAATGAGTTGGTCCTGCTTTGTTTCCCAAAAAAATGGTCAATGTAGATAGACGTATCTTGTCTTAAAGAGGGCAAATCCTTCTTTGTAAAAAATCACTCTGATTCTAACAAAATTTCTCTGAAACAAACATTAGCTATTTGCTCGATTTTCTGATTGACAACATTTTTGTTACGTTTGGAGGACAATCAATCAGCATTCATATGGGAACCAAATGTGTCCTTCTTCTTGGAGGGATGGGGTCGATTACTTTAAAATGTAATCGATTAAATTACAATTCTTTTGCTAATAAAATGTAATCGATTACATTACAATTACACCCTATTTCATATGTAATCGATTACATTAGATTACTTTTCTTTAAAGTAATCATGTTCCTAATATCGTAACCACAATCCCGTCCTTTTTTCTTTAATGTGATCTACCAAATACAAATTATTACTAGTTTTGTAGGAAAATGAGCAACACGACGGGTGACATGAGGAGTAGGATCTCCACTTACCGTTCTGGTGCATCTGAGATCACCACCAGTTGTTATTGGGGTTCGTATTGCTAAGTTTTCAGTTTTCTATGTTGTGTTTTGTGTAATATTGTTTGTTTGTTTGTCTTTTTTTCTTTTCTCTTCTAGTCATGGTGTTGTCAGTTTATTTTCGACTTATGAGTTTCAATGTCCTTTTTAGTACTTTCGCCTCCCCTTTTCAACCTATTTAAACAAACCTAGTATACTCTTTGGACTAACATGTGCGTTATAATGCATTGCATAGAATAACAAACCAAAAATAACACATAATTGTGTTATTCTTGCTAAACAATAATAAAAAAACATATTTTTCTGAAAACCCTGTTTAACAAGTGTTTTGTGCGATTTATGTCTGCAGTAGCACGATCGTTTTGTGCAACACTAAACAAAATGCAGCAATACACTGGTTTGATATCACTTATGATACATTTTGAAGTTGTTGAATTTTACGTCAATTTCAAAACTTATGGAATATTTTCATCAAAACTTTTAATTTCTAATTTCTAGAATACTATTTTATTATGCATATTTTGCTTATGTATATATTTTTCAAAGAAGACATACCCTTTAGAGATTTCTTATTCACATGTTAAAGTGGATGTTTCTATATTTCTTTCTATTTGTCACATATCTTTGGATCTGAATTAAGACCGGTAAAATCGCAAAACACGCTCTTTTTTCGAAGCCGGAAACCCTAGTGTTAAGGAGGCTCTTTTGCAGGCTCACGCACTGCCTATCTTTTTTATATAATTATTATTTTTGTGTTATTATTCTATCAATTGTTCTTGTTAATTATGTATAAAACAACCATTTTGATATGCGTATATATAAATATTACATATATGTGTACTCCTTTGAAAAATAAAGGCAACAGTAGTTTACCGATGTTCAAAACTATTAATCGATAGAAACATGCTTATAACACAGAGCTTCAATCTTCTTTTTTTTTAATGTTGATTGCATGATAGGCATATGCACAAATAAAAAAAACAACAAGTTTTAACACAATTTCAAATTAATGAAGACCAACGAAATTACGTTATAATAAAATACTTTAATTTGAACTTAAAATTCCACAGCATTGCTATAAACTAAATAGGGACAACATGGTGCAAGCAAACGTGAGAAATTAAAACTACAACATATATTAATACATACTTAAGCAAGCGCTTGGTTCCTTATTTACACTGTATTACACATTTAATTTAGTCATTTTATACATAAACTGTTGACACAGAAATATGTCTATCCTGCATATTATTTCTATTGTACAATGCAAATGCAACAATTTAAATGTTATATTTTAACTCTAAAAAAATGTCCAAGGAATAATGGCTGAGTGGATGTGGTCGAACATCTCTATATAAATAAAAAGTGTTAATGCTAAAATAACTGGCTTATTTGAACCACGTGGATTTTTTTAAAAAGGGATAAAATGAGATATTCTTATGCTTATATACATGTATCCAAAATACTTATGAACCACCATTCTGACTTCCCTTTAAAAATTTTATTATAACAAATTTGACAAGAAAATTAATTTAAAATGACAGCGTTGACGGAAGCAGTACGCATATGGCTTGCTTCCGTAACTCTGTCGCAAGTGAAACAAATATTTTAAAAAAGGTGCATGACACTGTTTTGGTTTTAATATATTACTGGTTATATCCTGCACGGTATGGGTCCTGTGTAGTGGTTTGTTGCTGGTGTATCAATAGTGTAGCTAAAAAATAAACATATTTCATATATAATTTCGTGTGTCCATTACATATATTCTTTCCTAAAAAAAAAACAATCTGTTATACTATATTCGGTCACATTTTTTTACTGTGAGTTCTGATGTCACACAACTCCCCACACAACGTATGTTTCTCATAGGACTTACCTATCAATAAGACATAGAGCCACATTTGGAGCAGGATCTATTTACCATTCAAGAAATTTTGAATTTTGAATTTACACCACCTCTACCCCCACCATGTTTTTCTTCGGGTTCGTGTTGATCAGTTTTTAGTTTTCTATGTACTGTATGATTTGTACTGTTATTTATCTTTTAGACTTTTTTTTTTTTTTTTTTTGCCATGGTATTTTGAGTTTGCTTGCGGCTTACGCGTTATGAATATCCTTTTTGTACCTTTCGTCTCATTTTATGGTAAAATGATTTAGGCACTTTTGTTTTTATATACAGGATTAATTTCATGTAGACGACAAACGCACGTTTGGCATACCGGCAAATCATGAGCCCGGTTTCTTTTTTTTTTTTTTTTTTTAAATTTTTTGGATATATTTTGTGTGTGTTTCAACAAAATTGAAAATCGCGGACGAAGATTCAAACAGAAAGTTTCAATTACTTCTAGTATGTTCTATTCTGTTTCTATATATTCGATTATTAAAATTAACAGTAAAAAAAATGATACTCTTATTTGCAAATCAATTCTTTTAATGCAATTTAAGTTTTACCAATTTTTGTAAGAAAAATTCCTGTACCAAAATGAGATTTAATCCCTTTTATTAAGTGTATCATGTTAATGAATACAGATTTACATATATTATAAAGTTTCATAGAATTATAATACCTGGTTGTTGTGTTTGGATTATAACCCCTTGGCGACGTCTGCGGCATGCACAACAGCAACAGGTTACTAAGGCAATGATCAATACAACAACAACAATCGGGACGTAGCTGAAATGTTCAATGTTTACACACAATTTAACTGATATTCTACTGTTGTTTTCAAAATTTTCAAGATAAAATAAAAACCTTTATGTTTTTCTCTTTTTTTTTTTTAATATTTTTGCCTTTCTGATTTTTATGTCAACAGACATTGCTATTTTTACATAATTTTCTTTTTCACTGGTGTACCGGTTTCGAAATAGTTAAAATCTCCATCAAATTATGTTGTGCAATCATAGTTTTGCGTCATTTCTCGTGTACCTCAGTGAAATAATACTCAAATGACAAATATAATGGTAAATACTAACAAGTGATCTCCAAACCAGTCCATACAGAAATCATCTCGATTATCTTCCCCTGTTCTCAAAACTGCGTTACTACAACAATAAAGCTTTACCAGCGGGGTACCACAGCAGTAATCAGGACAGTATTGTGCTGAATGCTCAGTAGTCAGTGCATCCTCGTATGAATTGCAACATTCTCCTGCTTCAACACTTGGTACTGAAATTATAAAAATACACACACCCGTATTAAAGTTTTCAGTTATGTTTAAATAAATGGTGTCCATAATAATTTTTCGATTTAGATTTATCTCATCGTTCTCTATCATCAGATAAAAAAGTATTTAGATCGCAGCGTTCAAAAACTCTACACAAACAAAGATTTCAAATCCAGTTTTTGGCGTTAAACATATCATACGTCAATTTATCCTTAAAGAATGTTAGGTGTCCAGTCCTTTATGTGAGGGTTAACTGAAAAATAAATCATTTTAATATTGGTTTTGCAAGATTTAGACATCAGCAAAAGAAAACGCGAAATATAATTAAGGTTGATTCACTCTCATCAGTCAAATATAACTGACTTAGTCATGACCGAAAAAGAAAAAATAACCAAAAGACAAACATTTACTGTTGTCTTTTATGACATCATTTCTTTCAGTCAAATTTTAGGAACCCCGTGCTTTTATTCTCAGGGTATTCTCATTCTATACTTTTTCGTTTTTCCAGTATATTTATATCCTACGAACCGATCCAATGAGAAAACATTCCATTTTTAGGCCACACCTACGATAGTTAAGGAGTGTTATGTTGTTGTTTTTTCAGTCTGTGCGTCTATTCGGTCGTCTGTCCCGCTTATGTTATGTGCTTTCGGTCAAGAAAGTTTATGATAAAGTTGTACTTCAATCAACCTGAAACTTAGTACAAATTAGAATTTTGACCCCAATTTCACGGACCACTTAACATAGATAATGTTAGTGCAAGTGGGACAAACGTGTACTATGGACACATTCTTGTTTTACAATATGTTAAGTTCATTTGTTTAAATAGACTATGCATAGTCCTAGGTAATATTACTGCAAAATGTTTTGACTGCGCAAATAGTCCAATTGTGGTATAAACATTCAGTGACCATTTGTTTTTGTAATAACGAAAAGTTTGTGTATTGTAATGGGTTAGGCTTACACACTGTAATAATAAAATATTTTAATTTTGCTTTATTTGAATTCATTGACCAGTAATATTTTATTGCAGTGGTAAGATATTTGTTTGTTACGACACCTCAAACGGTATACAAAACAAAACAACCCTTAGATTGATATGATAGTGAAATAAAATTAATAAAATAATTAATCTTTTTCAAAACCTTTATCAGATCATGATTTGCAATACTATAAGTACTTTTGTCCTTTTCTATCATATTGACATCTATCTTATAACATGATCTATCTTTTTGGATCCTTTAACAAAAATCTTATTCTAAGAAGTTATTTATTCAACACATTAATTAAGTCTTTAAATATTGTTATTAGTATAAACATTGATTGTTTTAAGTACTAAATAGTTATCAAAAGTACCAGGATTATAGTTTAGTACGCCAGACGAGCGTTTCGTCTACATAAGACTCATCAGTGACGCTCATATCAAAATAGTTATAAAGCCAAACAAATACGAAGTTGAAGAGCCTTGAGGATCCAAAATTCCAAAAAGTTGTGCCAGATACGGTTACGTTAATCTATTCCTGGGACAAAAAATCCTAAGTTTTTCGAAAAATTCAAAGTTTTGTAAACAGGAAATTTATAAAAATGACCACATAATTGATATTCATGTCAACACCGAAGTGCTGACTCCTGGGCTGGTGATACCCTCGGGGACGAAACGTCCACCAGCAGTGGCATCAACCAAGTGGTGTAAATAGTTATCAAAAGTACCAGGATTATAATTTAGTACGCCAGACGCGCGTTTCGTCTACATAAGACTCAACAGTGACGCTCATACCAAATTAGTTATAAAGCCAAACAAGTACAAAGTTGAAGAGCATTGAAGATCCAAGATTCCAAAAGGTTGTGCCAAATACGGATAAGGTAATCTATTCCTGGGACTAAAAATGAACTGGGTACTAAATCTATCGATACCCATATTTAAGATTTTTTTTTATTGTAAATAGCTTCTTAATACATCGGATTTGGATTTTGTATGTGAACTGATTGATATTCAGTCTTAGAATAGAAACATGTTTTTTTTTGTATATATATTTTTAAGCTGTTGTTGGCTTTGAAAGGTAATATACAAAGCAGATGTTTAAAAATTATCTGAGTAATGCAGGACAATTTAAAACTATTGATTAATTCCGAATCCTTGACACAAAACATAAGAACATAATATACAGACGTTGCTGCCTATCGAGACATCAAAAAATGTAAAACTGTGTAAGCTTATATAGAATAATAGAAGACCACCTAAATCTAACTGATAGTACTTCCTGTTGATGAAGGTGTTCGTCTATATTTTTTTTTTAAATGAAACTACTAGAGTATTAGCAGCAAGCAGTGAGTTCAGAACCAATAGCAAGCAATTTAAAGTGTAAAAGCTGATTACAAATTCCTTGTCCATTCAGTTACTTTTGCAAATTCGTACTTCGTACGTTACATAATTAGGGTGAAATTTATGTTATTATTTTTTTGTGAATAATGCTTCTAAGTTTTTTTCTTAACTATGGGTGGTTTGTTCTGCGAAAATGTCTTAATAATAATGCATATTGAAAACATATGGAACATGCTAGTATAATTCCATGACACTCATAGTGCTAGTTATTGTAAAGATAAGTCATTCAATTTAATTTCAACAGATCAATCACTAATAATTAACCTGCGCCATTCAAATAACATCTTCAGTCACTGTCAAACTATTTATAAACTAGTTTTGTACGTTTTAAGTAATATGGATTTGACCCTGGATTAATTTCAGAAATTGCCGACTTAACTCGTCATTCAGTAGACAAAATAATACAAAAAGCAAGATTTTATAGATGTAAACAAACAATTTTACTCACCATACAAACTGAAGTATGCAATTATCACTACCAAACTGCAATACAACTTTGAATCCATTGTTTTCAATTAAAACGAATACGTAAATCTTTAGAAAGAAAACTGACTTTGAGAAAAAAGAGACGTTTAATAATTTAAACCTTATATCTTCACAGTGCATAACAACATGAATGTTACAGTAAACAAAATGATCGATTCAGTCTGATCTGACTTGTATTTATAACAATTCTATTATACTTGAAAATATATTTTTGTCAACAATAATTAGAAATAAAAGGATACAACAGAAGAATGCTTGACAAACTCTCATCAGTATGACTTCTTTGTTCGTTTACACCATTCCAAAAATCTGTTAACTTTGCTTTAGTAATCACCCATGATGAGATATATACGTTACGAATGTCAAAGAGTGGTTTGTATACTAGTCTTGTTTTGATGCGCCCGGCAAAGGCTAGTATGACGGTAACAATCTCAGTGAAACACAAATACGAAAACCTTTTGACCTCACATACAGATTGTACAATCACACAATGTAAAAAAATTGAAAATACAAAATATATAGGCTGACATTACAGTAGAATAATCTTTTCGACCCCTGAAGGAAACCCTTTACATATACCCAACACAATCTCATGATCGAAGCCCACCATTGGTCTACACATTAAAAAGTATAATTAGTTATTTGGGATCCACATTAAAATCAACAAACTGAAGAAAAAAAAACTTGAAACGTACAGACTTTACATCCAAGAGCTTCAACAACACCAACTCAGTTTCTGGCATGATGATAGAACTTAACTAGTACCCACTCGACATTTAAGATACAGACTTATTTTCTTTTACACTATTATCCCTGAAACTGTTAAATTTACCTTTGATCCCTATAGACAAAAAACAAACACACCAATCCACATTGATTCAAACAAATACGAACAACTAAAACAGCTATGAATATCTATTTTGTAAAAGTTTAGTTAAACCCCAAAAATTAAATGTTTCATTTGAGGGGTTTTTAGGAGTATAATACCAGATTCTGCACTGATCTGTATTTTTTCTAAACCTCTTACTTTTAATTTTATCAATTTGTTTAATTATCTCTACATGTACATAATTTTATTTTTTTTGGAGAGGGCAACAACTATTCAACAATTTTCTATTATCGCCAATGCTTAGAACATGGAATTCTAGCTTGTAACGTAAATTTTTTACAATTCCGTTTCTTCAAAAGAAAAAGTAAAATCACAAAAATACTGATCTCCGATGAAAATCGACTTGGTAACGGCATTTTCAATGTAAGAAACGGTGGATTGAACCTGGTATTATAGCTAGCTAAACCTCTCACTAATATGACAGTCGCATCAAATTTCATTACATTGACAACGATGTGTGAACAAAACAAACAGACACATGTTCAAAATAGGGATACAACAGCCATCCTTGTGTTATCATCTAAATCACTATAAAAACAAACAAATGTATCAAAGAAGCACACAACGGCATACATCAAATTTAACAACCTCATTTTGCTTTTTTATATATGTTAGATCCACCCATAAAGAGTTGAAATATTTTTAGTACTGGGACTGAATCCTTACCCTGACAGACACATGGTTAGATTAACATTAACTTTGGCGTAGAATCGCGCGATTGATGTCAAACAGGTATAAATAAAATAATTTTGTCGTTCAATTTACGACGGGATGCATAAGTACAGAGTCACGTCAAATGGATATCACAAAAACAGACTTATCAGTTAAAGTAATATTAATAAAGACCAGTAAAAGAATAATGTAACACGTTATTAAGACGATAAATATTGTCAGTACGCAGAACCTATACTCCAAGACCATCGTGTATTACTTGTAAAGTTGATATGATTTGCTTCAATACCTTTCAATAGTGGCTTCATCGCGCTACGCTAGTTCTAAAAGTAAAAAGATGTTCTAATATGTTTGTAAACGGAGAATACTTTAATATGGAGCGTGCATCTTTTATGTAGCCACTATATACCTTTATGACAAATATGTCATCTTATAATAAGTATAAATCATACGCTGATTTGACTCAAAAGAGACATGTTTTTGCAGTCTTTGGTCTTAAAAAGATGTGTAAATTTTACTTGATTATCAACATTGGTAAACTACTGTTCGGCAGTTTAGTTCTAGAGAAAAGGCATCTGTTTTCAGTCAAAAATGAGTTATAACCTACTTTTACAATAATAATTGTGAATATTCTCAATTCGATACGTTTTGTTCTTATGCTCTTTGTTAGTGTCATATTTGAAATTTGAAAAATTGTTTTCAAATATTAAGTATGAACATATAGACAACTTTCATGTTTGTCCGTCACCGGAAAAAACTCGTCAACTATGACGTCATTTGCCAAATAGTGGGGATCGCCTTTATCCCTGCACTATTAACGTTTATTGCGCGTCTTAGTTATCGTTATTGTTCAGGATAAACTAGAATTAATGTTTGTTCTGTAGTTACTAAATCACAATTCCCTAATGAAAACAGTGCTGATTGTCAATTATGGAATTAAATTTGTCAAATAATTCTAGCAATATAGCATTATAGTTTTATCACTCGCACAACATAGGAACGATGTCCCTAAACGCAAGAATGATGTTCACTAAAACCATTTTTTTTTTTTGACGGAAATACATCGAACTCGAAAGTTGTCTATTACAATGATTTGAATGTGTATACTTGAATGCAGTAAAATATGTTCTTATGTCTGTAGTGTATACCACTTATATTTTACAGTTAGGGTTTATTGCTTGTTAGAGAGTTGTATACATATCACTTTTTGCAAATGTTCTATTTTTGTAATTGTTTTGTGTCGTTTGGTCTGTTGTGGAGAGTTGTCTTTTCTGAAATCATTCAACATCTTCTTATGTTTATATTGGATTACGTTTTCCTATTTTGTATGAACATAGTAAGATTTGATGTGCATTTCAATAATACAGCATTCAAACCACAAAATAATAGCTAGAAAGATGAAGACCAGCATATCACATATTTTTCTTTCTCTCTATTTGTCTATGCGTCATGTAATTACATATAAAATATTTATTTCGGACCTTTTGAACCCGTTTTTTAGTTCATTCCAGATTTTTAAAAGAACTTAATACATGTACCTTTATTATAAGATTAATTATTCAATATTAAACATGTTGATTTTTTACATTCCACACTCAATTTTGGGCTAGTATTCACGACACAAAAATAAAAGTAACTCGAACAAGGAAATACATGTACCAAGTCAGGAATATGATAGTTGTTGACATTGCTTGATAGTTGTTGACATTGCTTGATAGTTGTTGACATTGCTTGATGTGTTTCAGCTTTTGATTTTACAATTCGATTAAGAACTTCCCGATTTGAATTTCCTTTGGAGTGGTATTTTTGTTATTTATATTTGGTTTTTTTTTTAGCAGTAAATATTTACAAATAAAGTATATCCATCACAGAAGACTTGGAGGTAGGGAGCTCTCTTAAAGTCATATGGAATTGTTTTTGAAGAAAAATATCTTCATGCATTTCGTTTAATAAAACCATGAAACAATTTGATTTTTCTAAATTGCATTATTTTTTCGCAATTAAGGTGGTACCTAACACTACAGGGAGATAACTCTGTAAAGTCAGCTAAACGTTTTAATTACGCTATGTTGTAATAAGAATATTAAGCTTCTCAATGATTAAAATTGGTGTTTGTCAAACTGCTATATAACCAGTGGAATTTTTCTGACAAAACGGTTGGTTCAAAAAAATTTAAATCTTTATATTTTTGTACTTTGACAAAATTTTATGAAAATTAAACGAGCCAAATTAATTTTAGTGAAAGTGTTGGGTACCACCTTTAAGAAATTGTAAGAGGCGAGAGTAAACTTATAGTCTATCTTATAACTTCTCCTTCAAATCGCTTATTTTATTAGGTGATATAGTCCGTAAAAAATATTTTTAAAACCTGAAGAAAATATTATAAGGAAACATGAAATTAGGGAAATATTAATTTTGTGGTATGCAGTTTAAGATAACACAGTTGTTACATTATAAAGTAAACTATTCGTTGTTAATGCTCAAAGTAAAACATTTGCAATGCGTTGCAGCTGTGCACGCTTGAAAATTCAAGGAGAATGTCATTATCAATTAAAACGACATGTTGTTCTTACCATTTAAACTGCAGCATGCAAATAACAATGTACAAATATAATACAACTTTGAATCCATCGTGTTCACCATGAATAAATGCAGAAATCAGTTTTCAACAGGAAGAATAATGACGATAGGAAAATAAAATCCGGTATAAAGTTTATCTACACAACAAGATAAGGTGCATTGTCAAGTTATATACATTACATAATTGATATTTAACCTCAAAATATTATGTACACCGTAAATAAAATTGAGAATGGAAATGAAAAAAATCAACATGTTTAATATTGAATAATGAATCTTATAATTACCGTGCATGTTTTACATTTTATTGTAATATTGTTGTGCTAAATTCTATGATGTTCAAAATAACAAAGGAATCATACAAAAACTTAAAACATGACATAAAATGGCAATACTTTAACATGTAAACAATGCAAAGCATTCAAAATTGCGACTTCAAGGCATTATATATATGCTGTGAATCAAGACATAATCATAATGATTGCTAGAACTGATTAATTGAATCATGAAACTAGGAGCGGAATAGAATCACATTTTGGCATAAACGAGAAAAACTCACCATAACTCGAGGTTCAGATTTGAGGTCCAGATTTATTATATGATGTTTACCTATGGTGAAACTTTCTGCTACGGAAAATTAGGCTTGTCATATAACAAATAATAGGAATTTGCCTTATTGACCTTATCCTATATTTCTTAGTTTTCCCCACCTTTTAACATATTTGAAGCAAGTGAAAAAAATGTGACCTATTCCAGCGACACATTTTATCACCTTGTATATGGGAAGTGGCCCGATGAGGTTGAGATAAAGATACAACGTATTGGGCAACTAACTCATGATTTTTATCGTAAACTGATGTTTGATTTCAGTTGTTTTTTTTTATCACAGGTATGATGGATAACGTCGGTAGTTTCTTTTTAATAAACTCATTTTTACCACATGAATATCATTTTATTATTTGCAAAAACAAGATATTTGTAGGATGGTCTTGCTTTTTTATTTGTCAATGATTGGCGTATTCTTCCAAGCTACATGCTACAAGCTTTTATTTCTAGAATGTGCAATATTTGTTTAAAAGGTAACGATTTCAATTGTTGGAAACAAGATCCAGAGTATAGAGAACATGTTGGTTTATGTTTTTTTTTATTATTTAATTCTTTTTAAACAGATACACGAAACAACTTTCCATTCTTTTTTATCCTATAACTGTTTTGTTCTGTTGTAAGTACATCGTCTAGAATAGAAAATTGATCGATTATAAATATCATCTTTCATAAAATGCCTAACATGGTATTCTTTTATCTATAAACTTAAATATTAGAGCATGTCATTTGATTGCAACTATACACTATTGACAAAAATGACAAGATTTAATTTGAAAATATGTGTTTTAAAATTTATAATCTAATTACAATTTATTATTTTAACAAAGAAATATTGTAATTAGTTAAATGAATCATTAATTGTACATACAGGCTTGTATGCTTATGTTTATGTTCATGTAAAGTAACAGCTACTATCTAGTTTCATTTTAATTATCTTCATAACTTGTCGATACAATTGCATGTTTTACTCCAATATTGAATGTAATCATAATGTTTCATTTTATTAAACGTCCAACATTTAAAGCAAAAATGGTTAATTTGAAAATTGTCAAAGTGTATTTGTTATCATTCATCTGGGAAATCTTAGCAATAAAATATGCATATATGTATTTGCCACCATAATTTTCAAATTAGAGAAGTTGTTATACATGCACTTAAAACTTACATTGAAAATAGTCAATAAACGAATCAATCAAAGTGATGTCGCATAATGTGTTTGTTATACATTTCTTACGCCAAATTTGTAAATCCATCATTACAATCGGTGAAACCAGGGAGACCTTATAGTATCTACGTTTGAAAGGACAATATAAGATAAAGGCAATTTTTAGGCACATTTGGTATCTTTCGTCCCTCTTTTATTTAAATAAGCGTACTATCATTAGTTCAAATACAGTATCGCACGTTAATGCATTTTCTTTTTGTAAATACAACATAATCAATTAATCAGTGAGGATAAGTGGTACTAAACAATTTCAATAGATCTACTTGTTGAGTTTAACATACGTCAAAAGAGTACATAGAAACAGACTAGTATCAACACATGTGGACGTTTAGGTCCTATTCTAAGCATGAAAAAGAAGAAATTTGTTAAAAAGTAGTATTATACAAATATCTCCAGAAACTTCGTTTACTGTTGTTAATACCTGTCCTCAACATATCAATAAGTTCATATATATATATATAGGTGTAAGTATTGTCCTTAGCAACCCGACCACGGTAAGACGTGAAATGAGAGCGTTGTATAATCACACCATGTTGATGTCAATGAGCACAATATGTTATTCCTTTACTAATCGATGTTTCATTTTTCAAACTGGAAAGTTTCATTTGTGTATAACTTTATGCATTGCCTGATTCATATGTTATTTTAACTTGTAAACGAATAATTTTGCAACTGGGCTTCTTAGTTTACGTTTTAAATGAACTTTTTATAAGGCCGTACGCTGACCCATGGATGCTAACTTCTACGTCATGTAGCCTACGATAGAGTTGTCTCATTTGCAGTAATACCACATTTTCTTTTTTATATATTGTCAGAATTGTGTTATTGAATTAAAGATTAAATATCAATATAAGCACGAACGTGAACAATCTCTATCTCTAGTACGAAAAAATATTTGAGTCGATAATTGAATATTTCGGGATGGCCCTGGTTGCTGCTCTTGTCAATAAACTCATCATAGATACCAGAATCAAAATTTTGTACACAAGAAGCGCGATTCGTCTTCTCCAAACATTGCTTAAATGCACAGTTTTGACAATTTCCGTTGTATATAGCCTTTGTATATACCTTATTTTGGAGCAACATAAGCCCACAATACAAAATTAAGGTACTTCATATTTCTGTTTCAAATATGGAAACAGGGTTGCAAACCATCTCTTATACGTTATTCAACTTAATTTAGATATATAAGCATATCAATGCTGATTGGAGAAAACACACAAATGACATATAGTACACATTGTACGACTGTATACTGTATCTCCTATGTTCATTCCCGTTGTCTGATAGCAAGATACAGTTAGTACCTTACATATAAATCAATTGTATTAGAACGTTAGCAATGTTATATTTTCCTATGTTGAATACCCAATAGAAAGTTCTAAGCCATATGTCTTTGATTAGTTTTACAATCACTGGGTGGTAGACGTTTCGTTCAAGAGGATGTCACAAGACCAGTAGATTTTTAACATAAGATGGCATTGATATGTCAATGTCCTGTAACTGTATATTAAATATCGAATTTAACTACCCCAAGGTAAAGATTGCCATAACCGTATTTGCCTCAATTTTTCAGAATTTTCCCTTTGTAAACCTCTGCAACTTCGTTTCGATATTCATTTAAACTGTCGCGCGACTGAAGTACAAAATATAAAAGTGGTATCCTTAAAGAGCTTAACAATCCATTGATCGATGTAACTGAGGACATCGCCTTCTCAATAATCAACATGTATGTACATGAGCACTACCGACCCTAATCCTGTCGATACTTATATTTTGGCATTGCTCATGGTCATGTTTTTTCTCATATTGATTGTGACGTCTTACGACGAATTCATTGGATATAGATTGATTTATAATTCTGTGTGGGCAAATATGATTTATAAATTAATTGTAATTTTGCAGGTCTCTTTTCTCGACTTAATATAAAGCAGTATTTTGATTAAATATAAGACGCTGTAAAGTAAAGCATTTAAATCGAAAACATATTGCTAAAGAGTGTAATATTACGTTTTCTATAGGAGTGGCAAGCAAAAATTTTCCAAATCTGATTTAGCATTTTGACTCTGTGTGTTTTTCACATTCCACACTACAGTATACTGGAATGATTACAAATTGTCTATTATGATCTGACATGCGCGTGGGCTATAACCAAATGCAACTCCATTTTCATTGGCAACACAATGTATGAAAATGTGCAGTGTTTTGTCGACCAGCTTACTAGTCAGCACTTTTGTGTTGACATGTGATAATATTGATATTGGCATATTTATAAAATAGCTGTTTCCAAAAATTTGAATTGATCGAAATACTAAGGATTTTCTACCTCATGAATAAATTACCTAAGCTGTATTTGACAAATCCTTTCGGAATTGTGGGTCATCAATGCTTTTCAACTTTGTACTTGATTTGACATTTTAACTTTTTTAATTCATGTATCAATGATGTGTCTTTTGTAGACAAACAACATTGTTTCCCTCATATATTTGTTAGACTCAGATCGACGTCCAGCCTTTAATCGACGTCCGTTCCTCAAATCGACGTCCTATCCTCAAATCGTCCAATATTTGAAACTCTAATCAGACGTCATATATTGCAAACACGACGTCCGATTGATTGTAGTCGTCTTTAATCTATGTTCAATATTATAAATTACTGGACTTAATCATATACATTTTTTTCAACCGGAAATAAGTAACATGAATATTAATGTTTATCTAGATAAAAGGTTAATCCAATTGATCTGCATAATAGTGTGATTCCTACTTATAATAATAAACGACATGCATGTAAGTGTATGTCAATGAGAAAGCAACCCAACGACAAAGCAAACCAAAAAAACATCTAGGAGCATTATTCAGTCTTCAACAATAGACAAAATAAAGAAGTACAGCCAAATGTTTTAAGGGTATTATAATTCGGACTCTGTAAGGTTTTTTTTCAACAAATTTCGAAGTTTTACACCTGGAAACATATACGCAAGAAATTGCACGTATTAAGATTTTATGGTGTGCTGTTACTCCACTGTTCTAGGTTAAGTGCTCACACAAATGTTTAACCCTATATCCTTATGGACCTTTGTTTTTCAATGGTTTATGTCTGTCATATTTGTTTTTCGGAATATTTTTTTTATAAATAAGACCATCAATGTTCTCATTTGAATTGTTTACAATTTTCATTTCGTGGACTTTTATAGCCTTTGTGGTATGGGTTTTGGTCATTGTTAAAAGCCGTATGGTTTATATAAAACCAGGTTCAATCCACCATTTTCTCCACTTGAAAATGCCTGCACCAAGTCAGGAATGAATAAAGTAGTATACCGCTTATACAGAATAAGTCAGATGTTGTTCATTCGTTTGATGTGTTTTGTAATTTGATTTTGACATTTGATTCGGGACTTTCCCTTTTGAAATTAAAATTTTCCTCGGATTTCAGTATTTTTGTGATTATACTTTTTATTATTGCTCACATCCATTTGAACTCTGGTGTATAGATATTTTGTCGCATTAGAAATCATAAAAAATCTCCTTATTTTTATGTAAATTTAATAATTGATATCACAACCTGTTTACATACTTAGTGTAGTATGTAATAAATTTAAAAAAAAAGATATTTTTTTTAAATAGATCTTATTTGTCACACATATGTTTAAAGGTCTAAAGGTTTCAGCCGCTATCGGTTCAGTGCAACTTTGTATTATGTGTCCAAAACAGACGTTAAATAGAGAGGCTAAAAAGAGGACGTCGATTAGAAAGTGCCAAAAAAAATAGACGTCGATTAGATAGCCTAAAATTGGCCGTCGATTACATTTGGACGTCGATTTAAGGAACGGACGTCGATTAGAGACCGGACGTCGATCTGACTCTTACATTGTTCAATTGGCTATTTGAGATGTATAAATACGCAGCCATGTCCAGTCGGAATGGGGATATTACGTCTTATGCTTTGTATAAGCTACGTGCCATCATATCTGCACATTAAAGAACCAGTGCAACATTTAGAAAAGTCCGTAGATGACCTGTTACAATATAAAATGTCGGTCCCTATCCAACATACCTACATTTTCAAATTTTTCACTTATATATATCCGGGTCAAAGTATCTTGCAGGAAATACCCAATGCATTGACAGTTAATTTGTTCTCGTTTTGAACATGTATCAAATATTTAAAACATGACGTTAAACAAGCAGCAATCAATCAGCATTGAAATGGAAGTCTGTATCTACCTATAAGAGAAAACTGTTATTGTTTAGAAACATAACCGGTAAAAAAATATATAATCTGGAACATCAATATTGTTATTTGATAGGCGAACAAGGAAGAACATGTGTTATTTTAGAAAAACATATCTGATAGCCTGTTAAAATTAATCCTCTCGAATTCTGTTATTTGATAATTGAATAAGGAAGCCGTAAATAATATAGAATATTCAACATTTACTATATCTATTTAGATAGAATAATCACAGTGTAGGTAAAACAACAAAGAAAAAAATAAGAATGTTTTTATGTAAAGGCTTATTGATTTGTCTTCTCTGTTTTGTCGTAGCAGCTCAGGACAAAAAGGACTACACCTGTTCCATTCTTTAACTGGCAATGGACACGATTTAAAGACATTATTGAACATGGTATCTACTATGCAGGGACAGCTAAAGGGGATCGAAGCAGATGTAAAAGGCCGTCAAGGTACTCTGATTAACAGAGGTATTTTGTATGATTAATGCAAACAGAATTTCAATTACAAAATGAAACCCTGTTTTACAGACATGCGTTTGAGATAAATGTTTAATTTGATATAATTCCATCAATATTTCTCTGAAAACATTTTGACTTAAATATGAAAAAAGGAATCAAGGCGTTAATCGCGATGTAAAATCAACCCAACAACACGAACAATACCTAATACATCAACATATAAACATATCTTCATTTATATTATTAAGTGTATATATGGAAGGCCGAGACATTGGATAAGTTCCCATTTGTTTTAACATATTATTATAGATCTGTAATCAATGCTAGATACCTTAGATGACTTATAACGCTTTAAATAAAAAGAAGATATCAATAGACAATATACTTTACTAAGGATGTGAACATTTGAAAATTGACTATTTGAAAACAAAAGTGACGACATTTTACGTCAATGCTACTTTTCCTTTTAATTATAATAATTCAAAACTTTGACACAACACTTTTATAAGAGCACTTGTCAATGTATTCATAGTTTATATTCATTACTTGCAGATGGCATATGGAAAAAACAAAATAGATAGGGTTTTTTTTGTGAAATTACTAATGCAAACGCTAAGTGATGCACTCTATTTTTTTTTTTGCGAAGTTTTTTATTGATTTTAAGAAAACTCTCCACCTAGTACGGGTTTTCACATCTTTAAATTCAACAGCAGATGATAATCTGTTGGTGTTTCAACATAACATCCAGTTTTGTAAGAGTGATATATTAATTATTTTAAGTTTGACTAATTCGTATATATGTTGTAGGATATATTGGATGCTTCAGAGACCGTAATTCCATGCTTCGATCACGTATAATCAAGCATATTGCTCACCTAACATTGGAGAAGTGTCGAAAGTTATGCAGAGGATATACATTTTTGGGTTTGCAAGTAAGTAGAAATCTTTACTTGTTTTTCAATGAATAAATAATATAGAAGTAAGCAACTATTGTTCATCGTACGGCATTGAACAATAAGCAAAACTTACGCTATATACTTTTTATTTTTTTAGGTTATGTTCTTTTTGGGGAAATATGTGTTGATACAAGATCTTTTATTGTCTTTAATTTATTAAATCTTATATTAAGCTCGGGGAATTATTTGAAGATTGATATATTGAATAGTTACCAGTCTAGTGTTGAAGACCTATGTTTATCTTTAAATGATTTAATTATCATTCGTTAGGTTATATTGCTATCTTGGCGTCGTATACATTTGTGTAACACCTATTCTTCTCATAAATTTATAAATCATAATTTGTTAAAAACTATATCTGGTTTAATGATAATACCAATACAGTTATGCAAACTAACAAATAAACCATGTACTCTCAGTTTAAAATGTGATTATCTGTGTTTTCATTTAAAGTATAGTAATGAATGTTTCTGTGGGAACACCATCGACTCTGCCAATCACAGACCTGCTCCAGAGAGAGAATGTAACATGAAATGTAGTGGGGAAACCCGAATGTGTGGCGCAGGAGATAGAAATTCAGTTTATAGAGGTAAGGAATGCTAAATGATGTATTGTTTCGAAATCTGTTGTTTATCATTCGTGGTCTTTTACTTTTTTGTCATGGTTTTTAGAGTCAGAAGACTTTTTCTTCTTTTTTTCACATCTTTCTATTTCACATTTTGTGCTTTTTTATTGTTCAATATCAGCATTTAATCTACCAATAACGTTATCATCTATGTTAAGTCCTAAAGGGCTTTCATACCAGTTTAAATATTTGTGTATGTCTCAGCTTTGAAAACGAGACATTAACCAATCCACTATACGATAATTCGTTATCACCTGATACGACTCACAAACTGATCAGGCAGAATACAAAGGGTGTTGACTGCTAGCAATTTTGGAGCATCTGAATTCATCAATCGTTGTTAGTAGTCCTGGTGTTTTGGTTGGTATTAATAGTTTTATGGAATGTTGTTAAACGTTATGTTTTGCCTTAAACATTAGTAATGATTTGTGATAAAGTATTCGTTGTGTGATCGGCACGATGTTACATTCTTGAAATAATTCTCTTGAAGGTTTGTTATAATCATGTTCGTTTTGCAGTTTTAGTAAACTATCTAATAGAAAGTTATTACAGTTTCCCCATACTGAACAACAATAATCTGGTAAAACGTAAGCGTTTTAGTACATTTGTCTAGCTTTGTGATTTAAATATTTCTTTATCCTTTTTAGTAAAGCTAAAGAAGAGTTAACTTTTTTGATTATATGATCGATATGAGAAGACAAAGATAGAGATGCATCAATAAAAATACCTAGAACCTTTTCACATGTTCAGATAATTCAACGGTCTAAAAATTATACTATATGTGTACTTTTCCGCATAAGAATTCATCAATATCTTAGTTTTAAATTTATCAGTCCTCTTTAACATTACTATAACAAAGCATTAATAGATACCAGATACTCCCGTTTACCCAATAGGTTCTACCTCTCATCGATTTTCAAAATTAAAGCATGTGATATTAGGAAGGACAAATACATTCAAATCTAAAATGACATTTTATTTTGCAGTGAAGAATATAGAGTGAAAGATACTTGTTGATGCTGTATCGTTTATAAGAAGATTTCGCCAAGAACAAAACCATTCAATTTGAGTCTCCAGTAAAATTTTATTCGCATTGTAATACTAGTTAATAGTTAGATTTTTTGTCTAAATATAATGAATATCTTCAGTTTATGTCAATTTTGATTTGTTATACAATGTAAATTATAACGACTGTTTTTTTTTAAATACATTAAAAATCTTCATTTTATATACCTTGTTGATTTGTTGATTTCTCTAAAACCATGACACATCACCTCGTTGTATCCTGCATGTGTGTTTTTGTGATATATTGTCAATACCGCTCGTCTAACTTGAATTTCGTTAGTCGAGTGATCCTTTACTCGTTGATATTATCCAATGGTTATAACACAGTACAAGACGTATTGTGTAATGTAAATTTGGTAGTTTTCATAGCAACTCCACTTCAAGAAAACAAAGATGCCCATTTATGAAATGAATACGTACAAACTGTTACATTGCTTATTCTGCTTTCGTCTCAAATTGATACGGGAATCACTGGCTGAATAGGGTAATATAAGCAAGCCAAATACAATCGTATGCAAACATCCTTGTCAAGTCATATTCATATTCATGTTGTGCCTATTTCGATACTTTGTTCGGTCAGAAGATTGATATGACAAGTTACAGCATCCAACACTGATTGTGTTTCGAATACTTTCTGAGAATTTACAAGCCTTTTCAGATACTTAAATGAGCCTTTCCTGTATCGGCGTAGGCTACATACTTTTAAAAGTGTCAAATTCAACCTCGACCATTATTCAGAGGTTTCTAGAAGGTTGTGCAAAATACAAATGACTTTGTTGAAACATATATGATTGAAGCCTGATAAATCTGAACAAGATCAAAAAGTACAATCTCAAAAATACTGAACATTAAAATCAATTTTTTAGAATTAAAATTTAGTTTTGTAAATTAAATACTCACCTTCATAAATTTAGATATCAGTCCACTCGCTGCATTATTCAACCGGAAACCAGCCAGAAAAAGAACCATGACCCCGTGACAACCTCTCCCACCTGACACCTGTGTGTCCTAAACCTTCATCATTTATTCCTTAAAATGCTAGGCACTAAGGGGGGATGAAGGGGAGGAGGGAGGGACCTCTGATTTATGAAGGTGAGTATTTAATTTACAAAACTAAATTTTAATTCTAAAAATTTGATTTTTATTACATTAAATACCTCACCTTCATAAATTTAGATAACAGAATTTAACGAAGAGCTGAATCCCCATCACTAGGAGGAGGAAAAACAACCTGTTGAGCAGCAACTAAAGGCCCTAAAGAATAGAGGTTGTCACAATGAAGAGGCATGGACCGTAAATAATGGTTATAAAAGGCACTATCAGACCTCCAAAAACCAGCTGACATGATTTCCGACATAGAGGAGGAATTAAAAATGTTCCAAGAAGAGGCTAAGGCTCTTACTTCATGTGCTTTAACTTGATGTTTAACTAAAACTTCAGAAGAAGCAGACTTATAGGCCAAAATGACAGTATTGCAAATCCAGGTAGAAATGGTTTTAGCAGAAATGTCAGAAATTCCTTTTTTAATAGGAATGAACAACCTAGAAGAACCAGCAGATCTTAATTTAGCTGAAGACGCTAGGTAAACAAGCAAGGCTCTCACTGGACACAAAAACTGATTATCCGCTGTAGGAGGTAAAGCAGGAACAGTAATACAACCAGAACCTTTATCAGGTAACTGGTTCTTTGCTAAAAAAGATGGATCAGTGAGAAGAGTAACTGAAGACTTATCAGACGCAAAGCGGAGACAAGACTCAGAAATTGACAAAGCATGAATCTCACTCCTTCTGCGACCAGTAGCCAAAGCTATCAGAAAACAACATTTATAAGATAAAAATTTGAAGGAGGCTGAATGTAAAGGTTCAAAAGGTGGAAACTGTAGAACCTTTAAAACCAAACCTAAGTCCCAAGAAGGAACCAAACGCCTTTGACGAGGTCTATTAAGGCAAAAGTTTTTTATCAATAATGACAAAAACTCATTATCCCCAAAATCAGAGCCTCCTGAAAGTGATATTGTTCTGGCTATGGCAGATCTATATCCCTTTATAGTAGAAGGAGAATAACCTTTCTCCTCAAAAAGGTAAAGAAAGAAATCCGCTAACTGTTGTACAGTAACAGAGAGTGGATTAATCTGCTTCGACAGACACCAAGTACAGAAGATAGACCATTGAGTCATAAACTGCTCCTGTAGATTGTCTGACTGATCCTGAGATACGCTTGGTTGCTCCCTCAGAAAAGCCTCCCTTTCTGAGGGAATTCCTGACAACAACCAAGCGTGCAGATGGAGATTCTGCAGACCCTGATGCAGTTTTCTTCCTTTGAATTGAGACAGTAGATCCTCTCTTAGAGGCAGACAAAGGGGCTTCGCACAACACAGAAGTAGTAGTTCTGGGAACCAAGACTGTCTTGGCCAAGCCGGAGCAATAAGAATGGTCTTGCATAGGTCCCTCTGAATCTTGTGCAAGATCTTTGGAAGAAGACGAAAAGGAGGGAACATGTAACTGAACATTCCCTTCCAAGATAGGGTCATAGCGTCTACTGCCCAAGCTTTCTCGTCTGGAATGGGAGAAACGTAAGTCTCCAACTTGTGATTCAGACTGGTGGCAAAAAGATCTATATGAGGACGATCCCAACGAAGAATGATCTCCTGAAACACTGATGGATGAATTTCCCATTCTGTGTTCACTGGAACACGGGAACGGGAGAGAGCATCCGCCAGAAGATTTTGACTGCCTGGAACATGTCTCACTGACAGAATTAAATTGAGACTGTGACACAGAAGAAGAATTTCCTTGCTCAGATGATACAGAGAAAAGGAATGGGTCCCCCCTTGATTCTGAAGATAAGCCACTACTGTGGAGTTGTCCGTGGCAACCAGTAGTGACTGACCCTGAATCACAGCCTGAAACTGACGGAGAGAAAGAAACACAGCTCTCATCTCTAGAAGATTGATGTGTTCTTCCAACCGAGCACCTGACCAAAGGCCTGATGCTATCCTGCCCTCCAGATAAGCTCCCCAACCCATCAGACTCGCATCTGTGAACAAAGTTAGGCTGGGGTCTGGAGGATCCAACAAAACTCCCTTCCGAAGATGTTTTTCCTGAAGCCACCATTGAAGATGAGGTAACAACCGAGGAAGGATGGGAACAGGTGCCTCCCACAACTGAGAAATTGGGTGCCAAAACTCCGACAGATACCACTGGATTGGACGAATGTGTAGACGTCCTAGTGGAATGACGTCCATGATCGAAATCAAGAAACCCACCAGCTGAAGCAATTGACGAGCTGGGACAGATGAAAACTGAGTCAGAGCATTGACTAACTGACGTACCTTGACTACCTTCTCTTCTGGAGGAAGCACTAGCCCCAAATCTGTCCGAAAATGTTCTCCCAGGAAATTGAAACTCTGACTGGGAATTATCTCTGATTTTTCCCATGAAATCAAAAAACCCAGTCTCAGGAGTAAAAGGATAGACAAATTGGTGTGTTCCTCCAAAAGAGATCGGCAATGATTCTTGATGAGAGAATCGTCTAGGTAGGAGTGAATGAGTACTGCCTGAGTATGAAGATAAGACACTACCGTCTGAAAAATCCTGGTAAAAACTAGGGGTGCAATAGCCAGGCCAAAAGGCATAGCCTTGAAACTGTAAACCTTGTCTGCCCAAACCAGTCTCAGGAAATGACGAAACTTGTGAGAAATCGGGATGTGAAAATAGGCGTCCATCAAATCTAGAGAGGTTGTCCAAGTTCCTAAATGAATTGTCGACCTGATAGACCTGTTGGTCTCCATTTTGAAATGTGGGACCACCAGAAACTGATTGAGAACAGAAAGATCTAGAACCGGTCTCATTTTCCCGTTCTTCTTGGGAACCAAGAACAGCCGGGAATAAAACCCTAGATGAAAAGGAGGATTTACCTCCTCCAACACACCCTTCTGAATAAGAATGTTCACCTCGTCTTGTAACAACTGATTCTTTTGAGAATCCTTTGTCACTGACAGATTGATTGGAACAGGAGAAAGAGGAGGCTGTTCCAGAAACTGAAGTTCCAATCCCCTCCGTAAAATCGAAAGTACCCACTTGTCTGAAGTTATCAGAGCCCATTGATCTAGAAAGTGGGACAGCCTGCCCCCCACTGGAAGATGAGGAAGAGGAGAAGTATAATTTTCCTCTTCCAGTGGGGAACGATTCAACGGAGGGGACAACACATCACTTACCCTGCTTCTTTCCCTTAACAACTTTAGCTTTCTTCCCACTAGAATAGTTGGGACGAGAAAAAGCTGGCCTCTTCGTAGACTGTGAAGAAGAGGAGGTAGAAGCCTTGGGTTGATGAGAAGAAGAAGGATTGTTAACCTGAGAAGTCTTGACAAATCTTTTCCCATCAGTGACCTTCACATCCACCTTGACAACAGGAGGGGCCTTATTCACCTCCTCCTGTAACTGCTCTAAGGAAACAGAGAACAACTTGTCCTTAGACAAAGGAGAACTGACAAGTCTCTGCTGAAGAGCTTCAGAGACAGTTGATTTTTCAAGAATCTCCTGTCTCTTAGCAAGAGTAAAGTTGGCCACAGTACCAAGAAGAAGGAATTGAGACATTCCAAGACTCTTGTCTACCTGAAGCAGCATAGACCTCAAATCTGAAAATTCCTCCCCTTTGTCCTTTAAAAGAGACCCAGCTGCTGACAAAAAGTGCTCAGCCGTCTCAAAAACAAAAGTCAAACACCTCAGATTATTCTCTGACTTGACATAAGAAGCTTGAGAAAGTCTGAGGCCATCCAAAGGTTTCGAACCAAGCAAACTAGAAAAAGCCCGGTCACAAGCAGGAGCCGACATACCCAAGGAAGATCCATGGATCTCAAAGTCCTTAGATCTACACCTCCCTGGGTAAGAGGCAGGTCCGAAACCAGAGAACTTACTACCACCAGTTTTGCTAGTGTTAGCAAGATTCTCAGCCAGAGAAGAGTTTACAAAAGACAAAGCAGTTGTAAAATGCCCCGACTCTGGGAAAGAATAATACCCCTTAGACTCTGGCTTGACTATACCTGAGCAAGCCATGAAATCCGAAGGAGTAGAAGAAACTCTAGGTGGAGACGACATGGGCATATCCGACATATCCCTACGAATAGAATAGACCAGACTCCTAAGGCAATCTGAAGTGCCTGAAGAAGGCTCCTTAGGAACGAAAGCATCTCCCTCTGTGCTTACTACACTGTCAACATCAGAATAATGAGAATTACCACCTTGGTCATCCAAAAAATTACCTTCCTGACTTCTAGGAGCCAAAGAAACTGAGTCGTCTTCCAACAACTGTCTAGGAGGTCTGGGAGGGTCCTGTGCAGGATCCTGAGACAGACCCCTAGACTCCATAAGATCAAGCCTGTTACCAAATTCCAAGAACTTAGCATTAACTGTAGCTTGTATCTTGTGTATGGCGGTGGTAAGACTCCTCATCTCATCCTTAAAAGAGGATGACTCTGAAGAGGGTCTACCACCAAACCCCTGACCAGACCAAACTGATTGAGCCAAATACGGATCAAAAGGCTGGGGATAAGGCGGCAAGTTGGGCATACCCATAGGCATGGGAGGGTAGGCAAAATTCATGGGCCACCTAGTCCGAGAAAAGGGGTCACTCCTGATGCCAGCTGGTAGTGTCTCCTGCCTGCTTGTCGTGCAAGCCACAGGAGACGTTGGTATCTCTGCAGGCCTAGTTACGGTATGTGATACCCTGCTAGGCCTAGATAGCCTCAACTGACTAGCACCAGGAGCGAAAGGCATAGTCCTGACAGGAACAGGTTCTGAGTCCTGTTCCATACCGACACCCGAAACACCTGGAATAAATTCCAAACTTCTATCCAAAAAGTCATCAGAATGGGTGGCCGAACGCCAAGGGGACAACAAATTACCATTGGAAGTGTGAATTTGACTGTCACTTACCTCTTGGGTAGCTGAAGCTGGAATTTTATCCATAATATTCAGATAAAATTATTATAAAATTATCCAAATATACTATAATTATTAACAAAAATATCAATATAAATATATAAATTATCAACTTGTTAAACTGTTTGCAAAAAATAAACTTTTTCCTCCTCCAGAAAAACGTGCAGCATGCGTTGTTGAACCGGAAAAAATGATGAAGGTTTAGGACACACAGGTGTCAGGTGGGAGAGGTTGTCACGGGGTCATGGTTCTTTTTCTGGCTGGTTTCCGGTTGAATAATGCAGCGAGTGGACTGATATCTAAATTTATGAAGGTGAGGTATTTAATGTAATAAAAACAAACTAGGGAAAATCAATCATCTGGTAAAAGAACGATAACTCGGTTTTAAATAATGTTTCATTGGCCATGTATGTGTTACTTTTTTTGCGCCGCCTTGTATTTTCTTTAAAGGGGTAGTCAATTGAGATTGGAAATATGCAATATATCGAAGAGACAGCAACCCGACCAAAAAGCAGATAACATCATGTGTGAAACTTTTATATACGCGCAAGTTGATCAAACATCAATGGGTTAATATATAAAAAAATAAAGAAGTTAGTAGTATACCGGTGTTCAAAAGTCATCAACCGATTGAGAGAAAAAAAATCCGTGTTAAAAAAACTGACACCGAGGGAAACACATAAACTATAAGAGGGGAGCAAAAGAACAGCAGGTTCACTAAGGTGCATCGAAAACATACGACAACATACATACAAACGATCTATTTGAGTATTACAATGGCAAGCCGTTTTACTATCTTTTTGAATTTCAGGTATCTTATATAAAATACAAGATATATTATATAATATATAAGATATATTATATAAGATATAAGATATAAGATATATTATATAATATATAAGATATATTATATAATATATAAGATATATTATATAATATATAAGATATTTTATACAATATATAAGACATCTCCTTTAATATATAAGATATATTATTAAGGTATAAGATATCTTATACAATATATAAGACATCTTCTTTAATATATAAGATATCTTATATAATTTCATTTTTATAAGATATATTATAAAATTTCATGTTTTTAAGATATCTTATATAATTTCATTTTTATAAGATATCTTATATATTATATAAGATATCTTCTAAAATTTATAAGATATCTTATAAAGTATGTGAATAAAGGCAACAGTAGTATACCGCTGTTCAAATGCATAAATCGATAGAGAAAAAAAATCCAGGTTACAAACTAAAACTGAGGGAAACGTATCAAATATAAGAGGACTACGACACAACAGAGACACAACACCGAAATGTAACACACAGAGAAACGAACTATAATGTAACAATGGCCATTTTCCTGACTTGGTACAGGGCATTTTATGAAAAAATGGTGGGTTGAACCTGGTTTTGTGGCATGCCAAACCTCCCACTTTAATGGCAGCGTTAATTATACCATTAAAATTACAACAATACACGACACGGTTACAATAAATAAACAGATAAATTGGAGAAAATATAGGACAGAGAAACAAACGAATAATAGCCATCCAAAGGTAACAGGTTAAAACATATTTTATACACCAGACGCGCGCTACGTCCAAACAAAACTATGCTCAGATGTAAAAAGATGAGATATCTTCAAATAGTTTTTTTATATATATCTTATATAATTTATCAGATATCCTCTGAAGTTTATTAGATATCTCTTATGATAGTTTATAAGATATTTAATATAGTTTATAAATAAAGCAACAGTAGTATACAACTGTTTGAAAATCGACGTGGAACAGGACATTTTAAAACAAATGGTGGAATGAACCTGTTTTTGTGGCTAGCCAAACCTCGCGCTTGTATTGCAATGTTAAATATAACACTAAATGACAACATTACATGACAGGACTAAAGTACAAATAAATGCGAAAACATTTAGGATAGAGAAATACACAAATAAACAATCCACAGAACATTTAGACATGCTTATAGTTATCAAAGGTATCGGGCATATAATTTAATACTCAAGACGCCGTGTTTCGTCTACATAAGACTCATCAGTGACACTCAGGTCAAAATAGTAAAGAAAGCCAAACAAAGATGAAGAGCATTGGTGACCTAAAATTCCAAAACGTTGTGCCAAATACGGCTAAGGTTATCTATACCTGGGATAAGAGAATCCTTAGTATTTAAAATAATTCATTATTTTGAAAAATAGTAAATTTATAAACATTTATAAAAATGACCATATAATTGATATAATGTTAACACTGAAGTGGTGACTAACCATAGAATAAAAACGAACACGTAGATAAGATCGATAGATTTCTAAACAAAATTATATAGTTAAAGATTAGGTTTGATATTATGGTATTTGATGTATTTAATAACAATTACAATACTTTTAATGTAGAATTATGTTAGTAATTAGATAATTAATTGTATTATTTAGCTATGTCGGTATTTCTTTAAATCAAACTGTAAAACAAATAAATCGTGTGCGTTTAGTTGGTCCAAATTAAAATCCTATAAATTAAATTGGTGAATAATTATTTTAACATTAACATTCGAATAGAAAATTAAAAAAAATAGAATTACACTTACAAACGATAAGACTTTTAACAATATCTGATCAGAATAACAGATACAATAACATAACTAAATACATGAATGTTGGATAACAGATACCGTGACGCGTCTGATAGCAATGCGCATTTTCAATCAGCAAAACAGTCACATTCGGGAATAGGTCTCATCCACTAAATAAGAGATCAGACGACGTAAATAGCAAACCACCATCTAAGACGTGGTAAAAATGTTCTTCGTTAGTTTATACAAAGACATATCGTATGGATCAACCAATTCGTGAGATGGTTTCCATAAGATTTACGGAGTGTCATTTAAAATATATCCTTTTCATAACTTTGTTACAGCGAATGGAGCACACTCCTTTATATGAAGTCTGTATAGTTTGAACATGCACGAGCATAACCTATCAACTTAGATATGTAAACACCATACGAAGGGTCATAGGGTATGTAAGAGCTGATAAATGGGAAATTGATAATTGGAAGTTGATATCGTCCCCTTTGTAATAGATGTTAGTGTGAAGTCGTCCATCTGTTTCAATATTTAGGAAAAGATCAAGGTATGAAGCAGTCCTTCTAGTATCAGTAGTATCCTTTCTTTATTGCAAGTGCACTGGGATATATGAGATGTTAGTTTTTGCTGAAATTAGACATCATCAATATATCTGAAACTAGAATTAAAAAATTTTGCAAGTTGCTTTTTCTTTTTGTCTTTTAAATAGTTCTGAAAGAATTCTGCTTCATACGAGTACAAAAACAAATCGGCCAGAAGGTGTGCACAATTAAAACTCATTGGAATACTCACTGTCTGTTGAAATGTCAAACCTCCAAACTCAACAAATATATTGTAGATCAAAAAGTCCAGCATTTTGATAATATCATCTTCAATATATTTTCCGGTAGTTTCAGTGTGGTTCTTCACAACATAATAGTGCAGCAGCTACAAGCAATTTTCAGAAGAATTGTGCACATCCTGCCACAAGCATGAAGTTTTACATAAACCTTTCTCAACCATTACTATTTCGATATTGGTCTGATTTAAGTATAATGTCCGCCATATTGAATGTTATCGGAAGTGGTTAACTTTATAGAATGCCTCCCTATCTCAAATGAAAGAGAAAAAGCTTTGTTCCAAATTTCTTGCTTGTTGCAGGATGTGCACGATTTTTCACGAAACCGCCGTACTGTAAGAATTATTGTAGCCCAAAACAAGAAATTTGTATGTACGATTCCAAATTTTATAGAAAAAGCAATGTTTTGTGTGATGGTGAAGTCGATCTATCAACTAAGTATGGGAAATAGTAGTGTAAAACGTCGAACAATAGAAAGTCTATATGTTGCTGCAAAATTGCAGAGATTGTGATCCAACTATAAGCAATGGATCTTTAGATTTTTTGAGAATCCGTATCTGATTAACGCCACTGGTAGAATATATCTCATCACAATATTTTTGAAGGCCATCTTTTACTATAGAAAGAATACTAGACATTACTTTAGAAAGATGTTTAGTCGAACATTTTGATGATCCATGTATATATCGTTCCTTATATGGAGTTTTGTGAAGTTTTGGTACCCAATATAATGACGGTAAATTGTCTTCGTTTTCTTTTATGTTGATTTCAAAAGAAGGAAGGACACATTTGTGATTTTGTACAATTACATCCTTTGTAAAAAGTAAAATCACAAAAATACTGAACTTAGAGGAAAATCAATTCGGAAAGTCCATAATCACATGGCAAAATCAAATAACAAAACGCATCAAAAACGAAGGGACAAAAACTATCATATTCCTGACTTGGTACAGGCATTTTTAAATGTAGAAAATGGTGGATTAAACCTGGTTTTATAGCGCTAACCCTCTCACTTTGATGACCGTCTCATCAAATTACGTTATATTTACATTGATATTGTAAATGATGATAAAGATTATGTAGGATTACAAGTTGTTTTGTTTATTCCAGTCTCTTTTATGAGACATTGCAAATAATGGCTTTTACATACGAAGACAATATCATTGGAGGCATTATCTGCTGGAACAATGACATTTTTGTCATACAAAGAAAGTAAAGCAGCAGCAACCCCCAGATTCTTGAAAGGGTTGGCAACCCTTGTGCTCATAGTACATCGTAGTTCCTGAATGCGCCTCTGAATGCATGATCGATTAGCTTCCAGTGACAAAAAAGGGAAAATATGCTACCTATAGGAACAAGTGGTCGGTACTCTGTGGGTCTCTTATTGACAACGTATTTGTTGAATTTGGAGGTAGACTAATCAAAATAAATGTCATCGTTAGATAGGCCTATGGGAATGAACTGTGCAACTCTCTTTGCCGCCCCCTTCTTATTTTGATATGAGTTGAAGTTCCTTTGGACACTTGTCAAAAACACGAAGATCAAAGAAGTCTGATCATTTAATTTTATATTCAGATATGTTGATGATGTTCTTTCAATTAACAATTCAAATTTTTCTGATTGGGTTGCATCAATATACCGGTATAGATATTGTAGTATATGGTCTAGCGAGCCGGGTACAGTGCAACGCGATTTGGTGTCACGATATCTCAGTATCATGAATTCGAATCCCGGCCAGAGAAGAACAAAAAACTTGATTTACAGATCTAAGATTGTTAGGCTGTTATTTAGACGAACTGTATATACAGAATGTGTTTTGGGTCCTCAATGCTCTTCAACTTTACACTTGGTTGGCTTTATTACTATTTTGATATGAGCGTCACTGGTGAGTCTTATGTAGAAGAAACGCGCGTCTGGCGTATTAAATTTTAATCCTGGTGCTATATTCAGTCTTGTATCACCATCACTGCTGGTGATCCGATGGATAAAATCTATTGTAGAGTCGTCACTGGTTCAGACGTACTCATTTTTAATTATTTCTGTTACTGTATCTTTTTACTGACATTAATTTGTAGGATTCTTTACAATAGATAATTCAGCTGATCTGTAACAATTCCATCTTCATGTCTTGTATATGATGTACTGTGCCACGATTAAAACTGACGAATAAAGGTAAGACCCTGCCGATACAAAAATGATGAACCAGGGGTATGTTCTTTTACTAAAGAAAGTTCATCGGAAGACCAAGACCTTATTGATAAATATTCCGTACCAACTTTATAAATAGATTCTGGGTACTGACGTTGTTTATCATCTCAGTCAATAACGTGTTAAAGTATTCTTTTATTTGTCTTTTTGAATATTACTTAAACTTTTTAGTGCATTTTGTGATATCCAATTCACGTGGTTCGGTACTTGTTTATCCCGTCATTAATGCCTGCTATTGTAATTTTTTGTATTTTTGCTTTCATTTTCCCTAACTAGTATATGCTTTGTCTGTATGCCTTTTCGTTTTTCATATGTGTTTGTTTTGTTAAGGTTATAACACAATATTCACTGTTGTACCCCTATTTTGACATTTTTACCTTTTATGTATGTTTGTTTTGATCACAATATACTGGAATTTTATGCGACTGTCATACAAGAGAGAGGTATAGCTAGCTATAAAACCAGGTTTAATCTACCATTTTCTACATAAGAAAATGTCTGTACCATGTCACGAATATGACAGTTGTTATCCATTCGTTTGATGTGTTTGAGCTTTTAATTTTGACATTTGATAATGGATGTGAAGTTAGCAGCCGGTTGGTTATTCGATATTCGTTTTTAAAAATTTTATTTGAAAATCATAAAAAAAGTCAAAATGCAGAAATCGATGGGTCACTGTGAAAACTGTTGAATATAAAAAAATAAAGGGTGGCAGGTAGGTGAAGCTTACATAAATAAAGAGATAAATGAAAAATGAACAAATTGATACCCGATTTATATAATTCCAATGCTATCAGTCGGCACCAGAAGCGACGAAGCAGCGCATCTATTTTGGACGGGCAGATATCCACTTTTTGATATGGGACGAGCTCTGACGTTCCACGGCCCCAACTTGTCTGGCAAAACAGCCGTTGGACGTCAGAGTAATCTCGGACTACCCATCAAGTTGTCTTAAACTCTCGATGTCCTCGAATGTAAACCCTTATCAACGCTTATGTAAGTTGAATATTTGTCTTTATGATATATAGAATTTTACCAATAAAACAACATCAAAAATGTTATTTTATATCTAATATTTCTTAAAACAAAAACAAAACCCGATCACTCTAGAAACATTTAGAAATATAAATAGAAATAAATATGGAAAGCCCAAAAAACAGATATCCCATAATATTGTAAACCTACTACCTGAGACCGCTTAAATGACGGTCAGACCTCCCTGTTCTTTCAATGTACACAAAATTGGACGAATGCATAGACTCTGTATATATGGGTCATTTTCAAAAACTGTCGAATTTTCAGTACACCCATGCTAAAATTTTTATTTCTAATGGAAATTTCAGTTGTAATGGTTTAAATGAAAGCTTGTCGGATTTGGGATTCAGAACATTAATAATAAACACACCTTACATCTATTTTGATAAGATTAAACTGCATTTAAGTCCAATTTTTGGGGTATTTGTGTGCGTACATTGTCAGAAAAACACATTTCAAATGATTTTTATCCGATTTTCTGATCACCTTGATATTTGCAAAAGGGACTTTTTAAGAACGTTAATTATAATTCTAACGAAAAAAGGTAGCTTCTTTATCATTGTATGTAACAGATTATGTACAAACTAAATTCAATCAGCGTACAGGAGGTTCATGTCTATCCTGTTACCGCTACTTAAATCAGTCGTTAAATTATTCTCCCTATGAATATTGAATCAGTCAGTGTTGATTTCAAAAATGCAAAGTAATCTTTACATTTAAAACGCCTCGTTTCTTGAACGACAGTGTACAGAAAAGAAATTTCAAGACATTTAGTGAAAAAATAGATTGATTAATTACACTAACAGTATGGTTCTAAAAAGTGCAATAACGTGTTGGAAACCAAATTCACAATAGAAAACCATAATCACTTCACCAAAGGGAGTAGTTATTTCACAACAGCAATCAAAAACGAAGAAATTTGTCTATTCTGTTATGTCTATCCTGTTACTATGGTTGCTATGGTTACAGTAACAGGATAGACAATTATAGACAAAAACGTCGTTAATTTTTTTTTATCTTAACATGTAGGTGGAAAACGAATGAAATATTTCATTGTTTGAACTCATCTTAAGGTTATAACGTCTTAATCTTCCCAATTAAGCATTTGCAGGTGCAATACTGATATCGGTAACAGGATAGACAAAAAGGTAACAGGATAGACTTTTATATAGTGATATATCAGAAACGTACGTTCCTGTTACCAACGAAATAAAGAGAAAAGTAAATTAACTTATGAGGGATTTACTTGATGTTGGGTTTATTTGAAAGGGTGAAAAAAGGCCGAACAATATAAATTGCTATCTTAGACTTGCATTACTGGTGGTAATTTTTACAACCTTTGAAAACCAATTTTTAGAGCCATTTTTCAGTACAACCTAGAAAATTGGCAAATAATCTATTATTTTACAGAATGAATATATATAGAAGTTTATTCTCTTGAAAACCCTCTAATTGGTAACGTAAAACAAGCTTAACATTTTATCAAAACCTTTTCTTAATAACCCAAAACTTCGTTTGAAAGTGGTAACAGGATAGACAAAATATTGTACCACCGAACAAAAAATGTTTCAAGACATTCTTGTATGACATCATTAAGATTGCATCTTAAAGTACTGTTTATTTTGATTTGCTTATGTAGAGGGTTGTTTGAATAAGTAACTTTTAATTTCAAAATTCGACATTTTTTTTAAATGACCCATATACAGATTGTTTCAAAAGGATTTCCGAGAATAATGTTATCTTCGATATCTACGGAGGGCTTAGATTGTCACTTTTCAGCTAAAAATTGTCAAAATTTCAGGACAAAGGGCACAGGGCAATGGTGAGAACCCCCTGATCTCTTAATCTGCCCAATATTGAGCAGACATTTAGTTAATATGTAAATACAAACGAGACTAAAAGGGATTTGGGTACACTTCCTGATAAGGGACTTTCCGTTTTGAATTTTTCTCGGAGTTTGGTATTTTTGTGATTTTACCTTTTCAATGGAGGCGGCGTATAGGTGGCACGGTAGTATTTGCATTCCAGAATTTAGTTTGTTCTTTTGTGTACGCTACTTAGGTAAATGTATCTAAACAGTGTGATTGGACAAAAAATACAGTATCAACTGAACATACTTTCCCAAACTGAGGGATGAATCAGGTGTAGAAAAATATGAAATAATTTTACATACAGATGAAAATGAATTTTTGAGAATTTTTTTAAATTTTGTATTCACTGCACCGTAAAACACCTAAAAGTACTAGTGGCCTTAGGTTTTTAAAAATAGCATAAAAAGTAAACGGTCATGATACATATTCAAATTCATTTCTGAATAGTAAAATGAAAGTACTTCAGTTAACTGTGAATGTAGAATATTTTGCAGTGTTAAAAAGTGGTGAAAATTTTAAAAAGGCTATCATTATCCCTTATGGGCCAGGAAATACTACCGTGCCACCTATATGTATACAGTCAAAATTTAAACGAACACATCAAGATGCTATGATTAGCTTTGTGCGATTCGGAACTACATGACAGTATGTTTTATATTTTTTCTTTGGTCACATTTTTGGAAGGCGTTTTTTATTTTTATAGCCAAAACCTGTTTCGAGTGATTCTCACCAAGCAGTGATGTGGTCGTCAATGATGGTAATGGTTATATTTAGTCGCTTGGCTGTGGTTTGTCGATCTCAAATGACGAAGAGAAAAATATCTGTCTTATATTCATAGTCATTGCATTCGAATTCCAAACATTTTTGTATAATAGCTTTTCTGATTAACTGTCATACTTTTTACCACATTTACACTGTAAATGATTCACAGTATGAAAAGTCTTGCAGGATACATTGCAAAATATACAAATTATTTTATTCCTTCTTTTTGCAGACGTGACAAAGACATAGCATATAAATCTAGTTAAGTTAACCTATAAAAAAAACTTGCTTTTCTGAATATATTTTTTTTCTTACAAAGACATACTGTATGTTTCATTAGCAACTGCAATAATTCCATAAATTAGTGATCATTAGTATTAAACGGAAACTGCTTATAATAAGAAATTAAGAAAATGGCTCAATCAAAAAGAAAATGCAGACAGCATAACAAGAGCCAGAGTGTTTAATAGTTATCAAATGTACCAGGATTACAATTTAATACGCCAGACGCGCGTTTCGTCTACATAAGACTCATTAGTGACGCTCCACTGATCGGACGCAACAGTAAATGTTTTTCTTTTTCTTTCTGGGAATGATACATGCTTTTGTCAAACTGTTTATTGAAGATTCTAGCGCTATAGCGATTCAATCCAACACATTTGAGTTTTTTCTGTATGGTTTTATGTATGAACATAATGTCTAATTAAACCTTCCTTTTTATTTGTTGTCTCACATTCCGTTACAATAGAAATTCTGCAAAAAAAATGTACAATTCTTTGTATGTGTATCAAGATGATTGTGTATTCCCTAGCGAGTGAGTAGGTAAGGTCTTTGTGCGTCCTTTTTTCCTTAAAGGCAACAGTAGTATACCGCTTTTCGAAAGTCATAAATCGATAGAGAGAAAATAAATCCGGGTTACAAATTAAAAACTGAGGGAAACACATCAACTATATGAGGAAAACAACGAAACAACAGAAATAATTTCCATGATATTATTTGCATATGTTCAAGTGTTCCATCCATATTTCAGCATGTGTCCCTCCTCGTATTTTTGATGTATTATCAGGTGTATGGCATACATATGAAGGTCCTTACGGTGTTTTTCTATCATCTAACTAAAAAAATTGTACTATATGTAACATATTGGAAGGTAGTACTGGAGAAATCTGCATGTATGTTGCCCTCTGCTAACCTGGTCCCAGGCATTCAAATATTCTGTTGCTCCATTTGAATTAACTTTTTATTTTGAATTTTTGTTCCTCTTTATTTGTTATTTTCGTGGGATTTTGTCTGATGCTTGGTCCGTTTCTGTGTGTGTTACATTTTAGTGTTGTGTCGTTGTTCTCCTCTTATATTTAATGCGTTTCCCTCGGTTTTAGTTTGTTACCCCGATTTTGTTTTTTGTCCATGGATTTATGAGTTTTGATCAGCGGTATACTACTGTTGCATTTATTTACCTTATCATAATGTGCATGTTGTTCGTTCAAAGCATGTAAATACAACGCACGAAACGTTGTACTGTCTGTGATCCTGCTTCGGTTTCTTAGAGCGAGGCAAAATGGTCTGTTCTCTGTTTTATCTTCCATGCATTATCCTTATAATGTTGTCAAAAGGTTGTTTAAAATTTTACGCAAACAATTATAAGTTGACTTAGTTTTACCAATAATAGTGTAGCTCTGCTGCTAGAAACATGATGTTGGTCCCCTTAAACAGGCTACTCTATTCCCCAATATGCCAAAACATTCTAGAAAATCTACAATACTAGTAGATGTCGGGAATATACAAGCTTGGTTTGCTAGAAACAAATGGTAATGGCGCTTTCCACAAGTTTTAAGATTTGTTTATGTGCAATTTCCTTTCAGTTATCAGTTTTCTGAGTTCTCTTTCTCTATAGCTCCACTGGCTGATGTTCAGCGGCAATGCTCTTTGCTATTCCCATGTCAATTTTACTACTTTCACTGAATTTCTGCAATTCATCAGCTTACTTGGTTTTGAGAACGCTATTTAAATGCTCCAACTCTGTAATTTCACTAGATATCCAGTCGTTTTGATCAGTCTTTAGTTTTCTGTGTTTTGTTTTGTACCAATCTTTTTTTCTTTTTTTACTTTTTTTTTTTTTTTATGGCGTTGTCAGTTTGTTTTCGACTAAGTTTAAGTGTCCCTTTGACCTCTCTTCTTCTCCTTTTTCATCAAAATTAAATTACAGGTTTTTATTCCCTAATTGATTGTTTGACTTCCTTCTTTCTATAATTCTCCACAAAAGCACCGAGATTAAGTAGTCCTCGTTGAGTGGAGTCGTTTGCATATTTTGAAGGTTTCTGTCGACAAAACAGGATTGTAGTGCACTGTAAGATTGATTTTTTCATTCGGTTGGGACTATCGGGACTAACTGTTTCCCATATTCATATTGTTTAAAGTATCAATATGTTTGTGTGTTATGATAAATTGATAAGACATTCGATTATTTTTTGGACGTTTTTTGCGCAATTCTAACGATGTCAGGATCCGCCGTTGCATGTACGTTGATTAATTACGGACACTCGCTAAAGTCCGATATAAATTTTGCTACGAATTTCTTTAAAAAAACAAACTTCATTTCTCCATACCGTATAACATATTTGCTCAATAATCTTTTCATGCATTCTAGAAATCTAATATCGGTCATTGTGCAGTAGATCAGATTTATAGGTTGTGCGAATACATAAAAATCTAGATATCAATATATTGATATTCGTTTATGAGCTAACGCATGTGCATGAATCAACAGATATGTCATTAATATATATATTTTTTAATGCAATATTCCCTATATAGGTGTATTATATGTGATTGGTAATTTTGCATAAATATGCATTATTTGCTATCATAAAGTTTAACGATTTTTTTTTCTTGTGTAAATTATCTTAGTCCCGTATTGAACTGTTGTCAATCAATAAACATCGATTTATCAGTCAATATTCCAACATTAAACAAAGTTGTTTGGATGGGTTTTCGTTCAAAGAATGTTCCTTCAAGAATTATCTTAACCAAATATTCCATTTTCAAGTTTGTTTATTTAAAATGGGTGAATTCCCTTTGCTTGAAGGAATTTATCTTTCATATTAAACAACGTGCCGAACAACGTATTCCAAATCCTTAGTTCATTCACATAAAAGAAGATTTTCTTTTATAAAACCAAAATCTTTGTTCAAATATGCAAGAAAAATAATATACACAAAACTTGATCCACTCTAAACCTATCCATATGTTTTAGTAAGCATATTAGATTATAGAGCTTCGTATACATATATTCTACAGATTTTCGATCTTGCATGATTTACAAACTTTTTAGTTAGAACATACTTCTTTTTTTTTTGTATTAAATTTTCAAAATTTCGGAGGTGAGAGAATGGCACACGCTGCGAAAATGACAAAGTGAAAATGCCTTACAGCGAAAAATTTTAATTACTAAAAACTTAAATGTGACAGGATACACGCTGCGAAAACGACTCGAAGCGAAAATATACAATCGTACGTGGATTATAGTATTTATGTTATCGGAAAATAATTAGGGGATTATCAGATCGATATTTATACGGTTATAATCTTCTGTTTAGATATAATAGTAGATGTATGAAAATGATAAGCTTATTATAGTTCATAGCAAGTTAAATAGTGTCAGGAATGTGAACTTGGATGTTAAACATGTTAAATGTAACTTAATGTTCTACGACAATCTACCTTATTTGTTTTATCGATAACGGGGTTTTGTTCTTAATGAGAGAGATTACTTTTCAATGGCAATAAGAAAACTTGAAGACACTTGTTGAACTTCTTGTGCATAGTTTGTTTTTTGGATTAGAAGTTTAAAAATATATAGGTGTAATTATAAATGTGAATTAAGAAATGTATTCATGATAAAGACATATATACATGTAAGTATATTAATCTTTTTTTCATATTTCCACTTCAATTATGTAAAAATTTGGAAACGGAAAAATCATTGTTATATATGGTATCGAATTAAGCAAGTCACAGATGGAATTTTGTATTCTAGTTTATTGGACTTTTTTTCAAATAAAATCGCATTGTCCATCATTCATTGTGGCACACTATAGTTCATTTTTACATTTTTCATTCTTAATATGCAAATTGGGTTAACGTAAATAAATCTTGCATTGTAAAATGACATTTAGATTCGGACTAATGTCAAATCGATCGTGCTGGGAATCGTTCTCATCGAATTTTGATAATTTTACAATAATCTTTAAATAATTTGATTTTTAAATGGACCAAAGAAACGTTTTAAACTGAGATTTTCTATTTTTATTCTTGATAATAATCACATCCTTATAATTTTACGGGTAATTTCATCTGAATTAGAAGGTGATTTAAATTTATTCTTTAAGATATGTAGATATTAAAACAGAACAAAATTAGAGTTCATACACAAGTCAAACGGCGGAAACGTTATTAACGCTCATCTTAACATTTATATTTTGTCATGTTTCACAAGTTGTGGTCATAAAGTTTCGCTCATACAAAGAACGGCAATATATGATTTTTATCTTCAAAAGATTTAATATGTAGTTCATGAACTTGTATCTCTAATACACCCTGCTTTATTGTGTTTTGATTGAGAAAAGTTTTCATTTGAACGACAGGATGCCGTGTTAAAAATGCTGGATTTATGATGTTGATTTTATTTCCAGTTTACAAGATGTTTGGATTAAAAGTACCCGTATGCCAAAGTATTGGTTCCTCAGAATTTGACAGTATCAAAACTATTTTATCTAACAGGTAAGATTCAAACCTTACATGAAAAAATCGGACAAATTCTGAATATTGAGTATACATCTAGGATCTTCAATCCAAATTCTCTTTTGATTTAATGTATACCAATAATTGTAAATCTTTGAGGAGAAGTCATCTGTTGGACAAGTGTTCATTACTTTATGAAATTGCTTATCTCTGCATGTTGTCTAAACTTTCACCACAAAATCGAATGATGATATCCAATTTGGAAGGTATAAAACCCTTACTAGATATTTCTGTTAATGATCGCATTTCTTCTCCAGTATTCGAACATAAAACTAATCTAATATTGGCCGGATTTGTAAAATCCTAACCGTTTGTATCGTTTCTTTGATAAACTAAAAATACCGGATCTTTATACATGATACCCCGTTTCCCCGCATTTTGTTCGTTAACTCATCGTCTTGGACCCCTCAGCAGCTTATCATAATCAAACACGAAAACGTGATTTTGGTTGTTATTTGCCAATATTTCCCCGATACATCTATTCAACGTTCCTGTTTTGCCATTCGACGAGAATATGACAGTCTGATGCGAACTTATAATACACCTTCCCCAATTCAAGACCTGCCACTTGGCGTGTTATTTTTAAACATGATATTTCATATTGAAAATGAAAAGAACGACTAAAGATTGTCGCAATAACCTGACACAATATCCAGAGCTGACCAGTATTCACTTTTTTCCTTAAAGCACAATCTATGACAAGAATCAGCGAATACCAATTTTAAAGTCAAAGAATTTTCCGGTCAGACATGAACCCCCGCCCGTTCTCTCTACCCCCTCGAACCCGATGCTACTATATGACTGTTCGGCTTGACGAAAACTTATAGGGGTAGAATATATAGGGCAACCTCTTTTACATGTATGTAACTTAGCTGGAGCTACAACTGGTATTAATTTATAACATTAAAACATTAAAGATGTTGCAATGATTGCTTATTTCCTCTGGGTTGACATCAGCTCTCGAAACGAATGTCTTTTCTTATATGGTAATAATTTGACTAAAAAATTAGCTCAATGGTCATATTGTATGTAAGGGAGTTATGTACTACAACATTTACAAGATAAATAATTTCAAGTTCAATATGTTAAAAAATTACAGTCGTAAACCATTTCTGCCTATTGAATCTTACAAAATTAAGTTTCACTAAGACCGCACAAATCATTTTAACAAAACCAAACTGCCAAGGATAAAATTTTAATCGTTTGTAATTTAATTTAAATATCTAATACAAAGTTTCACAAAGGATAAATTGTTTTGCAGTAACTTTTACGTTTCGTTGTAAATCAAGGCAAAACATAATTAATGTCAAAATGGAGTACAAATAATTAATTTGATTCTCAAAGGTCAATTAGATCTATTTTGTCTGTGATGTCCCGGGACGTATTTAACCTTTATTCCTGGACACGTGACAATTAGAATAACCTTCATTCTGTAATAAATACAATAGACAAATTGATTCTGTAGAAAATTACCTTAATTATTAATTTCGAAGGAAATGGACAAAGCAAAAATATCAATAGATATTGATTGTGTACGGGTAGAAGAGATATAAAAGGGTATTAAAATAAATCAAGACATGTCATGTGTGTGTGTAGAAACAGAAAACGTTTAGGTTTCTATATATGGTGTGTTCGACTACAACTCTAAACTGATTAAGATTGACAGTTTTCCTCCCCCAATATGAATTGACCCCTACGAAATTGCACGATAGTGCTGAAAGTGGCATCAGAACACTAATTAATCAACATTATCAAAATGATTATGTTTCTATTTTCTCTGTTTTGTGGATAATATAAACGTCTCGATATTTATCATGCAAAATCATGCATACTTTTTCAAATGTATTTAAAATGTCAGGCTTTTGTGGATCAGGGACTAAAAGTCTGAAAAACAGTATACAAGTAAATACATATATATATAGTTCAAACATATATGATCTTATGTTATGCCCCTGTCGTAGGCAACGGGGACATTAACTGTTACCCATGACCGCTCGTCTCATTTTCGTTGTCGCACTTTTAGTTTAATTCTGCATCGTGCAAGTTTTATGGAACTCTAACACAATGCTATAAGAACCGTAACTAGCAAACAGAGATCGAGTTTTGGCAGCGAGTACTTTACCAATCTAGAGCTTATATGGCCTTTTTATAACTCGGAAAAATTACAAAGCTTGAGCTGGGGAATTCATATTTTTAGAAACATTCTTCTTTATTTTAACAGAGAGGGGAAAGATATCAAACGGACATTCCAACTCTTGAGTTAAAAATAAAATGAAAATGCATGGCTAAAATAGATCAACAGACATCCAAAAGTAAACAAAACACAATATAGAAAAATAAAAACTGAGCATTACCTTTCAATCCCACCAAAAAACGGGGGGGGGGGGGGTGATCTCATTTGCTCCAGAAGAGTAGGCAAATCCTTCTCCACATATGGCACCTGTCTTGCTTTTCATTTTAGTATTATGGGGATAGGTCACATTCGGGAAAAGGGGATGGGATTGTTGTTACGACATTTGAAACATATCCACTATATCATCTGTGAACGGATATTCCAGAACGATCGACCAACTATTGATGGAGTCCGTAATACTTACAACTCCACCATTTGCTAATCTTGTTTTAAAACTTACATGTACGCATCAACCCTCTATCAAGGAAATCATGATAGAAAATGCCAATTATGGAATAGCGTATCAACTCATTGTTCAGGCTGCTGAAAAGTTGCTACATAATGATCTTTTATTAAACATAAAAAAGAAGATGTGGTATGATTGCGAATGAGACATATCTCCACAACAGACCAAAAGAAACAGAAAGTAACAACTATAGGTTACCGCACGGCCTTCAGCAATGAGCAAAGCCCAAACCGTATAGTCAGCTATAAAAGGCCCGGAAATAGCAATGTAAAACAATTCAACGAGAAAACTAACGGCCTAATTTTTGTACAAAAAATGAACGAAAAACAAATATGTTACACATAAGCAAACAACAATAGCTGAATTATAGGCTCCTTACTTGGAACAGACACTTACATACATAATGTGGCGGGATTAAACATGTCCGAGGGATCCCAAACCCTCTCCCTAACCCGAAACAGTGATGTAACAGTACAACATAAGAACGTACTATTAACAAATGAGTGTTTGTTGTCTTTATAAAAGAGAATAGCGCTTTTCTGAACTTGCTTTGATTGTACTATATCCCATGAACCGAGAGGGTTAACTCCTTGTATTAAAGATAATTATTCGAAGTCAAGAACCTCTCGGTTATTGTCTTTAGTAATGCGATTATGTGTTAGGTTTTTTTTTATAAGCTATGTCATTTGGTGTAGCCTGATAGATATTGTATAGACTGTTTAATTATTTTCACATTTTTCTATAGACTCGATGCTATCTAGGTCTTAGCACATTAAAAGTTAAGAAGTTTGTTGTTGAAATCCGTATTTTCATCTTTGATGTCTGTAGGTCATTGTTGCCGTGTCTTTAATAATGATTTCGGTGAAAATAAAAATTCAAAAAAGTTCGAAAAATAGCTTTCCAAAGATTTCTTTTGGAGAATTGGGATCATTCAGTGATTAATTTAGAATTTGCCAAATTGGACCATTGAATAAATACAAGTCAGTAGTGGTATGATAACCTCATGGATAAAAGGTGATCAAATGTGACATCGACTCATTGGCTTGATTGTTTCTTGCTAAACGATCAGTGTCAATTATTTCATGCATATTCGAGACAGAACAAATTTTCATTTCATACAATCGGTATGTTCTGTTAGGTGGGAGGAGCTGGATGAAGAGAAGAAAGTTTAGATTGTCATTGGGAAAGAAGATTATGTTGTATAGGGATACACATAGTGCCTAGTCAGAGATCCGATATGTATCCGTTAGAGAGTAGATGCACGTGCTCTGTCATGCAGAGCGCACAACAGTCAACCTACAATGAGACATCTAATACCTCTATTCCGACAGAACTTGGCTGTGAATTATTCATGTACCGCACAGCCAACAGATCCCATTTTACGGAAGAACTCCATGAAATACATTTTTCTCATGATAGTAAAACCTTGATCCCTGGATTCATTAGAAGCAAATATGCATGACAATCAGAAAAAAAAACACCCAGTAGACCCCTTGCAAAACAAGGCTGAATATTGTCGTTAAAGTGTGTTGGCAAACCATATACAACAGTCTAAACAATCAGTTAAATCAACTCGTTATGTACATGTATGACAACTTTTCACAACATTAAAACTGAAAATGACTTTTTCTACTGCTTGATCTCCTTTGCCATGTTTGCGTAGTGAACATTTTCAGAAGTCCCAAGTGAAGTCATGCAAATATATACTAATATATGTATAATCTTATTAGGTAAGGTCAGATATGTAGATTTCTTACTGATATATTAGAAGATATAATGCAAATGATTATTTATAATTGTTAGGTCTGTAATGTAGGGTACATTTAGTTGTCAGTCTATTCTTTAGGACAGCATGCTAATGTGTATGCCTCCCACTGGAACAGATCTAACGTTACAATAAGTACAATAATTAATACTACTAAGGGGTATTTAAATACCCGGTCCGTGTAACACTTATCAATTCAAAGTTTTAAAAAGTTTTGAAATTTTGGATTTTTGGAATTTTGATCAAAGTTTTAAAATATCAAAATTTCAAATTGTGTAAAAGTTTTGAAATTTTGAAATTTTAACCAAATTATTAAAATACTAAAATTCTAAATATTGTTTTTAAATTTGATGGTTTAGGATTTTGATCAAACTTCTAAAATATTTCACCTTACGTGCAATGTTGATTATTTCACTTTTTGAAAGTGATTTTTTAAATTTTTGATTAATATATCAAAAATAGAAAAAGGGCAAAAAGAGGGGTACCTGTAAAAAGCGAAACGAAATAAAAGCGGAACGAAACGAAACAATATGATTGAAAACATACTGATACTTAAAAGTTAATGTATGAAATAAAACCACAGAAAGACAGTTGTAAGCGGTGAAAAATTGGATTACAAAATAAATATTTCTCAAAAGAAGAGAATTCATTTCAAAACAAGACGTACGGATCTGATATTGGCCATTTTACTTGCTGGTTTTTCTAGCACCCATATTTTAGGAGAAACAGGAGTAACAGAAAAACTGAACAACTCGCAGTAGGTCAAATAGTATGTTTAGGTTGAGCATGTATATATATTTTCTACTGAACTCTAAGCAATAGAAATACACGGTGTATTATCTCTTTTGATTTCAAATTTTTCTGTTTTGCTCTACGACTTCTTACTTTCTGCAATCATGTTGGCTAAAGACTATATCATTTAATCTGTTCTTTGTAAGTTGTTGGCCCTTAATATTCAGTTGTGAGCGTTCCCTAAGAAGGTCGATCCAGAAAAGCGCTTCGGTTGTAACTTTTAACGTTATGTTTTCATTTTTATCGGTTGTATGACGATCATAATTATATTGCCTTGTATCAATGATTTTAGTTAATATTTTTTTGGTACGGTAGGAATACTGAATGCATGGTGTCCCAATTAAGGTTGTTCTAGTCTACAATGTGGGAGGTTTTTGATATATATATATACATATATATATATATATATATCTTATTTACGCTGAAATTAGACCAAATATTAGTAGATTGGAGCCAAGATACTGTTACAAGGTATCTACATAAACTCATCATAGATGGATACCGGGTTATAAATTTTGCCGGTTTTTGCGCCAGACACGCCGCGTTTCGTCTACTAAAGACTTATCAGTGACGCTCGATGCAAATAAAGTCAAATAAAATTAAAAAGGCAAAATAAATTAAACGTTTATATCAAACTTATAGCTCTGGTTTTGTAAAAGTTGAAACCATTCACATCATATATAAACGTATACCATAAACATTATTTTCAGCATTCATATGTATGTAATAGTTGCCGCTGTACTACATTAAGCGCCCATCTATCTATTTGTAGGTGTCGGCATTTTGAAAATTGAAAATTCTTTCAAATTAAAGTTTATATCAGCGATATACTTAATAAAATTGTTAGCGCTTCGACAAAACAACAACACCCCACTTTTAAAGTTAAATGGTTGCCCCCTTATAGACAACGTTTGGACTGGTTATCACATACGTACATGTAGTTCCATTATGGGTCCTAGATCAACAACTGTTTTTAAATACTGCGAGTTGGTCAGTTTTCATTGTTACTTCTAAATGTTGGGCACTGGGAACACCAAATAGCTCTGAATTATTTATCTCAAACGCTAACCTTATATAAGAGATTTAAATCAACTTATTTAATTCCGGTTTAAATAGGTTTAACACAATTTTTTTGATAGATGCACAACCTTAAAATTTCAGAATACTGTTATCCCATGTGATGTCTCATATGTTTTATATAAAAAAAAAGTTCTTCTTTCCATTATCTATTTTGTAATTAAACATGATTTGATATATTTTGTGCTATTTATTTATAACTAAGAATGATTATCAGAGCCGTGTTTACATCAGTGTTTACAGGTACCCCTCTTTCGCCCCTTTTCTATTTTTGATATTTTAAATCAAAATTTTAAAAAATCAAACTTTCAAAAAGTGAAATAATCAAAATTACACGTAAGGTTAAATATTTTAGAAGTTTGATCAAAATCCTAAACTATCAAATTGAAAAACAATATTTAGAATTTTAGTATTTTAATAATTTGGTTAAAATTTCAAAATTTCAAAACTTTTACACATTTTGAAATTTTGATATTTTAAAACTTTGATCAAAATTCCAAAAATCCAAAATTTCAAAACTTTTTAAAACTTTGAATTGATAAGTGTTTAAACACGGACCTATTTAGCGTCCTACACACTAACCTAATGCATTGAGTCGGACGGTGTACAATAATAAAAGTCGGTGAAGTTCATCGCATTAGATCTAATCTGAAATCAAAAGTCACAATCTTATATCTAGGAATTGGTTCAAGTTCTGAAATTATAACCTAAGTAGAAAAATGCGGTTAGGAAAGGCTCGCTTGTATAATTAGAAATGTTACTAAATTAACACATTAACAATTTTAGAGACATATAATTTTATTATATATGTCTCTGACATTATGGTGTTCCCGTTTTCAAATAAATACATATAAAATAAGATCCTTCACGACTTCAAGAATTAAGAATGATTTTATTGATCAGAAATATAATTTCACAAATGAACATTAATTTCGGAAGTGAATTGTCCGGAATTGGTCTCATGTTTACTATCTCCACAGAAGTACAAAAATAAAAAGTTTGTCCAAACTTAAGTTTGTAAATTTACAAGCTGGTGTACATTTTTCGTAAAAATCTTACTTCTGAGAAAGACGTTTCTGAATGTATGTACTGTTCCTTTGGTTTCATAACTTATTCTTTTACCTTTGTAGACCTCATGAAGCTAAATTGAAAAAAGGGGGAGGGGGAGACTGATTAATTTTAAACATGATAAAGGAAAAAAACATCCATCAAGTTTATAAAGGGGTTATGACACATATTTACGGCATTAACAATTCTAATATTATGATGAGTAAGCGTTCTGAGAACGAATGCAAAACATTCAGCCATACACCTTATTGCTAATCCCGTCTGACCCGGCCCCTTGAACTTTTGACGCATACAATAAATCCCTTTTCCATTGTGCCATCAGATATTTTGTTTTTTATGACGTCAAAATTTTACGGGATCCTGTGGGATATCCAGTAATGGCAGACAAATAGCGATTTATATAAGGTGTATTATTCTGAAGTGTATAAAATTTGAAGTTATTCTCAGTTCAGCTCTTTTATGTTAATTATAAATTGTTAATAAAGAGTATGTTAATATGGGACAAATATACATTAGCATAATAGTCCTAGGTTAAAACATATTATTTGACAGGATTGTAAATCTGTATACGTCTATTATCATGGAACTATATCCATGATATCTGTATATATGACTGCAAGTCATCAGAGATCACAGTGATCTGCACATCTTTCTAAATCAATCTCCTTGTGTACTGGACCAAAACTCTAGACAAATTTTGTAGTGGAACTGGTTAAATGTCTTGATTAATAATAAATGAAGCTCTATAAGGGATGACCTCTAGGCACTCCCCCATTCTAGTCCAGCCCTGGCCTCTCTAAATTTGCCTCTGTCCATAGCTATGCATGAAGCTTTAGCTTGCACAAGTTATAAAAAATGAAAACACCATGTTCAACACATGTTCAATAATTTGATGTGACTGAATGGCTTTTCTGGATAAACCTTCATCAGGCACACTCAAAGCAAAATATTTGAAAACCAAGAATGTATAATAACCTGAAGAGTTGTAGAGTATGACAAAAAAGGACCTTAAAAAATAGCCAAATTTATCATTATGTCCGATACAGAATTTTCATAGGCAAGAAGTTTCAACTGAGGCACTACACAGAGGCGTCAAAAGACGTCATTATGGAGTAATGGGGGTGGCCAGAAAACAAAAGGCAAAAGGCATCATTATGGAAAGAAAGGGTTAAAAGATGTGAACTTTGGAAATGTAATAGTAGGAGCAGGGCAGATTAGGGGGGTTGTTGGGATCCCTCTAACATGGTTAACCCGCCACATTCTGTATGTATGTGCCTGTCCCAAGTCAGGAGCCTGTAACTCAGTTGTTGTCGTTTGTTGATGTGTTACATGTACATGATGTATATTAATTTTTGTACATAAATTAGGTCGTTAGTTTTCTCTTTTGAATTGTTTTACTTTTGTCATTTTGAGGCCTTTTATAGCTGACTATGCTTTATGGGCTTTGCTCATAGTTGAAGGCGGTAAGGTGACCTATAGTTGTTAATTTCTGTGCCATTTGGTCTCTTGTGGAGCGTAGTCTTTTCTATATAGTATCCTATTGACACATATGTTTGTAACATTATTATGGTAGAAGTGTTGGTATAAATGTTTAGAGCTCTACTCACAGTATACATGTTTACACATCTGTTTAACTTCAATGAACTTGCATTGTACGCATAAAAATATTGTTTTTTTCTTCAGTTCTTTCAGTAAACCTGGTAATTCATCGTGCCCAGAGACGGATGAAAAAGGAAATATTTTTTATGTGGAGATAGCAGAAAAATGTAAACAACTGAAAATAAAGAACAGTCATGAAAGTAGCATAGACGATGTTGGATACGGTACTGACAATGAAGTGAATAACATCCACAATATTGTCAATCAACAGATTACCTCCCCTAATGGAAATCTTCTTTCAAAAGGATGTCATATTGCTAATTGTAGATGTAACCAAAATGATGATTGTTTGGAGTTTCACAGAATGGATAATTTAGTGCAGTTTAAGATTCCAATAAAAGATGTAAACATTGCAAAGATACTGGGTGATACTCCTAAACCACATAGTTATGTTGGTAGGGTCTTATGCAAAGACCTCTTTGGAATAATACCAGGACATTTTAAATCTACAAAATGTAGTAACCATAGACTATGCATCAGAGGATTAGATCCAACAAGGGACATTCTGAAGAAAAAAAATATCCAGATAGGTGAGCATTCCTTACATTTGATTTATAGTAGTCCATGGTCTTTTTGAGGTTTTGTCAAATGTTGCATCAAATATTATCTGTTTATTGAAATCATTTAAGCAAGCAAAACCTCTTTCCAAATTAACTTTTCCCATTTAGATGTAACAATGGAACATCTAAAGCCAACTTCATGTGGCTCAACTGTTCTTTTGAATTGATTTTTGCTACCATTATATGTTCATGCCTGACACATATAACATCTTGAACATGGAATTATACAAGAAGTTATTTTTTTCAGGTGACTGTTTAAGACTTGTAAATGGCCAAGAGATTACATGGAATAATATTGATGAAGTTTTCACCAGATTGTGTTCATCTTCAGAGGTAGGTACACTGTATGAGAACCTTATGTTATTGTTCTTAGTAATAATCATAATCTCTGTAGATTTAGAAACTATTTGAAGACTTAAATGAGTTTCGCTGTCCCTCTAGTATCTTTTTACCCTCTTTTTTAAATGAAAGGATGAATTTAGTTTGAAGTTGACAAGAAAGCATCCCTTTAACATGGGACAACCAACATGACCAAATATTTGTGTTGAAATAATAAAGAAAATGCAAATGCATCAACAAATAAGTTTAATTGCTAACTCTTACATGTATACCAGAATTTGCTATTTTCATCCAAATCTAAATTAATATAATATTGTAAAGACCCATAAAAATGAGGACATTGCTTTTTAGCATCAGATCAAAGGTATTAAGTCTGACAGGCCAAATAAACAATTACATGTACTACATACACTACTACATTTTGTACATACATGTACATGTATGTGTCATTGGTTTTTGAAAGGACCCTAATTCTTTAATAGTATGGTCTCTTAAGTTATTGAGTATTTTCTTCAACGTGATAATTATGGTAACCTCAACTTTATACTCAATTTTCCTTTTGACAAAATGTTTAAGGATTGAAACCCCAACACATATATGTTTTCACCCCCAGATTATATTTTGAATACAATACTTCTGCTTATTGTTGTGTGTCTGATGTAACAAAGTAAAGTTATTTGCTGCAAGCCATCCAAGTCTCTAACCGACACATTGTGTAAGTTTCTAAAAACCTAAAAGACATAATATAATCAATAAATATTACCTAATGTTGGATATTTGTTTAGAGCTCTGCGCTTTAGTCCTTGAGTAAATATTTTTTTCTGTTGTAACCTTTTTTAAAAGCTTTTTACATTCAATTGAACAACTTGGGTGTTGTAAATATATAGAATAACATTACATTGTCTCTTGAAATACAAAAGTACTGTAAAAAGTGGATAATGCTACTGTTCAAAAACCTCTAACATCATGTACATGAAATTATTTATTGAGTAAAATGTAAAAATTATGTATGAATTAGATCATTGTAAGAAAAACAAGTCTGTTGGATTCAGGAGTGGACTATCTGTGACATTTGAACAGTTCATATTTCTCATGTTTCTAGTTATATGTGAAGTTACCTCAAAACTGTAATAAAGTTAAGAAAATTGCAACACAGCCTTTGAATTGAAAGTCTATATTTGATTGACTATAAAACAGAACGAGCTCAGAATTTTGGGAATTTTATAGTAAAATAATTAATTTATATATGTTATTTATATCATAACAATCTTGTTTTCAATTCTTTACCTAGTTTATTCCAGTTCTTGTTTTGGTTAACATTGAACAAATATACTATAAACTTAATAAAGATAAGTGGCCACACACTGACCCAAACTATCAAAACATCAAGAAATTTAAATTTTAATTAGATTTCTTCACTTTATTTTCACAAGTTTTTTCAATTTGAATTATTAACCACTCGTACCTCATAAAAACAAACACCAAGGTATTTTTCATTTCTTTTTCTCATTAAGTCTTAAGATGAAAAAATATTGTGATAAATAATTTAGAGTCTTATTTTAAATCGGCTTATTTAACTAAACCTGAGGCTAGATATTTGACCCCTTGGTGTATTTAACTATAAGCCTTACTAAAGATTTAACTTTGTTCTCATTGTTACTCTTGTTGATTTTTTAACACAGTTTCAAATATTTTGACACTATTTCAATACATGAAAATGACAGTAGTAGTTTGTCTATATTAAAAAAGATATGTAGGTGAATGAATGCTGTTTTTTAAAAACTGAAGTGATTACAGAATTGGGGAAGATAGGGATTGATTGATTAGGACTAATTTAATATTTGGTAAAATATGCCATTCCAGTGGATAATTGTATGTCAATGCTGTCAATTATATTTCAATAAATAAAAAAATTATTAAAAAAGCTCAGGACAATATCTTTCATGATAAATGTCAACTCGCAGAACGTGAAAAACATAATTAAATGATATACATGACAAAGACAAAACTATTCACACTATTCCTAGTATCAAGCTGAAGAACATTTTTTATCTCTTGAGTTAGAAATTATTTTGAGCTTTAACTTCACAGACTAAATTCCATGCTATATGAATTTTGAAAGATAAATATGTTTACCCTTTATCATGTTTATAACCCACAAAATAAAAAAACTACAATAGCATGTACATATGAATTCTTTGGTTGTCCACACTATTGGCAAAACATGCATATGAATGAAGCACAAAAATAATGGACCTTTGATAAACACTGTAATTAAAAGGAAAAACAACCACACAAAACACTAGAGAATAGAAGATAAAAACAGAAAATGGACTAATAATTTAACCTTGGCATGGATTCAATATGTAAAAAAAGATAAAAATGTTGGTCCTTAATGAGAACAACTTAACCTTTTGGCAATTAGACTACTAATAAAAAAAAAATATGTTTTTAAATTAAAAGGTCTTTTATTAAAAAAAATTATCCTGAATATGAAGTGAAAAATGTTAAAAGATAAAAAGAAATTACTAAAAAAATAAGTTTCAATATGAATTTCATAAAATTCAAATCATTTAAAAAAAAATTTCTCCAGATTTTACAAGTACAAAATATAGAATAAATAAATAAGAATGGTGTAAGATTTATACACACTAGCTTATATTCATTCATACATGTATGTCACCACGAGTGTACTCAATCTTTAAGAAATGCATTATTTACTATAACAGCATACTATTATACAGATGGGTGGAATCAGAAAAAATGAAGATTTTAACATATTGGGGCATATTGTTTCCCCCATTATATTTAGGAAAGTAAATTAAATGTCAAACCAACAAGTTCAATACCAGCTAACTTGCAGCCAAATTTCATTTAGATATCTTGTACCAGCCAAAAGTTTTATTAAAAAAACATGTCAAATTTGTCAGGAGTGTGACGCTTTTTGTGTGACAGGATTTTTTTTTAATAATTTACATGTTGAGTAAAAATTATTATGATGAATGCATGTATATGAAGATGGTTTATAATCATTCTTCAATACTAGGTTTTGTAGATTATAGATTGGTGTTATCATTGCACAAATATTATGTAAATAAATATACATTGTGAAAAGGTATGTACCAAAAATTAATATTGGCAAAATTTGATAATTTCTAAATTAAAGTGTTATGGTTGTATTTTAAAGGAGTATTTGTGTGTAAAACTGGTAAGTATTTATTGTATACATGTATAAGCTATCCATAAAAGGCTATACAGACATCCTGAGGTGCATAATTCACATATTGGATTAACTTCTATACAAGCACCCAAAAATGTCAGGAGTGTGACAACTGTCTTTAAACATGTACCAAAGAATACATAGGACTTAAATATGTTCTTCTTTTTTATTTTTCAGTAGTGGCTATTCCAAAGAGAAGAAAAAAATTTATTACAACTGTGATATGTTTATATCATAGATGTGGGAGTGCATTATATATGTCAGGAGTGTGACGCTTTTTTTAAGGCATTTTCTGTCAATCTATAATTTCACAAGGACAAGTTCAACAGGTTTCTTTGTGTTAGAAATGTTAAAACAAAGTTATATTCCTATCATTTACCTCTTAAATGTGTTATTTATCATGATTGTTTTGACACAATAAGTTTTAATTAGTCATTTTTCTATTTTTTGTGCACTGAGTAATGCAAATTTATCAAAGGAAATAAGTGTGTACAACTATAAAATCATATAGGAAAGTGAGGAAATGAATTTTGTACAAAATAGAACAATCATTTTGAATTTAAATGGTATATTTAAAGATGTTTCAAGGATTAACCATTCAGATGTAATTCGTCACACTCCTGACATGAATTTAACAATTTAAGAAAAATATGAAAATTAGCTTTATTTTTAGGACAGATAGTTGAAAGACAGCTAGTAATTTAGAAACTTTTGGTAAATCTTCCATTCCTTAAAACATCCACTAGACTTGCTGACATAAGCCAGGCAAAATTATCTGGAAGAAATGATTCAAAGAAAGAGACTTGGAAAGAGAAAACCCGCAAATATTGGCTGAATATAAAATTAAAAAATTATCAGAGGAAGTTGGACAATCTTAAACAAAATAAAAAACTACAAAACCATGCTAACAAAAAAAGGCTTAAAGAAAGAAGAACTTTGAATTCCAAATTTGATAAACAATATAAAGAAAAACAAAGGCAGTAGCAGAAAAACAGTAGAAAAAAAGGAAGAAAGATAAAAAAGAAGTTGGGTTGAATAAGGACTTAGAATCGAACAAAAACAGCTCAAAAATTCAAATGAGAACAGATCTGTAACTGTCAGATTCCAGATCTACAGTGAGAAAACCTGCACAACACACAAGAAAACAACTGCCACAAAACCCAAATGCTTGGACGAGTTCTTTGAAACACATCATAAAAAATGCTACACCCAGAAGGGCCTTCTAGAAGGGATCATTTATAAGCATTTTTGTTTTGTGGCAATTGTTTTCTTGTTTGTTGTGCAGGTTTTCTCACTGTAGATCTGGAATCTGACACAGTCACAGATCTGTTCTCATTTTAATTTTTGAGCTGTTTTTGTTCGATTCTAAGTCCTTATTCAACCCAACTTCTTTTTTATCTTTCTTCCTTTTTTTCTACTGTATCTCTGCCACTGCCTTTGTTTTTCTTTATATTGTTTATAAAATTTGGAATTTGAAGTTCTTCTTTCTTTAAGCTTTTTTTTGTTAGCTTGGTTTTATAGGTTTTTATTTTAAGATGGTCCAACTTCCGCTGATCAATTTTTAATTTCAGATTCAGCCAGTATTTGCGAGTTCTCTCATTCGAAGTCTCTTTCTTTGAATCATTTCTTCTAGAAAATTTTGCCCTGCTTATTTCAGCAAATCTGGTAGATGTTTTAAGGAATGGAAGGTTTACCAAAAGTTTCTTCATTTTACTAGCTGTCTTTCAATTATCTGTCCTAAAAATAAAGCTAATTTTCATATTTTTCTTAAATTGTTAAATTCATGTCAGGAGTGTGACGAATTACATCTGAATGGTTAATCCTTGAAACATCTTTAAATATACCATTTTAAATCAAAATAATTGTTCTATTTTGTACAAAATTCATTTCCTCACTTTCCTATATGATATTATAGTTGTACACACTTATTTCCTTTGATAAATTTGCATTACTCAGTGCACAAAAAATAGAAAAATGACTAATTAAAACTGATTGTGCCAAAACAATCATGATAAATAACACATTTAAGAGGTAAATGATATGAATATTACTTGGTTTTAACATTTCTTACACAAAGAAACTTGTGGAACTTGTTCTTGTGAAATTATGAATTGACAGAAAATGCCTTAAAAAAGCGTCACACTCCTGACATATATAATGCACTCCCACATCTATGATATAAACATATCACAGTGGTAATGATTTTTTTTCTTCTCTTTGGAATAGCCACTTCTGAAAAATAAAAAAAATAAAACATTTAAGTCCTTTGTATTCTTTGGTAGATGTTTAAAGACAGTTGTCACACTCCTGACATTTTGGGGTGCCTCTCTTTGTGTTTTTTTTAAATGGTCCTAAAAAGAAAGTCCTGTTCTATGGGTAAAGATATCAGAAATTGAAATCAATGATATAGCAATGTGTTTAGTGATTTTTTGTGAAAGTTTAAAGCATTTTTCAATCTTTATAAAATATGTCAGGAGTGTGACAAAATACTGAAAATAGAAGGCTTTTTCTACATACAATTACATTAAAACGGTACAATGAAATGACATTTTGTTTTTTGCAAATGATCACAAAATCTCAGGGCTTTCAAAGTTTACTATTGTAACTGAAATATATTAAGATTCTTTTTATTGGCAAAAACTTCAATCACTAGTTACTATTATTTTTTTCAAATTAAGCTATTCAATTTGATTGTTATTATATGATTTAGCAGAAAAGATGGAAATTTTGGTTTTAAAATTTTCCTTTTTATATTGACTTTCATTTGGAAAAGGTCTGAGCAATGTTTTCTTGACTGTTTTATTACCAAACTTGTTTTTAAGTAGTATGGTTTCTGTTAAATATTTTTGAGATGTATGCTATTAAAATTTAAGATTATTCAATGTGTCTGTTTCGTTCGGCCTGAAACTTTGGAATTATAAAATTTAAAGTATTGGTAATAGGGCAAGACAAAAAGAAATACAAAATATTAAGTTTGAAATTGGACCCCCCATGTCACACTTTTGCTTCATTTTTTCTGATTCCACCCAGATACATATGTACATATATAAGACGATGTGGTATAATTTCCAATGAGACAACTCTCCATCCAAGTCACAATTTGTTAAAGTAAACTCTTATAGGTCAGAGTATGGTCTTCAACACAGAGCCACAAAAATTACTAGTCAAACGGTCTAATCTATATAAAAAAAACAAGAAACACTTATCATGCTTATGAACAATATCAACAAACGACAACTACTGAACATCAGATTCCTGTATGTTTATTTTGTACTCGTGTTCTCTCTATTGAAAAAAGTCAGTGTTAAAAAAAAACATTTGACACTAATTTTGTATATCCATTATTGTGAAAGAGAAGAGGAAGCAATATTGAAACTGTTTTTATACATTTTTCTCAAAAGTAAGAGTTTTATTGAATTGAATATAGAATCATTATACATTCATGATATTGCCTAAACAAAAATTAAAATCGATTCGTGTAATTAAGAGTTGACAAGCAAAAGAGTAAATGCAAGGCTATGCAAAAAGCACAGTTGCAGTATACTATAAAACATTCAGCTTTAAACAAAAGTACTTCTATTTATGTTTTGGTTTAAAACAAAAATCCGAAATCATGATTAGTTTTTGCTTTACACCGCATGAGCGCAAAAAGGCTATATCATATAGCAAAAATCATATAAAAATCTTATCTTCAAATTTCTTATTCAATTTAATTAATGTAGTGAAATTTTAAAATCAACAATATGCCAACCATTTCAAAGGTGTGCCATGTGCCTTTATTCCTTATGCAAAAGCATTAAATATACATTCAACTATAAAGTTATTTTACATTTTAAGGCGTCTTTTGTTGTACAACAAGTCTCGAAGAAGTCTTCAAAACCAAATCATCATAAAATTTTGAAAAAGACCATTACAAAGGATTCTGGGATAGTACAGTTGCTGCCTAAACAAGAGGACATAACTCTTGGAAAACAAGGGGCAGATAACTTGCATGCTGTCATGTATGTGGATCTAGAAAAACTGAACTCAGAAAACAACAATAAAGATGTAAGTTTTGTCGTTATAGATTGTGACTTGGAAATTATATTGTTAGTTATGCAGTGTTCATTTTATTTCATATGCTCTGCTTTTAAGTTACATCTTTGAATATGCAAAGTAGAGTTCAGAAAGTACTTTGGCTTGAAAGTCCATACCAGTAACATGGAGCTGGTAAAATGGAGCTTTACTTTATATTTGAAGGGGAAAAAATAAATTTGGAATATATATTTTATCAATTGTCCTGTGAATCATTGTCTGGACTGTACATACTTGTAGTAAAATAATAATAATTGACCATCTGACTGTCTAGCACCTTTGCTAAGTTGAGAAAAGTATCAGAGAAACTAACACAAACTAATGTTTTGGGGTATTTTTGTTTGTAAGGTTTTCATTTATTAAAAAACCCCATGAATCAAAAATATGTTCACAAAATAACTAAAATTGATAGCTTTGAAGAAAAAAACTTTGACAATAATTTAATATATATATCATAATGTATGTAGACTTGTTTGATGACAAAACAATTTTACCATGTGTTGGCTTAATTTCTATCATTAGTCATTAAAACAGAATTCAAATAAAGACAATTTTACAGCTGTGTTTCTTGGTATTAAATATTGCTTTGAATATCCCTCATATGTTTTAAATCCATTTTGATGTGTTTAATCAAAAATTATCTACAGTATCCTGTGACCTTCTGGTATAACTGCTTTCCTATAAGCTGTTTCCAATTAAAAATTAATTAAATTTTGCAATGATCTGAACAGATTTAAAGCTGGTTATTCAAAGGTAATTAAGATCTAGCATCAGGAACACCATTATTAGTTTAATTTATTTATATTCTCTACACACTTGGGTACACAAGGCTATTTAAGAAAATTTGTCTCCAAGTTGAGGATGAAGACAATGTTTTTTAAATGACCTTGTCTACTTGTGAAGGTCTTGCACAGTCTGTTGAGGGAGTGAATTATATTACTTTGATACTCTCATTCCCTCATGTCCCTATTGTCATTCACTTCTACAGCCATTCTCTAGTCCAAATAATTATGACGTCTAGAAAGGCTTATTTATTTTTATGCTTTGACGCCTTACAGTGAGTCGATGTAAGGCGTCAAAGAAAACAAATATAATAGCCTTTTAAGACGTCATTATTTGGACTACTATTTCTCCAAAAGTGATAAGACATACATGTATAATCCATCAATTAAAATGAAGATGAGTGTTGAACAGGACAGTGTCATCAATACAGTTGATATGCATTCAAACTTATATTAACTTTTTCATTTCAGTTCAATTCTATCAAACATGTTGTAAGTGACAAATAAAATAATAAAATAGCAATTTGTAAGTTCATTGAAATACAAGTGTATATTGTATATGATATCTTTTCTTGACAAAAAGGTAATGAAAAGTAAATCACTGTGAAACAGGGCAACTTATGATTTTTATGATGTCAAGACTCAAATCTAAAAAAAAAAATCCAATTATTCTCTCACATTTTTCAGATTACAAATTTTTATGTCCAACCTAGAGTCATTATATTTTGGTCTGTGTATCAGTTTGATGTTTGTCCCACTTCAGGTTAAAGATTTTGGTCTAAGTAGTTTTTGATGAAGTTGAAGTCAAATCAACTTAAAACTTAGTTCCCTATACTTTAATCTTTCTAATTATAATGCCAAATTAGAGTTTTTACCCCAATTTCACGGTCCACTGAATATAGAAAATGATAGTATAAGTGGGGCATCCGTGCACTGGGGACACATTCTACCTTCATGTGCTACTTTTTGAGTAAAATGAGGTTGAAATTTTGTATATTTGCTCAAAATTCGGATTCAAACCAAATGGTATTTTAAAACATAGGAGTTCATGCACTAGTTTTCAAGTTAAATAAGTTTGAATGATAAAAATCTGTTGAAAACTGAATCGTTTCCAGAAAAGTCAGAGTTTGACGTCGCAAAATTAAATAACAATTTAGGTTAGCAACATCATTACCTCCCCTGTAACTGTATAGTATGCCCTTAAGATGTCAATACTCTAATGTGAAACAGAGATACTATCTTCCACAGCCTACACATTCAGAATGAAATGCAACTAGAAAAAGATCATAATAAAAAAAAAACATCCAGTAGTTTTAAAAAAAATAAAATCTAACAGGTTGACTACTTAAGTGTGCTACTTATATAATTATAATTAATTATAATACTAGTATCACATTATATTTGTAGGAAGATCTGTTGTTCCAGTTTCCAGAGAAATGTAGTGGTTTATCAGGGATGCGAGGGGCTTTTGTGACCATCTACAGTTCATTAGCAGAAATTTCACCATCATCTACAAACAGGTGTGTATTATGTTTTGTGTTAAAAAGTTATAAAATAGAGAATGGAAATGGGGAAGTGTCAAAGATACAACAAACCAACCAAAGAGGAATATAGCTGAAGCAAGAAAATCTGCACCTGGAAGCACACATACACTGGAAATGTTATTCTGTAAATAAGAACACATTTGAACAATCAGTATTCAAACTTAGGGATTTTTTTTTTAAGAATAACTTTATACCGTGGATTCATTTATTAACATGGGTACCAATACCAGAATTGAAATTTTGTACTTCATTGAAAATTTGAATTAAAATGGTAATTATTTAAAGTTTGACTTATTTAAAAATTATTCTCAAAATTGGTATGTCTCGAATGATAATGAATCAACGGTATAAGTAAACTCAGAACTAAGTGGATATTAAATTGTCTTAGATTTAGATTTAGATTCAGATTCAATGTTTTATTTTAGTCTCATCAGCATAATATTGACTCACTAGAATACTTAATAGTTATGAATTTGTGGTTTAATTATAATTTCAGATCAACATTTATGTATAACAACACACTGATGAACGCCTCCTACCATAAAGAAGAAAACAATCTTCTTATAGTCATATTTCAACAAGATAGGTATAACTTTGTCTTATTATAGTAATTTTATTTCACATTTTTGTAAATTGCAATTTTAAATGCACATAAAAATTTCTGAATTTACAGTATTTTACACTTTAATAAGATTAATACAAAGCAAAACAATGTACCAATGATTTTAACAATTTATTACAGCACTAATGACATTAATTATAATTATTAGACTGATTCATAATTATTTTATTGTTTGAATCAGAATATTAATTTGGATATTTAATCTTGTCCTTGATACTCAAACAATTTATTAAATTTGGTTTAAAAAAAAAACTAACTTTAATGAATATTTATCTCAATCTAATAAAATTCTTATTCATTTGTTTGAATATTTGCAATTTCATATTAATTACGTAAGTAAAGTAATGGATATGTATGACAGAAAACTTCACAATCTAAACCTAAAATCTAAATAACCAAAGCTAATTGATGTTTTTTCTCCTATAATACATTTCATGTAAATGTTATTTCTATTTCAGGATTCATCCCCTATTACTGTCAAAAGTTGTTCAGAATTTGATCCGTGTTATAAGAGTGCAATACAATTCCTTACATGAAGCATTTTCTCATCGAGACAATCACCCAAGTATATCAGCATTATTGACCTCAGTCCTTCATCAGATGGACACGTCTACGTCATCTGTTGATGTTGACCAGTGTAGTAGTTATACAGTGCAATATCTTCATCTTGATTCTGTGTTTAATGTAAGTATAGTGATAGCAGTATATTAATAGATATAAGTATATCCAAATAACATGTATGATAATGTATTAACATGATGTTATGGACAAGAAAGAACGGATACATTGATTAATCAAAATTGTAAGCAAAATAATTTATCAATTCACCGTTTCAGAATCTAATGCATTCTGCGTAATATTTTTAATGGTGTTATGGTTTTAAACATTGTGAGGAGTAGGTTTTTTTATATTAAGGAATAATATTTCTATCAATAAAACTCTTTTGGGGAGACGGCACCTTTTGGGCTTTAGAGCTGTCTGATGGTTAACCAGTATATCATCCATCAAGCTTTTATTTATTCTTGTGCTAGAAATGGTAATGGGTACCAGCTTTTAAATTTTCCTAAAAAAATAATATTTAAATGAGTATAGATGTGTGAATAATAATAGAATTATATTTGATTTCAGGATAGTATTGATAGATTAGTAACAGGATGGGAGGCACCAGATTGTAAAGAAATGGTAAGTTTATGTAAAATAATCTTTACCATACAGCCAAATGATTTATTTATGTTCCCTCCAAAGATGGGCGAAAGATACCAGAAAGACAATTTTACTTGTATGTCAAAAATACAAAAGAAAACAACATGGCTAAAAAAGAAAAAGATCAATAGACAAACAATAATACACAAATCACAACATAGAAAACTGAAGACTAAGCAACACGAACCCCCACCAAAAAACAGGAGGTGATCTCAGGTGCTCTGGAAGGGTAAGCAGATCCTGCTCCACATGTGGCACCAAGTTTCATTGATGACTTATACTCTTTGATAGCACATTTGATGATCTTCTTATGGAACTGTAAAGTTATGGTAAAACAAATTTATGGGTAGTCAAAATGTTTTTTTGCTTCTACATCATATTATGTTTTCCATTAACTTTTAAAAAAAAATCAAAAAATCAAGCTTGCGTCTGTATTTGTTACATTACTGACCTGTATGTCTGTAATCAATATCTTTAATTGCAATCCGGTTTTCTCTGTTTTCAGTCTGAGAGTTACTATGGTTGTAGAAGAACATATACAGTGCTAGGATCTTGTTTGTTTTATAAGGTATGTATTTACTAGTCAACAGTAGTAAACACTGTTATAAACAGAACAGTCAGAGATGGTCAGCCACATAATCCATATCATTTCCATCAACTAAATATAGCCTTCTTGTGCTCAATCTTTAAAATTTAGCAACCCCATACTTCATTTTCAGCACTTTTGAGTTAACTTCCTGGCTATAATCAATTCCATAAGTCATTCTGCCTTTTATTTGTTTTTATATGTAATTCATAGTTTTACTTGATTTCAAATATTTCAAGTACAAGCGTCAAGATACTTATTGTGCATAATTTATTTTATCTTAAAAATTTATTAATTTTAATGTTACTGTATTGTGTATATTTTAATCACATTCTAAATTTATATTTGTGTTACTTTTTAGCTACATAGAATGTATTAAAGTTCAGATCATTTTCATATGATCCACATTTTAAAACAAAATTATTTAAAGAAGATGAGGGTAATTTTTATTTAGCATTTCACTACAGAAAAGTAGCTCATCTGGTCTTCAAGTAATAATAATCCTTTACATAATATATATAGGAAATACATATATCTAAAAATTTTATTATTTTAGGACTCTTTAATATGTAACCACTTGCCACATGATGACTTACTAGATATCTACCTCTATCTGAAGTACCAACACATTATGTCCGTCTGCTGTAGAGAAACTGTGCAGACGACAGTCATTTGGAGGGAAATATTTCCCACAAGGCAGTTCTATAATTTGCCTGAAGAAGAACCTTTTGGTTACACAGAACCAGTCTCAGCCAGATGGGTCTGGTTATTTGTAGCCTATGTAAGTATACAATTCCATTGAAATTACAGTCTTAGTTGAAACAATGTAAAGAAGCTATAGTTCAAATGAAACTATTTTTGAAAATCTTATGAAATATTCATCATTTTTAACCGGATTTTTGTGACAAAAATGTCGGTTATTGATTTGGGGATGTACGGCGGGCGGGCGGTCGGGCGGGCGGGCGGGCGGGCGGGCGGGCGGGCGGGAATCAAATGTTGTCAGTGCATTAACTCATGAACCGTTCAACCAAAGCTTTTAAAATTTTAATATGTTGTTACTGACAACTAAATGAAGGTCAAGTTCAATAATGGCGATTTTGACTTTTACCGTTCAGGAGTTATGGTTCTTGAAAGATTGAAAAATGGAGTTTCCAGTCGTGTCCCTGCATTTACGCATGAACTGTTCTTCCTAAGCTTTCCAAATTTTAATATGTTGTTACTGATGACAAAATGGAGATCAAGTCCAATAATGGCGATTTTGACTTTTACCGTTCAGGAGTTATGGTTCTTGAAAGATTGAAAAATGGAGTTTCCAGTCGTGTCCGTGCATTTACGCATGAACTGTTCTACCTAAGCTTCCCAAATTTTAATATGTTGTTACTGATGACAAAATGGAGGTCAAGTTTAATAATGACGATTTTGACTTTTACCGTTCAGGAGTTATGGTTCTTGAAAGATTGAAAAATGGTGTTTCCAGTCGTGTTCGTGCATTTACGCATGAACTGTTTTACCAAAGCTTCCCAAATTTTAATATGTTGTTACTGATGACAAAATAGAGGTCAAGTTCAATAATGACGATTTTGACTTTTACCGTTCAGGAGTTATGGTTCTTTAAAGATTGAAAAATGGTGTTTCCAGTCGTGTCCGTGCATTTTCTCATGAACCATTCAACCAAAGCTTTTGAAATTTTTATATGTTGTTACTGATGGCAAATTAGAGGTCAAGTTCAATAATGACGATTTTGACTTATACCGTTCAGGAGTTATGGTTCTTGAAAGATTGTGAAATGGCGTTTCCATTCACGTTGTTGCATTTACTCATGAACCATTCAATCTAAGCTTTTCAAATTTTAAGATGTTGATACTGATGACAAAATGGAGGTCAAATTTGATATTGACGATTTTCACTTTCACCATTCATCAGTAATGGTTCTTGTGATATTGCCAGGACACAAATAAATATTAATAAATCCGGTTTGCTGTCGTTGTGACAGCCTCTTGTTAATGGTATTTTTGTGGTCATTTCTTTCTTTCTTTTTTTTTTAATATCTTTTTATGTGCAAGCATTAAACATTTCCTTTTCAACACACAAAATGAATCCATGCATAATTGATAAATTGTTTCTCAGTCATTGAATTTAATTGAATGTTTAAACTTAAAAATGCACTAAATTGTAAATATGTTTTGTAGAAGCACACCATCCTGTGTTCTATGTTGGAAACAAATGGTTATCATACAAGGTGAGTAATTAAGTTAAATACTTTATCTGTATTACAGATTATTTATGTACAATTTACAGCTCAAATATTATTATTTGCAGATTGGTTATGCATCAGTTTCATAGCACTTTTTGGACATTTTCAATCTCTTGATAACTCAATAAAAGTTAAATAACAAGAGATGTTAGGTATCTAATAAAATGGTGGAAAACAAAAAGGATCAAAAGACATACAACAGCAACAAACATCATGGACAGTTTTCAAAACAGATGTTCAGCTCTAATTCTTTTTGATTCTAAAAGAAGTTGTGAATAATTTTAATAGAAAATTTGAAGATCCAGATTGTGTGATATACAAATCTCTCTAAATGTCTATTTCAGACCAGATGTAATATTAGATCCTGACCCTTTCTTAATTGACCAGGCCAAGGCTACACTGATGCAGATTTTCAACCTCAATATGTATAAGCAAATGGATCACTGGTAAGTATGTTTTCGTACATAAAGGTTGGATGTTACTGTGAATTAATTACTTTAAAAGTATTTGATTTACCAAAAAAACAGTTTACAAGGTTATTTCATATGGCTGACACCAGAAAAGTTTTGAAGTATGGTTATGTCTTGTTGATAGATTTTAAGGCTGCAAAGTGTTTTATTTGATTACTAACTAAGTGATCATATAAATGTTAACACATTTTCTGGTAAATGTTCCATTTTATCTTGATTTGACTTGGAGCAGATTTAAAAAATATCAGGTGTTCAAAGAGGACTATTAAGTTGAATCTAACCTGTGGTTTAACATTTGCTTTCTATTTTTTAGTTCCAGACAGAACACATCATCTTTGGTTACACATCTGTCAGAAACAACACAGAAACAATCTAGTCTACAAAATGGTAAATATTCATTACTTCTTCTCAGTTACAAAATTTTGGTAAAGGATATATATAGTGTGTATTCAGTTTGAAATGTAGTAGAATATTAACTAGATCTATCCATGTCATTTGATCTGTGGTCGTCTCATTGTTAATGATTTCAAGTCTTCTAATTTTAGTATCAATGTTCTTATGAAATTTTTTGGAAAAGTAACTTATTATTCCAACATAGATATCTAATAAGCTTTTTATCTTTGTAATTTCTAAAAGCAATTGTGAAAAGAATATAAATAGTGTATAGAGGTGTATAAAATCATTCATGGAATCCCTGCACCAACTTGACAAACCAAAAGAAACCAACTTTTTATGCCCCATTTATGGGCATTATGTTTTCTGGACTGTTCGTCGTACCATCTGTTAGTCCGTTCATCTGTTCATCTGTCCGTTCATCCGTCTGTCCCACTTCAGGTTGAGAGTTTTGGTTAAAGTTTTTGGTCGAGGTAGTTTTTAATGAAGTTGAAGTCCAATCAACTTGAAACTTAGTACACCTGTTCCCTATGATATGATCTTTTTAATTTTGATGCCAAATTAGAGATTTCCCCAATTTTCACGGTCCACTGAACATAGAAAATGATAGTGCAGATGAAAATGATAGTGCGGATGGGGCATCCGTGTACTGGGGACACATTCTTGTTATAGCCTTCACCTAAAAGTTTAAGTGAGGTCTTTAAACACAGAGACATATAGTTAAAACCTCAGTGCCCACGTTTGAGCATAATTTTTTATCATTGATATCAATCAAGCATGGAGTTATGATAAAAATACCACTGACAATTAAAATAAAAGGATAACAGACTATAACTATTATTCTTAAGCATTATTCAATACTAAATATGAACTATTTTCAACCAGAATACATTTATATGATTTAAAAAATCTTGTTAAACGTGTGGACTTTTTTTCACAGAAGTTGTGAAGAACAATATGTTTAACAGACACAGAAAATCAGCCTGTTTCCATAGAGATTCCTCAGTAAGATCTAGTGCTTCATCTGACAGTGGATCAAGTGTAGACAGTGGCAATAAGGTAATGTACTGTGCAATCAGGTTTAATTATAAATTCTTCCAATTTCATGAATAGGAAACCACCAACTGTGCTTAAGTTATTGACAAAAACATATAGATCAGTTACTGATTAATCTAGTGTATGGAATTTTTATTTTTCATTGGTTAAGGTTGAAATTTTGTTCCATAACTCTTTGTTGGTGAGAACTAAAGGATATTTGATGATAGAGTTTGTAAGACTTTTAAACGTTTTTCTAGCTTCAAAGTCATGAAAGTGCTCAAACCCCTCTTTTTTTAAATCTTCATTCAAATATTCAAATCAGTACTGTGTTCAAAGCCTTTTTTTTTATAAATATATGCATATTTTCAAGTGACATGTTGATTATGCTTTCAGGAAAACCTATATATTTATAAAGTGATCACAGGAAAATTCCTCTTCAGTTTCAATCATTACAAGATGTTATATTTTGTTTTTCAGAAGACCTCTTTACATCACCACAATACAGAGGGTAGTTATCTTTATGACCTGAACCATGGATTAGAATTACCTAGAACTGATATTAAGTAGGTTTAAAAAGGATTAGATATAGAAAAAAAAAATGTGATATAAGTGCCATTGAGACATCACTCCATCCAAGTCACAATTTATAAAAGTAAACCATTATAGGTCAAGGTACGGCCTTCAACCCAGAGCTTTGGCTCACATCAAACTATAATAGGCCCCAAAAATTACTGTTGTAAAACCTTAATTAGAATGTGTTTTCAGATATTTTATCTTAATTTTGCAGTTTGCTCTATTGTAATATAAAAATTCCAGTATGCCACAAAACAAACAATTTGGTATCTACAGATGAAATTGTTAACCATTTCCTGGTGATATTAAAAGTTAGTATACCACACAATCAACTTGGGATTTAAAGGACTAAGAATTATAACATTATTGTATTGAATGCAATAGCCTCATTGACATTTGAATCCACTTAAATTTATGAAATTCTTTGGACCAAAATGACTGATGAATATGTGATTAACTTGGCAAAACAATTGGGACTATGTGATCACTAGCTATAGGATACCCCATGGGACCTTCATGAAGTCAACTCTGTGTACCTATATGTAGTGTTGGCTACAGAGAAAACATGTACATTAAATAAGGAGATCTGGTATTTTGCCATAAACTCTGTTTAGTCAGCTACATAAATGTGAAAGCAAAGTTTTTTTTATAATATTTGTCCTTTTCTTTCAGGTTGTCAGTAGGCGTAGATAATTGTATGTTACATTATTTACATGTGGACAAACATGAAGGTGTTTATATTAAATCAGACTCTAATGAAATGGATTCTACGATTCTACATAACTTCTCCCTTTCCTGTACCAGGATTAAATATATCTTTGATAGATATAGGTTCAAGAAAGTAAGTTAGTTCAGATAGATATTTTAAATTCATATGGCAGAAGTAAGAGTAATGTAAGTATAACAAATAAATTATAAAATATTGTAGAAAACAATCAAAATCATTGGCAGAATTTTACCAGATCATTAATAAAGCCTCTGTGCTTTTAGCATTTAAGCTGAAAGTTTATAAAGTCAGAAGGATACAGCTTTGATATTATTAATTTCCTGAGTTATTGTTGCTCCATATTCTGACCAATTAGCTATTTACAGGTTTATAAAGTGAAATTGAAAAACAAAATAAAATAGTTTTATTAACTACAGATTTATTTAGCCTATAATTTAAAGTGTTATACATTTGCACCCATGTTACTGTACATAGTGCAAATGTAATAAATGTTGGGATTATTTTCTTGTAGAAAACATCAGATCAAGGTCCAGAAAACAACCACATGTTACCAGTAAGACAGGACCCTACATTCAGAAATATCAGAGAGGAAGGGATATTATTTAATATTACCAGCCAGGAGCCTCAGGAAAAGTCCCCAATATCATACTGGGTAGTTGGGTAAGTTCAAGTAACTTACTTGAAGCCTTTGTTCATTCGGTGTTGTTGTGTTTATTTTGTACATACAAAGAAAATTTATACTGACTGTCATGTGATACAGTTAAGTAAAATGACCTTATTAAAAATTCAGTTCATTTGTTTTTGTTTGTTTAATACATTCCCTTATGATTATAAAAATAACTATATTTCTTGATTAAAATATGATTTCTAAAATGTAAGGTTTGCCACTGGGTACAAACATTACAGTTTATAGAAACTGGTAATTAAAAACACTCAGACAATCTACCTGACTAGGATATTCCTTTATTGTCAGACTCACATAAATTTGGGATAAATCTTTGCTCTTATGAAACTACAGATAAGATCCATATAAGGATTAAGAAATTAGCAAATCATTATTGGAAAAAGAGCAATTGCATCCTATATATCTGATGTTAGGCGAGTGACATTCAGACCTAAAAAATATTTTTAATGCACCTATCTAACACACGGCTAAATTATATATCTTTGGAAAGGGAAAAATGTGTAGAATGCATTTCACCCGGTCGTAAAAGTGAAATATGGTGCATATTTTTTTTAATCCGGGTCAAAGGTCAGACGCGAAAATTATCGAAGTTCACATCATTTTAGATTTATGAATTAATTTGAATCAGCAGGGTTACGAAATATATTTTATTTTACTTTATACAACATAATAATGTTGTTTGTCCGATTAAAAATTGCATACGCTGTATGCAAGAGCGGTAATTGACGTCATTTTGACGTTTCTACTCTGATATGAGAATACGATTCTTTTGGCAAGATATGAATAAATACGAATGAATTTGACATTAAAAATACTATTTTATGTTGCAATGTTGGTTCTAGCGTGCACAATAATGATGCTTGTTCAAAGATACAAGTATAAAAGTGAGATAATTATCTAAATACAATGGTGTCAAAAGTAGACGTCTTTGTCGCATCAACTATAAAGAGGGCCTCCTGTTTGTGTAAAGCCTACCAACCACGTCAAGGTCGGAGACCGTCTGGCAGGTTATTTTTTTAATTTCTTTTTATATTTTTCTATTTGTAAAATAATTTGAAGGTACACCAAAGTTTTGTTTTAATCTTAAAAGTGTTCATGTCCATCTCTTGGAACACAATGTAAAAAAAATAATCACAAAATGCGACATTTCATCTCGCGATTTATTAACATTAAAACTCATTTTTTAGAATTTAAATCAAGTCTGAAGAACTTCCTCTTCTTCGTCATCGTCAGGGCTCTGTTGGCTTGTCCATATATTACAACAGAGATCGCTTCCCTGGCAAGGACATAGTTCTTTACAACAAAGGTTTTGTTCAACACAAACACATTCTCTACTGCAAATTTTTTTTCCTTTGCAAGAACAAATTAAATCCTGAAGAAAGTCTGATGACATAAGTCCAGTGAACAGAACTGGGGTTGGACCATTGCAACTTTTTTTCTAACCGTATTCATAGGGTGAACCTATTGGCGGCTTTGCCTGATGTGATGTCATCCATATCTTTGCTTGAATGCTGGCTCTTAGAACATGTTGTTTAAATGAAGCTTCGCTTGGTGGAAGGCGAACAAGAGAGCAGTCTTTGCTAGTTGCAAGTCTAACACGTAACTTGTTCAAATCATGGTGACTTGACTTATATTTGCCTTTTGGATCATACAACTTAGATACAAGTTTTTTTGCAACACAGATGGAGGTGTCAATATCTGAGTTACCTAGCTGTGATAGACCCGCCAGTTCTGCAGATGACGACTTTAAAAGCTTAAACACAGACTTTTTCCCAATGCCAAAGAGACTTGATGTGGTGTCACAACCAGTAAGAGCATGAGCTGCTGGTAGGATTTCACGGGTAATGTTTGTAAGGGAACTACACAGCTCATGCACTGGGATGTATCGCCTTCCATCCTTACCACTAGTGACAGCACCCATGTATAGCCATAGCTGATCCGTATTAAGCATCCGAGGGAAGTAATGCACAGCGAGAACTAAAACATCAGTGTCAGAACATTTAACAATCGTTCTCCCTCTTACATTACACATCTTAAAGTGTTCGTCAGCATGAAGGGCATGTAAAACTAGTCTTGTGTCGGCTTCCTCTTGTGTGCTAAATAAGCTGGTACAGTCAGTTATTTGATCGTTAGTTATTTTTTTTACGATTTCTGGATTTGGGAAAGTGCCTGCCAGAAATAATGTTTGTCCGACAGGCAGTGTGTTACTTGCACAATAAGATTTTGAAATAAATTCCCCGATGAAGCAAACCAAAGCTTGTTTATTTCTTTTGTTTGCCAGAAATTTTTTCCAGTCGGGGATACTGCTTCCTTCATTTACATGATAGACCCTGTGTCCACCAGCTGCTTGAGACCGACGTTCCCTTTCAGCCGATTTGATAGTCTGGTATGTCATACCTATCAAACACATCTACAATTGTTGATGCCGACTGAAAGAGAGTGGACAGCTGCTTCAAATAGAAATTAAGCAAATCACCAAAACTAGAAAACCTTTTCACATCTAACGATTGAATAATAGCCATGCCATCCCTAATCACAACCGTGAGTGATGGGTCAATTGCTGGAAGATTAAAAGATGGACATATTTCGCGTTCAAGCTCATGTGCAAGATCAGATTTAACACATTTTCGCATCGTTCCATCGTCATGAAAAAGAGAAGTGGGTATGGGTCCAATAGGGAAAGAGAGCAATTTTTCAACAGTAACATCATCTCTGCATTTCGTCAGTGCTAGGGCACGACGAAATATGAGCTCTGGGTTGATGTTACCTTGGACTGTCTCACCTGATCTGCATTTTAACTTTGTTTTTTTGTTCATATCTGAAAACGTCTTTATATTAGAGCGTTGAATGGGCCCGTAGAAGCTTCTAGGCATACCTTCAGACAAGGCAGAATCAATGAACTTTTTGGACATTTCAGTACCCGTGTCAACTGCATTCAAAAGTGATTCTTGGACTTCCTTTGAAGCTTTAAGACCAGTTGAAATATTGACTAACTCAGGAGGATGCTGTTGAATGTCAAATGGATTCACCATTGTCTCGTGTAAGTGACTTATTAAGTCGATGACTTGCTGTTCATCCCATTTCATAGATGCAGGTCTGCTTTCATCATGCATGTTATCATCAGCAGTAACCAAACCTGATCTTATTTTCATTGAAGCACTGAAGTGGCCTACTATGTGTCTTGTTACATTCCATCTTATCAGTGCAGATTTTTTTCTGGTCAGACCAACAATACCACCGTTCCCTTTACTGTCTTTAATAATGCTTTTTTCGGTGGCCATATCACTCCAGACTCCATTGAAAGAACCAGCTTTTTGACGAATAGCAAAAAATCCGTCATTAAAGCGTGCTTCAACTTCAGCGGGGAGATTGATCATATGAAGAAGATATACAGGAGTCCATCTTGAATAATTATTCCTGTTGGACACAAAAAATAATGGGAGCATAGCACGGATGGAACTCAAATGAAGTGGCCATATACCATTTCTTTCTGCTCGAATGTTTTGTAGCATAATACTCACAGAATTCAGGAACATGTCCCAAAACCTGACTGTAGGGGACACAGCACAGCTCCATTCCTGAAATTCTTTCATTAGAGGCACTAGATGCATGTCAACTAAAGAGGTAAGGGTGGCTATATCTTGATTCCATGAGGACATATCACCAGCAAATATATCATAGCACCGGAAAAGGGCGTCCCAAATAGTTTCTGGTAAGTTGATTAAACGATTTGTGGTCCTACACCAATCAAAAAAAGAGGATACCCATAGCGACATCATTGCCTCATATGTAAGAGTTAAAGCTCTGACTGCTCTGTTAAATTGTTTTCCAGAAAGCATCTGTTCAACGGTACACCCAGCATATACTCCCGAATCAACTAGTAGATCTGACAGACCCCCATCACCCCAGAGTTTTCCAATAGAAGCAATAAAGCATGCTACGGTGTGAAACCCTCCTAAACGAATGATATGACTCTGGAATTCAAGAGGCCTGGACCATTTGATCTGCTGTGCAATAGCATACAACTGCTGGTCAAAGGTCTGAACAGAATACTGCTGGCCGGCTTTCATACACATATCAACACACCTTTTCATTGTAGTATATACTGTAGCCATATCGCTTGGTTTTGAGTCGACGATCGGTGATACTACATATGATACTATACTGAATGATCTACAGTACACAGATGTTTTACGATGATAGCCTGTCCAAAAAGGAATAATTTGTTTGCCTCCAGTATGCAAATGGTTCCTAATTGGAAAATCAACAGTCTGTCTTGACAGAAGCCTTAAAAATACCCAAGCTATGTCGGATGTTTCCACACCTCGGTCATCACACTTTTTAATTTTTCCATAAGCATCTTCGTGACGTACAGGTTCCATGCGTTCTTTTGGTTTGTCGTACTGTAGACAACTGATTAGAGCAGCTGTAGTCTCTGTCACTGGAAGGGAACACAATTGATTACGTCTGATCTTCATTTCATTCACAGCTTCATTGGTATGAGACAGAGACTGAACCTGAAAGACCGCCCTAGCCATAGAGTGGAATGTATCTTTACCATCGATTGTTTCAGTATTGATGTCAACATTGTCTGCTCCTTCTTGAATGAGGGTTACATCCCCAGGAGATGCAAAAATACCTTGAGGAACATATGTGCCATTCTCAATCTTTTCGATCTCATGATCGGCTAAGCTAGTAAGAAATCGTCTCAGCTCGTTGTAAGAAGCACAAAATCCATGACTATGCAAAGTTTCGATCAGACTTTTAGAACCATATACATGATGCATTTGTAATGCTAAGCCAAGATTGAAAGGCGTGAATGAATTTCTACTGATTGAAACTATTGTTTCTGCTAAGGCCAAACATTTTCTCAATTTTTCCGTTGGTAGGGCATTGTCTTTATTTACAGTTTCATAGGAATCTCCATCTATTAGCCAGCATATGAATGTTTTTAAAATAGTTGGCATAATTTTCTGAGACTGACTTAGGGAAGTATCTGCAGGTGACGGATATGCATCACTTTGGATTACAACATCGCCAATATGCTTACGCAATATACCAGCAGCTTTGTGTAATATCAAATCTTCGTCACAATCAGGAGTTGAAACAGTACATAAATCATGAGTTCTGAGAGGTTTCATATCGGCTTTAAGACGCCGGTTAGCTGTACTGATGGCTTCAGACAGAGAAATTGAGCTACTGTAAACAATATTGGACATGCCTTGTCCTTGTTGACACTGTATGACAATAGTATTTCCAAAGTGTTTTTCCAATTTTTGTTGAAGCCTATACGTTGTGTAACTTTCTCGCAAATTTTGGGGAAGAAAGGGAGTAAATAGTTCTAGTAAACCGTTCATGTAGAATACCTTCTTATACACAAGCAAATCTTCTTGGATTGTTGAAACAAATTCAGCAAAGGCACTTTCGTGCTCTGACTTTAAAGGTTCTTCAATTTCAAATTTAACCGGATTTCTCAACAAATATTTTGTGATGCAAGCTGAGTGGTATAAAGCATTTAGAGCAAACATCTCTGATCTTATTTTCAAAACCATTTCACTGTCGGATATATTTTTTGCAGTTCACATAATGCATTGGATTCTTTCGGCCGATGATATCTTGCGTAATTTTTTATCTTGCCTAAACGATTTGTATTTACAAAATATGCAAACCATCCAATCTATCTCAGGCAATCTAGATCGTGTCAATATGGTAGACTGAGTATCATCTTTGCACAAGGGTATTTTTGTACAGGAAGATGTAGATTGTCCTGTTAAATTATTGTCTGCAAATGTGGTCAAGTTTTGTTTACTTGTAAAAGCTTTATAACAGCTTTTATGATATTTTATTCTATCAAGTGGTGCTTCCTCGACCGTTTTGTATTCATCAACAAGTCTCCTATAAACGGTGTTCTTCCGTTTATTTACGGCAGAAAGAAAAGTTGTTTTTCCCTTCGCAGCTGGAAAACATAGCCGCTCTGTCGTAAATACTTGACAAACGATACATCGTTGCCAGTCAATAGACAGTCTGCCTTTTTTAGCAGCAGGAGGGGTTAGTTTAACAGGACTACACGTCAAGTTTGACATTGTCCGGAAAAATACTAGAGTTGTTCCCGTTAATTATTTTTCTATTACTGTGTCACAATAACTTTCAAACTAATACTTATCAAATACCTCTATAAAACACTATCTTTTTTAATGTAATAAATTCATTAAGTATACATCCTTTATTCAATCAATTTAAGAAATTTATATTTCAATTGGTCTTGTGAGTTTTGTCAAATTGACATGCTCCTTCTTCACGAATTAATGATTATAATATACAGGTAAAGAAATGAAAACGGACAAAATGAATTCCGTAATTGCGGTGGAATATTGATGAGTGCGGAAAAACGCAAAAAAATACCGAAAATACAGTTAAAGCAATATGTATCAAATTAGTTATGAGCTTGGAATAATTATTAGATATGATTCAACTTTAAAATAAGATCAAATAAGAAAAAACTACTGAAAGAAATAGAAAAGAAGTGGTTGGTTTTTGAAATAATGACAAAATTGTTACAAAAATGATTTTTTTTATGCAAAAAAACACAATATTATTTTTTAAAAACTATTTGATAATACTTAAATATGCAATGCGCTAAAAATCAATGCATTTCATTTATAAAAAAGAGAAGCTTAAAGCAATTAATTTACGTTGAAATACAGGTGGTAAATTTTAATTTTGAAAAGATTTCTCGATTTTAATTCAATTTTTACAAAAATTGCACCGTACGATTTTTTTACGACCGGGCAAAAAATGAAGTTCAGATATTCATCTATCACTTGTAAAAAATTCAGCCATGTGTTAGGTGGGTGCATTAAAGTCGTTAACTAGACGTCTTTTCTGAAAATGTCACTCGCCTATGTGGGATGTTTGATATATATTAGCTTGTTCAGCAATACTTTTTTAATATGATGAATTGATAATATAATGTTAAGGAAGGGCCCAAAGGGACTGTTGTACAAGTGAGAGTCTTAGCTAGATATAAAATCAGGTTTAATTCACAAATTTCTACATGAGAAAATGCATGTAAGATGTCAGGAATATGAAAGTTGTTGTCCATTTGTTTGATGTTTTAGCTTTTGATTTTGCCTTTTGATAAAGAACTTTCTGTTTTGAATTTTCCTTTGAGTTCAGTATTTTTAGCTATTTAACATTTTGTTGCTCATCAGTTGCTGTAGGTGTAAACAGCCATGGCATAGTAATTTCAAATGAAGTGAGTACATATACAATAATATACATGTTTGAGAAAAATTAAAAGGGAAATGATTTTTAACAATATTTACCTTTTTTCAGGAGACAGAGAAGTTTAACAGAATCCTATGTTTGTTTCAAAGATGGCATACCACAGAGCACAGTAGAACTTGCATTTAAAATAGCTTTTGGTATAAAGCCTGGATAAAATGAAAAACTGTAATCTTAAATTGGACTCAGAAGACATACGTTACTTGACTCAGTAACTCAGTGTTTTTAAAATCTGAACATAGTTTAAAGAACTTCATTATCATGTGTTGTTTTGTTTCTTTTTAACTTATCTCAGCATTAGAACCAATATTGTTTTTTTAATCCCAAATACAAGAAGTACTATTTTTGTTATGATACATAAAACATAGACTACACATAAGGGGGTTTAAAATAATTTGAAATCCAACCTTATTAATGATAATTATATCTGATATTTGAGTAAAATTTGCATTTTGCTATACACACCAGAATTTTTCATTCATTAAAAAGTCATGGGAATTTATGGTAGTGTTCTTTCAAGGGAGCCTGATTATGAGGAAAAACAAACCAATGATGAGGGTTTGATGCATGATTTTCATCAAGTAAGATGGCCTTAATAGTCAAGTTTGACTTTATTATGTAATTTATTTGCCATAGCTTGTAAATGTTTGTGTAATTTTCAAAAGTCACAAAATACAAAAAAGTTTACTAATTAACATGTTTATGTCTTTTCTTCTTGAGAAGACACTTTAAGCTATGAGATTTTGGTGTTTTACACAATTATTACCCTCAGAGTGAACTGTTCCTTCCCAAGATCTAGTTGAAATATATTTTTTTAGTATTTTCATTATCTCAACGATTTTTAAAACTTTTGTATACTCTCTGACTTTATTAGTAATCACTATAAGTGCAATATTTTATGTATTCATTAGTCACTCAAAATAATTATATATGTTACCAGCATGGTCAGTGCTCTGAATGTATCAAACTTTACAATTATCAATTGTCTTTGTAATATTTGCACAGCATTATTGTTAACATGTAATCAAAAGAATATTTGTTGTATAAAAATATAATTGTTTATGATTTTTGTTTCATTTGTATGTTACTGTATACTTCACATGGTTGAGGGGTTTATATTCTTTGATATTTTTTACATCACCATTTTTATGTCATTTAGTATACACATTACATAATGGGATGTTATTTGTTGATTATATACACTTGTTACCTAATTAATAAAAAATATGAAATTTTATTGAAATAGTTACTTGTAATTTATAGTTCAACTTCCATCAGGAAAATATATATTGAGATACTTTGCCTTTTCTTTTGAACCACTGCTGATGTTAGAATTCTTGATTTAAAAAAGAAATCTGATTATCACCTTTTCTATAGATTTTGAAATAATTTTCGTCAGATCCAACATAATTTATCTATGTCAACTATGAAATTATGTCCGTTTAATGATTAAAGGTGAATATGTCCTTTTGATGGAAGTCATCTGAACTTGACTTCATTTTTATAGTTAAATTGCCTTAAAGTACCATGTCTAAACAGACAGTGTGTTTTTAAACACTGCACAGACCAACATTTCCCTCAAGAAATGTATGTTATTGTACTGACATATGAATCATACGTGTAAAATCACATGGTTGGTTCACTATGTGCTATCCAAGGTACCAAATCAGGAATATGACAGTGGTTTTCCATTTGTTTGATGTGTATGATCATTTGATTTTGCTGTTTGATAAAGGACTTTCCGTTTGGAATTTCCTTGGAGTTTGGTATTTTAGGTTTTCTCTTTTTTGCTCACTATGAAGATTTTGAAGGAAAAGAAATTACATAGAGCCTAGGGAAAGCAAATTTATTAACACTAGGGCTTATTAAATCAAAATTAATCTTGAAGCAAAGCAATAAAGATTAATCTAGAAAAAAAACTATCCAAAATCTCAAAAACATAACAAGACTTCCAAACTGAAAATAAACCAAAAAGAATATAGACATTACGAAAGGTCATTGCTGAAACTCTCACTCAATTTAACTATGTTTAAGTTGAAATTTGAAATAAAGAGTGTGCAAATATGTATGATATACCAAAATATTAAAGCACAACGTTGAAACATGAAAATTAAATGCCATTTACCTCGCAGATAAATCAGCTATTTATAACAAGGCTGACAAAGATCATAATCTTTGAAAAACTCCAAATCTAAATTTTCAGAAGAAAATAGCTTAATACAACCAACGAAGATTTGAAAATAAGAAAACAAGAACTACTCTGTAAACCTGATAATTTTCTGCTGTTGACCTGATATTATATATTTGATTTAGACTTTCAATATAAAAAAGATAACTTCATCGGTTGATATTGACTTAAATCAACTAAGACCATATGAAGTATACCATATTTACCCGAATATACACTGATCCAGATTTTTTTTTATATACGTTTGAAACAAAAAAAGGAATCAGGCGTAGAGTGTTAGATTTCACTCACCATGTCTGTCTTTCTCTTCGTTCAACAAATATTTTTGCAACACTTTACATTTGGTCAGCAGTTTTATAGGGGTGATTTGTAATTTGTTCGAATCTGTTCGCAAAATAATATCTGTTTTACTTTGCTATACTTTAAATTATCTATATATTTACCGAAAGCTAAATATTGTCACCATTGATTCCTGAGGAACTGCCGAAATAAGATGACTTCTTATTTGGTCATCAGCTCGACATTGATAAGTTTAAATGGGAGTGAGCTTTTCGAATATGTCACCCAAGTGCACCACATTCTGTTTGCCAAAAGTTTGCATTAGGGCGGTGTACTTAGCACGACAACAAATTCTTCTTCTGTAAATTAAATAAAATTAAAATGCATTATATCACAAACTTGATATTTTTCCGAAGTAAAATGATTAATAAAGGCAACAGTAGTATACCGCTGTTCAAACTCATAAATCCATGGACAAAAAACAAAATCGGGGTAACAAACTAAAACTGAGGGAAACGCATAAATATAAGAGGAGAACAACGACACAACACTACAATGTAACTAACACACACAGAAACGGACCAAGCATCAGACAAAATCCCACGAGAATAACAAATATAACATCAAAACCAAACACATGAATTTGGGATAGACAAGTACCGTGACACGTCTTATCGCAATGTCAATTTACACTCAAAAATAAGAGAAAACAAACGACGCAACGTTAAATTGTAACACACACAGAAACGAACTATAATATAACAATGGCCATATTCCTGACTTGGTACAGGACATTTTTAAAGGAAGAAATGGTGGGTTGAACCTGGTTTTGTGGCATGCCAAACCTCGCACTTTAATGGCAATGTTAAATATAACATAGAAATGACAACATAATATTACAGGACTACAATACAAATAAATAGGAAAACGTATTAGACAAAGAAACACATGATTAATGAATAACAAAAAGCATCAGGTTTAAAATTTAATACGCCAAAAACGCGCCTCGTCCACACAAGACTCACCAGTGACGCCCAGATATAAAAGATCGAAAGCGAAAAAAAGTACAAAGTTGTACAGCACTGAAGATCAAAAGTTGAAAAAGGTTGTGTCAAATACGGCTAAGTTTTTATGCTTGGGATAAGAACATCCTTATTATTTAGAACAATTAATGCTATTGCAAACAGTAAATTTTATCAAATGAATATAACAGATATACATAATGAAACTGAAGTATTAACTCATTACATAAACAAACACGAATACATAATGAATGACCAACACAGGATAGACACACCCGACTCAGTCCAGGCCTCAACGCAGTAAATTATGAAAATGACGTCACATACGATGGTGAAAAGACATTAAAAATTACGTCACATACGATGGTGAAAAGGCATTAAAAATTACGTCACATTTGAATATATGAAATACTATATCTCAAAAGTAAGATAGAATTAGGATTGATTAAAGATTAAAATAGAACTAAATACTGATATTGCATTTAAACACAATGCATATTGTAATACTTATTAATAGCAATTAACTATAATATATATATGTGCAGTTTGTTATGAATCCAACTTCAAACGTAAATTATCGTACAGATTATGTTGACCAAAATTAACTGATTACAAAAGTTTATTAAAAACACCGGACATTGAAACAGACCACACCAACCATAAACATCCGAGAAAAGTAAGACACACAAAGAAAGATCAAAAGCAACTCTTGGATATGATTTTGTGCATATAAATACAAAGATAGGTTGCTTATATATTAACTACACAGTCACCAAAGGCCCTAACCCAAATTATGTATTGAGTGAAACACAGGGTCTTTAACAACAATGTTTAGCTTGCTTTCAGTCAGATTCATTTATCAAATATGTTTAAATGTAACCTTATATTAATAGTTATCAAACTTGTAATTAAACTTTACAGTTATGATTAACATGTAAATTCAACGATTTACTCGTTATTTCGTTGGCCCTGTGTACTTTAAGACGATTTATACATTCCAGGTCATATTAAAATGTGTTATATTATAAAAAATAATGACCAATGATCAATAAAAGTCTGTGACCATATTTAACTAGTGCATTCTTTAAGAAAATATTATTTCAGTGACAATTCATTAAATGAAGATTATTTCTAAATTAAATAAATGTTTGTATATTGAATATCAATAAGCTGCATAATGTTAGTAGTATATTGTACTTCTTTCGAAATGTGTTCTCGCTTAGTGAAGTCTAGTGTATATTATGACAACATTCATTATTATTATTCTGTTCAACTTCAGAGAGATTGCCACATACAATGCATTTAACAACGTAACTGTCTATAAATGACTTAAATATTCAATATCAGTATGTAGTGCGAAAGAGTAATCTTTTCAAAACGTTTATACAAAATAGCTACAGACATGGGCATACCATTTTCAGAGTGGATTGAAAATAAATTAGTACCATACAGTTTAGTGTCTATTTCTGTGATTGTCATTCTTCTAAGTATCAGTCTTAATATTATTTTGATTGTGACGATAAAACAAAGGAATAAACTGCACACAGCATTTCACCAGCTATTACTACAACTTATTATTTTGGATTTCCTGGCTTCTTTCGCCATCTTAATTCCGATATGCATTGTTGTTATTATGGCAGCTTGGGAACTTACAAGTTACTTCTGCTCGGCACAAGGTGTTGTGTTCGTTTTTGTATATCTATCAAACTGTACGTTTGTAGCTTTACTTTGCATTGAAAGAGTTGTTAAAGTGAAAAATGAAGGATTCTATCAAACGTTATTCGAGCCTAAATGGAAAACAGCAGTGATCGCCATTGTTGTTTGGATTTTAAATCTTGGTATAGCTGCCATTCCACTCTCAGGTTGGATTGAGATTTCTTATGACACGTACCAAGCTGCTTGTATACCTAAGTTAACTAGAAGCTTATACTTTCTTGTTGGTATATTTGTAGTAAGTCTAGGAATTCTTTTCGTCGTAGGAATATGCACGTTTCCTTGTATATCAAATGCAAAGTTTGAGAAAGAAAAACGAAAATCAAGATCAAATAAGACCGAACATAGAACAAAAGAGTGTAATGCTGATAAACTTCAAGGTACAAAACAGGACACGATATCCAACAGTGGTGAAACCAAATCATACTTGAAATCAGTTCCTAAAAATACTGGACAACCAGAATCGGTCAATACATTGAACCATCCCAATGGAAAACGAAAAGGAATTTTGAAACAACTAAAAAATGCCCAAAGAAATGTAACCAAAAATAGTCGTAAAATATTTCTAGAAAACAGCAATGATGAATTTCAACTCGCAGTCACGGTTTTTATTATTTGGATAACAACAATACTGTGTTGGTTGCCGTATTACATTGTAACATTTTACGATAGTTTGCACGAAAATATATGGAGTGGGTTCTATACTATTACACTAATTGGAGCAATTCTATCTTTCTTTTTAAAACCTTTGATTTATTTAACGCATAACCGACACGATCCTGAAGACAAAACGTGTCTTTATACGAACGCTAGAAGGTCAACCGTTAAATCGTTCAGAAAAACTGTCAACAAATTAGATGCAATCTTATTCATGTCACCAAGAAGTCACGAGACAAGCCAAACACACAACAAAAAGATACAAGCAAAGGATGACGCTGCCAAAAGCGCCAATACGAACAACACTAATATCAGCTCCAAGCACTTTACAGGAAAATCAGGGCATGTCGTTGAAAATTATGGGAATCAACACAATACAAAGGGCAAATATAATAAACAAAACACAAACATAAATAATGATTCCAGTAATAAATCACATGGCCATAGAAGACAAAACATTCTTTTAGTTGGTGCTGTTTCAGAATTCAGCTATTCTAGTGAAAAGAATTTGGCAAATCGAGGCGAAAAGTCCTATATTAATGACAATAATCAGCAGGCAACATATCTAAAAAGAAACGAAAATATTGCGCATAAACCATCTAAAGATACAAAGGGAAGGGCGACTAAGGTCGAGTGTAATGACAATACGTCTGGCATGAACGGAAGCTCAAATGATAGAAAGAAGGAATATACCAATCCGAGTCAAAATACTACCATACACGGACGCTCAAATGATAGAAAAATGGAATCTTACAATCCGAGTCAAAATGATAGAAAAATGGAATCTTACAATCCGAGTCAAAATACTGTCGTAAACGGCACGTCAAATGATAGAAAAAAGGATTTTATCAATTCGAGTCAAAATAATGCAATTAACGGAAGGTCAAATGACAGAAAAATGGAAAATTACAACTTGGGAAATAATCATGGTAATGACAAAAATAGTAACAATTCTTCAGAACAAGACATTGGCATTAAAACAATTCTTGTACACAATGGAGGCTCCAAAAATTCTACAGAAAAGTCAAAACATGGCGTTGAGAATTATCATAATAACATCAAATCAGCTAATCAATATAGAAACCCAAATAATGATGCAAGCAATAATCTACAAGCAACAAATACGAAAAGCAAAGAAAACACTGCGCATATTCCACCGAAAGATTTAAAGGGAAGGACTATCGAGAGTGATAGCAAAACCAATACCATGAACGGAAACTCAAATGATATAGATATGGATTATAACAACCGGAGTCAAAGTAATTTCATGAACGGAAACTCAAATAACAGAAAGAAAGAACAAAACAACTCGAGTAAAAGTACTTTCATGCATGGAAACTCAACTGATAGAATGAAGGAATATAACAACCCGAGTACTGTCATGAACGGAAGCCCAAATAAAGAACAAAAAGAACATACCAACCCGAGTCAAAGTACTGTCATGAATGGAAGCTCAACTTATAGAAAGAATGAATATAACAACCCGAGTACTGTCATGAACGGAAGCCCAAATAAAGAACAAAAAGAACATACCAACCCGAGTCAAAGTACTGTCATGAATGGAAGCTCAACTTATAGAAAGAATGAATATAACGACCCGATTCAAAGTATTGTAATAAACGGAAGATCAAATGACAGAAAGAATGAATATAACGACCCGAGTCAAAGTATTGTAATTAACGGAAGCTCAAATGACAGAAAGAAGCAATTAAACAACCCAAGTCAAAGTACTGTCATGCATAGAAGCTTAAATGATAGAAATAAGGAATATCAAAATCTGAGTCAAAGTACTGACTTTAGTGACAAAGGTTCTTCACAACAAAACAACGGTAATGAAACTGCTGTTGTACATAATCACAACATGAAGCAGGATAATAAAAACAACTCCGATAAACATGGTGAAAGAGAAAGCAATGGTCACATTAAAAAGCAACGAAATTCGAAGATATCTAATCAACTGAACCAAGAAGACATGGACAATAAAGCTATACACACAGAAAAAACAAACGAGTTGACTGGCGTAAGCATGTCAGAGAAAAACAAAATTACTGTAATGAGACATAAAACAAACAAGCACAATATACAAAAGCAATCAACCTCAAATGATAATACAAGCGAAAGACATTCAGAGGAATCAGGGGATCGCAGCGTTGGTACAAACAACAACAACAAAAATAATGTTGACGACAAACACGTGCCAGTCTTTGAAAAAGACGAAGAATATCAAAACAAACAGATCCAGATTAGAGATCAAAATATAAGCAACTCCCGAAAACCTTACAAAGAAGATCAAAGAGAACTTACTATGAACAGGAAACATGATGACGCCATGGTAGATAATGCAGAAGTGTTATTTGAAGATGAGGACACATGTTATACAAGCAGAACGCCCGGTGTTCACGCAATTGACAGATTTCGGGATCATGAGACAGAAAAGATAACTCAGAAGAAATATACTAGTACATCAGTAGATATAGAGAAAAAACAAATCGGAAGTAGCACAAACAAGATGAAAAACAACAAACCGATTCCAGATGTTAATGAAGGTAAAAAATTTGATGAAAACGTAGCCAAATCGACGATAAAAGAGAACGAAAATAATCAACAGAGTGCATCAAGGTCAAAGTCAAAATACACCGACAGTTCCGACAGACATATTCACAATGTATCAAGAGAAACATCAAAGAATATTCACAATCAAAATACAACTGACGACAAGAACGACCACTATGAAACTTATGTGACACCTTCGAAAGCAAAAGAACAATATAAAACTGATGATTCAAAGAAATCGAACACAGAACACCTGGGTGTTGTTGTTAATGGCAAGAATCAGACCAACCATAGAAAGCATCAACTTACCAAAGCAACAGAATCTGATATTACAAAATTTGTGGATGTTGATAACCGTACGTTTCATGATCCTTCCTCCAATTCAAAAGTGAAGAAATTAGAAATGAGTAAAAGCGACAAAAAGGATAGTATTCATTCATCAAATGTAACTGAAACATATCAAACTGCAAATATGGAATCTAAACCAAAACCTGTGAGAGTAACATATGACAATAAAACTACGAAGGGACAAAAGGGAACTACTTTTATTGAAATAGATAATCCACAAACCAATAACTCTAAATCAATCGACAGTTGCCAAACAAATACTGGATATCCTGTTAATAATACTTCCAGTCCGATGGTGTTGTCAAAATCAGTCAACACATCAACAAACAGAGAATCCGGTATATCAAATAAAACTGAATCATCTGAAGCTAACACTCCTAAAAGTTTGGACCAAAACAATTTCCCCGGAAATAATAAGTATAACGATATGCAAAATAAATCACCACTTAATAGTCAAGTAGCAGATTTAACAGGAGACAATAAAGAGAAATTGAAGTTAAACAATGATAAATCTATGTCCAAAACAGAAATTGGAGAAGACAAAAATAGTACAAAAGGAATATCTTACATCTCACAGAATAATGCCAGAGCAGTGAATGATAATTTCTCTGTGGGTGATTTGCAAGATAACAATATAATACGGAAACATGAATTATCCGGAACCACGTCTAACTCTGTGGATATCAAACAACAAAAATCCATAGTCCAACACCATAGGCTTAATAAGGATGATCATACTAATTTAACAATGTTACAACTAAAAAATCCTAAAGAATTATATCATAGTTCCGAAATGTCTCCAGATGTAGCTACTGTAAATAATACACGTAAGAGAATTACAGAAAGCAATACACAAAATGACAGTGTCCTTGGACTGAAAAGCGGTTTAACTGACGGAAATGAAAAGTATAAAGGAAACGTTCAACAAAATATAAGCTTTCTTCAAGGTACCTTAGCAGAAAAATCCTCAAAAGAAATGAGCGCTAATAAACTTGCATACAGTAAATACCATGTTAACAATCCACAAAGTTCGAGATTTATCACAGCTAACTCCTCTGATAAATCTTCTGATTTAATAAACGTCAGTAATATCCAACAAAGTAAATTCAAAGGACAAGGTTCTGTAAATGAGAGCTTCCTGTCAAGTGGTTTCACAGAACAAACCTTCAAAGGACGAGAAAAAAATATCATTAGGAAAAAAGATTACACGGTGGCACAAATTGAAGATACAGTAAAAGCTAGTAATTTGGCCAGAAATGTTTCTGGTAGCTGTCCGTATGATATCCCAGTACTTTATAGTGCGAATGACAATACAACGTATAGTACTAATAATGCAAAGCCTACAACAATCAAAACTGTACACGCTCTAGAGAAATCAACGACGAAGAGAAGAAGTATTTACGATGCTCTTCATGGGGATAATAATCATTTCTATTAGTTAAAATAGTTTTCTTCGGAACTCTTTACAAACAGAGTTTTTACAGTGAAATAAAATTGCAAAAGTTATATTTCGTTTTAGACAGATAGGTCTTGAAATGTTGCCTAGAAAAAATGCAATAACAAAATGGCTTACTATAAAACAAATTAAAAAAGGAGGTCCATATTAACATAGCTTGACAAACTTAACGCGAGACTTTATCAACCAATAGGACTATTAGAAACCATGCCTCTAAATTTGTTAGAGGCATTTTTCGACGAATATCAGGTTTATCATTTAATAAGTCAGACGCGATTTGTGTCTGCATTAAACTCATTAGTGGCAGTAGAATATCAGTAAGGCCAAACCAAGTTCAAAAACTGAAGAGCATTGAAATCAAAAGAAAAACCGCCAGGATATGCAAAAACATGAATGGTGTCATTTGTGGAACATATAGACTTCTTAATTTTCCGGACCACTTTAATTCACAGCTATGTTCAGAGGGTTATTATGTTGCAGTTTCTACACATTAGTTACAGCTACGCAAAATCTTGTATTCTTTAATTGTCTTTGTATAGTTTTAACCTTTACTGTTTAGTCCATTTTCGGTCATATAATTTTGGTGCGACTCGTTATTTATACATCCCACTATTTTTTTAAAGCCTATAGTCATTTTGTGTCGAGCTTGCAACTTTTGTCATAGAAAGCTCTACATAGGGATAGTGATCTGGCGGTGGCGGCGGCGGCGGTGGCGGCGGTGGCGGCGGATATGGCTGCGGTAGTGTTAGCTAACTTCTGAAAAGCTTTATATTTTAGAAGGTCGAAGACCTGAATGCTTCATACTTTGTATATTTATGCTTTATGTTACGAAGTTTCCGTTTATCACACGTTCATTGTCCTTGACATCAGTTTCACGGTTCAGTGAAAAAAAGTTAAGATTTTTTGTAATGTTAATTTCTCTCTTATTATGAGTAATAGGATAACTATATTTGGTATATTTGGTATGTGCGTACCGCTTACAAGGACTGCATGCCCATCACACAGTTTTCACTTGACCTCGGCCTCATTCTTTCAATCAGTGAACACGGTTAAGTTTTGGTGTTCAAGTCACAGATTATGTAAGCAATAGGTCTAATCTATTTGGTGTATAGACGGATTGTAAGGTGTATATGTCTAGCTGGCAGGTGTCATCTGACCTTGACCTCAGTTTCACAGTTCAGTTTTTGTAATCTGGTCTGTTTTTCTTATACTGTATGCAATAGGTCTACTATATTTTGATGTAAGGAATAATTGTAAGGTGAACATGTCCATTTGGCAGGTGTCATATGACATTGACCTCATTTTTATGGTTCAGTGGTCAAAGATTTTTTTTTTTGTGTTTTGGTCTTTTTTCTAATACTATTTGCAGAAGGTCAACTATAATTGGTGTATGGGAATATTTTATGATGAACCTGTTAGTCTTGTTTCCGTCTGTTTTTTCAACTATAAGCAATAGGTCAACTATATTTGTTGTATGGAATGATTGTAAAATGTACATTTCAGTTTTATGTCTGTCTGGCATGGTTTATCTCACCTTGACCCCATTTTCAGGGTTCATTGGTCAATGTTTAGTTTTCTTGGTGAAACTATAAGCAATAAGTCGACTACATTTAGTATATTGAATGCTTATTAGGTGAACATGCCCATCTGGCAGGTGTCATATGACCCTGACCTCTTTTTCATGGTTCAGTGGTCAAAGATAAGTTTTTGAGTTTTGGTCTTTTTTTCTAATACTATAAGCAATAGGTCAACTATATTTGGTGTATGGAAATATTTTATGATTAAAATGTCAGTCGTGCAGGTTTGGTTTGGTTTGGTTTATATGACCTTGACCTCATTTCCTTGGATCGTGTTAAGTTTGTGTAATAGTTGTAGTAAAGCTTTTCATTTAAAGGACTAGAAACATAATATCAATGGTAAGTAAAGAAGGCGAGACATTTAAGCGTGTTGTATTCTTGTCATTCACTTTTGCTGTTGTGCTTCGAGTGTCATATTCGCTTGCCAAGATTTACGATCCAGTTCTCTCCTTTCCACCCTTGGCAGATAAAGTTAACATTTGTGATTACAATAATGCGTTATCTACAGGTAGAAAAAAGTCATGTCAGTTCCAACGACATCGTTGCTCACCAATTATAGCACTTGAAGACTCTTCAGTAGGGAGGTGTAAACCGGGTTTGTCTAGTGTTTTAAAATTTCGTGAACCATTTAATTACCATGAGCATTCCAACATGTGCACAAGAAACATACTCAGAAACCATTGATTGATTAAGAACTTAAAGATTGTCACTAAATATCGTTCTTTGTTTTGGCTAAAGATTTCTTGCCAAATCTGCTCGTAGCAATTGTTTATTTGCATTTTCTACATTTGTTTGTGATCATCGTAAAGGCCGTTTTTGATTGGATCAGTTGGATACAGCTGCGACTAATGGAAATCATTAAATCGTGGATCCTAATTCTAGCTTAATCTCAACCCTTTACTAACCTAGAACAGTGGTGTAACAGTACTACATAAAAACAAACTTTAAAAATCAGTTGAAAAAGGCTGAACTCATCAGATGGATACAAATAGAAATACATTTTACAATTAAACAGAGTGGACGTGGCCTTGTACTTGTACCTACCAACAACAATTTGCTTTTGTAATTATATCTCAACGAATCATCTTAAAATATACAATATTAGAAATCATTTATTTAATCAAATGTCTGGTTTTTTATTGACAATTAAAGTAACTCCTACAAATTTTAAGGGTATCGTTTGCATTGATTGTTGTTGTGTATTTCTACCCAAGCTAATAACTCCCATTACCCTTAATGTGTAGCAGACAATGTACACTAACTTTGATGAGAGTTTAACGTGAGCCTGAGCGAGAATTCTTAATTTTATCATGGGTTCAGCTTTTACAGATGGCTGGTTATTATTTTCTATATTGTCTAACCGTCATTTTTTGTTAAACCAGCAATAAGCGTGTAATATTCAAGATACAACATACAACTTTTGATACAAAATAAGTCCAAAGTAAATTGGTTTAATCACTTGTAATTTTGTACATCTCCAGATATTCCCCACCGGCTATATAAAATGTTTCGTGATCATTATTGTCCAACAAGATATCGCGAGGGCCCGTGATAGTGTCAAACTTGTCAAGAAGTGTTTTGTGTTTAGTACCGTCTTCTGAAAGCACATGTAAAGATCCTTTGTCATATCGATCTAACACTAAAGTAAGACCTGACGACAAAGCACTCAATCCTATAGGGGTTTTGATTGCTTCGTCTTTAAAGCAGTAAACATCTTCCCCATCAAGCGTTTTGCATTTGATTTCGTTTAACTTTGTTGTAAAAATAATATGTTTTCTTAAAATGGTCATGCCATTTGTCCCACATAATGTATTAGTAGAAACGATGGGTGTCATTTCCACCGATTCGCTTGGTTTAGTGGTGGAGACGAATTTTTTAATAGCATCGTTAACAACTATGTAAATGTGTTCACCAGATTTACAAGATGCCCCAACGTAATCACTATTAAAGGTCAGTAATTCCGGATCTTTCACTAGTGCTCCTACTATCTCAACTCTGTACAATTTTCTCTTTTGGTACGAAGAAATAAATATTTGATTTCGCTCTTTATCATAACACATACGGCAAGTATTTTCATTGAATTTAACTGTGTTTATTAAGAGACCAGTTTTTTTGTCAAACACCTGTATTATGTCCTTTGTTGATCGGTTACCAAGTATAATGTGATCCTCCCCTACACATACTCCACATGATAAGTCAGATCCTTCAATGTGAAAAACCTGAATCAGTTCGACTTTGATATCATTAAACCTTGGTTGATATATAATACCCAAAGCTTTACAGCATTTACGAATATCTTTCATTTGATCGCCTAAATCGTGTTCTGACTTTTCAAATAAAAGTAAATTTTCAGCTGTTTCGAGTTGCTCTAAAATTTCATTCTTTGCCAATTTAATATCAAGCGTTGTATCATGTTCGGTAACAGTATCTATTTCATTGAGGCTGCTCTTTATCTGGTTCTTCGTGGTCTCAACTTGAATGAAATGCTGTGTTTTGGTTCCGAACTCTTTTACCACTGTGTTAACATTGATCCAGTGGTCTAAATTTCCAATGAGTTGTGAAAGTAAACGCATTCGAATATTTAAATTTGTATTTTGTTTGTCCCAAAATACATTTAACTGCTTCTTAAATGTCTCAAATAAACCGTCTATCTTACATTTAACTTGTTCAATAAACCTTGCTGCATCTGCATTTATGTTTTCCATTTTATCTTTAAGATCGCGCTTTTGCTTTTCTTTTTCGTTCAGAAGTCTTACGGTTGCTTGTTTAATGCATTCTAATTTATCATGAAGTGTGTCGTAAACTTCAGTAGAGTTTGTAATTTCTTCTATTGTCTTGACGCTTTTACAGTTCCAATGATTTACAGTAACGCACTGAATACAACATAACTGTCCATGGTCAAAGCACATAGCTTCAATACTATATGATGGGTGTTCATTGCAATTCTCAGACACTGCATGCAAATCAAGTCCAGATATAGTTGATCCTAATTCCTCGAATGCAATTACTTGATGTGAAGATAGATTAAGCCATTTGTGCATTTTGTTACATTTTTCACACAAAGTCTTTTCGCATCCCTTGCACCAGAACTTGGCCGTGGTTTTTTGTTGATGCTGTTCACAAACATTACAGTCCTGCTGTTTATATCCCTTTGATGTAGAAACAATGATGGCAAGGATAAGATTATTATGAAGAGCAGAAGACCATTCATCAATCGGTGCTACCGAATCTTTCGGTTTCACGACTGATCTGCAAACTGGACATGTGAATTGGGTTATTCCACTGTTGGTGCTGCGTCCCATATTTGAAATATGTTCGTGTATGCATTGTTTACAAAAACTATGCATACAAGGTAATATTTTCGGTTGTGTGATTAATTCAGAACATATCGGACAGCTAAATAGATCTTCTTTTTCTGTTTTCGCCTTACATAACGCCATTTTGCGTATACACCCCCAAATACTTAAATAGCTTACCTCGTTTTGAATTGGTGATAAAAGTTCACTATGACTATATACACAATTAAGTGAATATACACATACTTTATCTTTTCATCAGTGTTTCAATACGTGTAACTTTAATATGGACAATGTAATCATATGCATTTCAATTTTATAAATTTTCTTTATCATGTAGATTAAAAGCCTTCTTTTGCATTGGGTATATATCGCATTTCGACATAACTTTATTCTATAAAGATTATAACGTATGGTTATGCTAAGATTGATTTATCTCAACTTAAATCATACTGGCCTTACATGTAAACATACGTAGATGTACAACGTATCTATTTTTTACGATAGAAATAAAAAGATGCGTATAATTGCAAATGAGACATCTATCCAACACAGTGTTAACATGTTTAATGAAGATCAGAGAATGTAAGCAAGTATAAGTAAACGTTAGGACGATGGGAAAACCCATACATTATAGCCGGTTTTAAAAGTTTACGACACGAGAAATGCGAAATATTTTTAATGAGAAAATTAACGGCCTTATTTATAAAAGAATAATATACGAAGAACAATATACGACAGACACAATTCATCAACAACCACTGAACTACAGGCATCTAGCATGGGACAGACACATGCAGAGTTGTGCGGGGTAAATATATTTGAACCCGCCTCTGACTTGGTACTTTGATTTCACACCACAACATAAGAACAAACTGTAAATAATCAGCAGTAATTTGCTTATATCAAAAGACCGGTATATGGAACAAAACAACTAACGCATTCCCTGTTTCCATTCTAAATTCTAACATAAAAACAATAGGAACAATGGATCAAAATTATAGCATGAAACAGATGTAATGTTCTTCATTTTCATGCTTTGATGGTACCTTTCTATACACAAAATGATATCTATTGTATTTAGATCACAAAGAGATAATTATCTATAAGAGACTCAAAGAACAAATTAGTAGCAAAATCGCCAAATGTACATAGTATTACTATGGGATTACAAAATTGTAAAAAAATGCAAAAATGAAAGTTATTATAACAGAATGCAATCATCGACAACCACGTTACACATGCTATTGGTGAGGGCATGCAAATGAGAGATTCACCGATATTAAACTTCTTTATTAGCGCAGGCTCTTTCAAAGATTGTACATACTATTCGCTGATATCATGCAAATATGAAATTTGCGGGAATTAAACTTGTTTGTGAGCGCTGGTTCTCCCAAAGAGTAGTCAGTGGTGTCACACCATACCAATGAAGCAAAGTTATAAGTACATAAGAAACAAAGTATCGATCTAAGAGTACTTACAGTTTCTGAAAGCAAGTTCAACTGCTGTAAAATCATTAATTTGCGTTGATAACAATTTTCGTAGACTACGTATTTTCTATAAAGCTTGTGACCGTGGTTTTGGCAAAGTCTGAATACAAAAACAAATATAATTTGTTCTTCGTAAAGAAAGGCAGCAGTAGTATACTGCTGTTATACTACTGCTGTTCGAAAGTCATAAATTTAGATTGAGAGAAAACAAATTCGGTCATTTTATTTGGTGCATTAAATGATAGTAAGGGAACCATGTACGTCTGACTTAGAATTATTTACATAGATCCGTGATAATATTTCTGCACTAAGCTTCATGCAAACATTTTACGACGTAGTCACGATAATTTAACATCTCTATTAATATCTCGGATTCAACTATACATATAAGAAAATCGGACAAGAATTTTCATTCAGGAGGAATACCTTAGGAGTCGGTTGACAATTTAAGCCGTGATGACTTATTAAAAAATCATTGTGTGCTCCACAGATTTGCTAATGAATTTTCTACTCTTTCAAAAATAATTCTACAAAATGTTTAACTAAATTAATCTTTCAATTGCAATATCTCTTATTAGCTGTGAATTGACAATTTTAGTCAAATTGGCATATTTATAAATCAAAATTTACTTCATACAATTTTTCTCATTTACAGTTTTTGGAAAACACGTAAAAGGAATAAATTGTCTTATCAAGGGCAACAACTCTTATAAGAGGTCAATTTACGATCATAATTTGTTGAAATTTGTATTTCAATTGAAAATTCTCTCTATCGACGAATATTGTCTACAAAATGCCAAAATAGAAAAAAGCAACAATCCACAGTTGCCAATCAATTACTTGGATGGGCTTGCAAACCTCTGTAATCCTGTTTATCAAATATAACTGAGTCATCTTTAACCAACAGTCCTCAAAGTCTGTATCAGAACGATCTGTACCGAAATAAAAAGTACACCGATATTTAAAGTATAGCACAATAATAGTAATCTATCAGCATATATGATAGGAGAAAATAAAGTAAACCAGAAGTTATATGGAGAAACCTATGTCAAAAAAAGCAAATTGCAGTATAAAAAATATTTATAAAAAAAAGAATATCGTAATTCTCATCAAACAAAAGCTTATATGTTACAATTTCACATAGTAGTTCTAAGTTACGCAGATGTTTTTAACATGAAGTAACCTTTGAAAAATGAAATATATACAGGTGTTACTTTAAAATGCTTGCCTTTCCATTTTAAATCATTTATGTAACCTTGTATTACTGAAACCCTATTATGCTGGATTTTGACATAACTACTGATGAAACTGGAATCCAATGATACTTTGTTGTGTGTTCATTACTACTCGTGGTGTTAGGAAAATGGCCATTGTTATAATATAGTTCGTTTCTGTGGGTTACATTTTAATGTTATGTTTCTGTTGTGTCGTAGTTTTCCTCTTATATTTGATGTGATTCCCTCAGTTTTAGTTTGTAACCTGGATTTGTTTGTTTTTTCTCAATCGATTTATGAATTTTGAACAGCGGTATACTACTGTTACCTTTATGTATTAAATTTCGCAGATTGCGTTGGTACTACTGTAACATAATTTATTACATTTTTGTCTGTTTGTTTTGCTCACATATTGTTGTCTATACAATGGATTACTATGCAATTGTCATATACAAGTGAGAGGTGTAGCTGGATATCAATGGTTTGATCTATCATTTCCTACGTTTAAAAATGGCTGTATCAAGTTGTTTTTCATTCGATTGGTGTGTTTGAGTGTTCGAAACAGCTTAGCTATTTTTTTCTTTTTGCTGATAAATTTCTTGTGTCGTCATACAAGGGATTCGAGGAGTGAGAAGAAACTTAATCATATGTTTTATTAACTTTTTGTTATCAAAATTGTTACTCTGATATTGAATTATTCTTTATCTGATGGCAATCTTGATCGCATCCATCTCACTGATGATCATAGCATTAACAGTAATACATCAACATCTGTTTGTTATGCCTCATATTCTGAAGTATACATGGACATAGAAAATTGGTTTAAAGTATTTGGTATCCTGATTTCATTTTAAAAAAGCTTGGAGCTGACAATGAGGTTTTTAAGAAAATGATTTTAACTCAAAGGGTGCAGTTATATTTTGGAAAGGAGTAGGTTTAGTAAGACCCCCTTTTGGTCCGCAAATAGAGCAGTTTTAACAAATTGTGAAAATGTAATCTTTTAGCTACTTAATGGAAAGTAGAATACTTCTGCTACATAGATATGGGCCTTTTTTGACAATACAATTCACATATATCGGGTACTAGCATCTTTAAGTCATGCCAAATTACTGAAATCTTCACAATTTTAGTATTTTAGTTAAATTTTAAATTATCTGAAACTGACATTATCAAGATGCTGATTTCTTGAGTGACAATATATTTGTTACGTTTGGAGGATGTGTTTTTTAACAGACTGTCAACTTTTCAATTGGAAGCAGTTGTGTCCCTCTTCTTGCCGCCTTGTTTCTTTAGTATCATGAGGCTGACTTTATACAATAACTTCTTAGGAAGATAGATAAGAGGTTAGCAATATCCTATTATATTAATTTCCGCTATATAGATGATGTTCTCTTAATAATTCAACATTTGGTGACTATGTTGAACGCATCTATCCCATCGAACTAGAGATAAAGGATACAGTAGATACAGTTAAGTCTGCCTCATATCTTGTCTTCATCTAGACATAGACAATGAGGGTCAGTTGAATACAACACGTTACGACAAAAGAGATGAGTTCAACTTCGCAATTGTGAACTTTCCGTTTCTATGTAGCAACATAACAACAGCGCCTGAATACGGAGTATATATCTCCCAAATGAAGCGATATTCCCGGGCTTGTATTTCCTATCATGATTTTCTTAATAGGGGTTACTGCTAACGAGGAAGCTATTAAGCTAAGAGGTGCAAAGGGTGGAGTAAATCACGAGTTGGTTGACCTTTATAGTATAACCGTTTCACAGATGATATCGGATATGTTCTTTATGTCGTATAATCTACAATCCACTTCCCTTTCCACGACGTATGTGGCCTATCGAATTAGACTATTGACCAGGTTTGTAATAACATGAGCAACACGACGGGTGCCACATGTGTAACAGGATCTGCTTACTCTTCCCGAGCATCTGAGATCATCCCCAGTGTTTGGTGGGGTTCGTATTGCTTAGTCTTTAGTTTTCTTTGTTGTGTCTTTTGTACTATAATTTGTCTCTTTGTCACTTTATTTTATACTTAAAATACCCAATTATAGTTACTTTACATTAATGGAAAACAGAATGATTCAGTCATTATATTCCGCCGCACTAAGGTGACAACTAGGGTAGAAAAGAATATGGTACAGAGAGCAACTCAATTACAAAAATTCGTAAGGGTTTCCAAGAACCCAGTGTCTCGCCTACTTTTGCTGTTAATCGCAGGCTCAAAAACATGAGGCAGAAAACAATCAAAATATTCCTCTCGATACTATCTTTTGATTGTAAGAAACTTCTGTCCAAGTTTGGTAAAAATCCAGCATAGTTTATGAATTTAATAAATGTTTTAAAAACTGTAACTGCAAACTGTATATAACATTAACTAGAAGAAAAACTAAGTCCATTTACAGGTAAAATACGGATAAACAGGTACAAAATTTTTACAAAATTTCCTTGTAGATACATGTACTAGCTTTTGATCATAAACAAGCTTCTGTCCAAGTTTGGAACAAATTCAGGATAGTTTTAGAAAGTTATTAAAATTTTAACCACAGAGAAAATGTATTGTTTTTTACTGGAATTATTTTTTTTACAAAATTTACTTTTGGATTTTCTCTTATGATCATAATCAAGTCCAAGTTTGGTACAAATCCAGAATAGTTTAAGAAAGTTGTTAACATTTCAATAGCTTTAACCACAAAGTGAATATTTGTGGACGCCACCGCCGCCGACGACAACGACGGCAGTAGAATGTAGGATCGCTATGTATCGCTAGTTTGACTAAAATAGAAGGCTCGACAAAAAGAGTTAACATTGAAAAGATGACAGCTCTTGATAACCTTTATTTTTTTTTTTGTCACAAAGAATCATTGCGATACATACTCGTGGGATTTTTAAGAGTAAAGAGTAAATGTGACATTTTGAATAAGAACCAGTGACAAAATCAGACAAATAATGTACAACTAAGGCCTCGAAAACAAGCTCAAAAGTAATGGACCCTCCTTTGAATATCATGTTCTGTATGTGCCTTATTTCGTAATTCAATGGCAATGTTATTTCGTATGTTTATGTTACTGTTTTCCTTTGTTTTATTGGGATTTTACACAGCGGCAGAGAATAACAATAAAAAAATTATGTCGTATTGCTTCTATTTGTGTTTATGATTTCACAAAATTAATTGGTTATTGGTGCAATGCAGGCTACGGAGCTGGCAAATGTTTTCGGAAGCTCATATGAGCTTTGATAAGTAAATATATTTGCCTTGTGTGTGTATAAATAACGTCAATAAATCCAAATGGAACTGTTATTCATAAATTTTGAAACATGTATACTGTGTTAACATGGTTAATCATAGCTATAAGCACATCTATATGCATCTAGCACACTACGTGAAAAGATTTGATCTGTCTATAAAGAAAGTTTCGTTATATCGGAATACCATTTTAAAACATTTGTGGCCAAATTTAAGAGGTTTTGTACGGTTTGTTTTCTCACAATGACACTTTTCGCTTGTTGTATTAATATCCTTGGTAATACGTTCAATTTTTCTTGATACACTGAAGAACTGTACGCTACAATTTTGTGTTTCGATTTGTTTTCCTTTACTATCCGATAAAAGCGTTTTCCTGCAAGCTACAGTCGTAATGTTTCTACTAGCTGGATGTAAAATAAGTCCACATAAATCTGCTAGTCACAAGTAATTCTGTACATCTCCAAATACTCCCCACCAGCTATGTAAAATGTTTCGGAATCGTTATTGTCCAACCAGATATCACGTGGGTCCGATATAGTGTTAAACTTCTGAAGAAGTGTCTTGTGTTTAGTACCGTCTTCTGAGAGAACGTGTAACGATCCTTTGTTGTTTCGATCAACAACTAAAACCAAACCTGACGGCAAGGCAACTATACATTCAGGGGTTTTAATCATCTCGTTTTTAAAGCAGTAAACTTCTTCCCCATCAAGTGTTATGCATTTGACTTCTTTGTCTTTTGTGGTATAAATAATCTTTTGTCTAAATATATTCATGCCGTTTGTCCCACAGTCTGTATTTGTAGAAACGACAGTTGACATTTCCGTCGAACTATTTGGACCTGCAGTCGAGACGAATTTTTTTATAGCTTTGTCTACAACTATGTAAATGTGTTTTTTGTGTTTACATGAGGCTCCGACGTAATCTTTATTAAAGGTCAACCATGCAGGATTTCTGATACGGTTTCCAACTATCTCTGCTTTATATAATATTTTTTTTTCGAAAGAAGAAATAAAAATTTGATTGTGTTCTTCGTCATAACACAAACGACAAGCATCTACTGCAATCTTTGCAGTATTGATAACAAAACCAGATTTTTTTTCAAACACCTGTAGTATGTTCTTTAATGATCTGTTTCCAAGTATAATGTGATCCTTACCTACACATACTCCACATGATAAGTACGATCCTTTGATGTGAAAAGTTTTCACCAATTCAACTCCGATATCTATAAAATTCGGACGACATTTTATACCTAACGTTTTGCAGCAATTGCGAATATCTGTTATTTGATCTCCTAAATCAAGTTCTGTTTTGTTTAACATTCCAATCGTATCAGCTGTTTCCAGTTGCTCTAATATCTCGGTTTTTGCAAATTTGATGTTAAATGAAGTCTCATGCTTGATAACCTTGTCTATTTCGATAAGGCTTGCCGTTATCTGATTTTTCATGGTTTCAACTTGAATGAAATGCTGTGTTTTGGTTCCAAACTCTTTAACGACTCTGTTAACAGTAATCCAGTGGTCTAAACTTCCTACGAATTGTTCCAGTAAACGCATTCGAATATTCAGATTTGTATTTTGTTCGTCCAAAAATACATTTAACTGCTTCTTAAATGTCTCAAATATGGCATCTAGTTTACATTTAACTTGTTCAAAAAACATGGCTGCGTCGTTCCCTGTGGTTTTCAACTTTTCTTTAAGATCATGTTTTTGTTTTTGTTTTTCGTTAAGAAGTTTTAATGTTGCTTGTTTGATGCACTCTAATTTATCCTGAATAGTTTCGTACACACTATCAGAATTTGTAATTTCTTCAATTGACTTGACGCTTTCACAGTTCCAATGATTTGTAGTAACGCACTGGATACAACATAGCTGATCATGGTTGAAGCAGAAAGCTTCAATACTGTTAGATGGATGTTCATTGCAATTCTCAGACACTGCATGCAAATCAAGTCCAGATATATTTTTTCCGAATTCCTCCAATGTAATTACTGGATGTGAAGATAGAAGCCATTTGTGCATTGTGTTACATTTTTCACACAAAGTTTTTTCGCAACTTTTGCACCAGAACTTGGCAAGTGATTTTTGATGGTGCTGTTCGCAAACATTACAATCTTGCTGTTTATCTCCCTTAGTTGTAGAAATCATGATGTCAAGGGTAAGATTATACTGAAGAGCAGGAGACCATTCGTCAACCGGCGCTTCTGGATTTCTAGGTTTCACGACTGATCTGCAAACTGGACATGTAAATTGGGTTATACGACTGTTAGCGCTACGTCCTATATTTGAAATATGTTCGTGTATGCATTGTTTACAAAAACTATGCATGCAAGGTAAGATTTTCGGTTGTATAGTTACCTCAGAACATATCGGACAATTCAATAAATCTTCTTTATCTGCTTTCGCTTTACTTAACGCCATTTTGCTTTAATGCCCTCAAATTTATAAATAGCTTACCTCGTTTTAAATCGTAGTTAAAGTATTACTATGTTTAACATGTTTAGGTTAACACACGTTGGTAAACAATCTGTGACTAATATACATCAAGTGATTTACCTTTTCAAGGGTTTCAACACATGTGATAATATTATGCATGTCAAATACTAAAACGGTTAAAGATAACTTTTTATTATCTTCACTGAATCGATAAATTTTATATTATTATTTTTTATTAACTTATCGTGAATTGCGTAGTAGGACTGTTACTTTTTTTTCGCACTACTTATATAAAAATAAGATCAGATCAATAGAGCACAACCTACGGGTCAGGTATTTAATACATTGTACACGTACAAATACCGTTGGATGATGCATTTAATAGATGTTAATACATTACCCTGAAAACAAAAGTATTCATATACCGTATACAGTGTAACTCGACACCTGTCGTGAGTATTCCAACATCCTGCAATAACCGACACATTTTCATGGTCCAAAAATATGCCTATCCTTGCAAAATAAACTTGAGTATTCCGACACCCTGTTTTATCCGACATTTTTTTTTGGTACTTAAGTGTGTCGGATAAGCCAAACAAGCATACATAGCTTTATATGTAGCATTTCTGTAAATATAGACAATGCAATTTCCCATAGAAACTCCTTTTACGGATAAAACCTGTACCTATTTCACTATGAAGTTTCGTAAATATTTATATATCCTTGAATGAAAGCTTACACGGATTACTACTTGTGTCAAAGGTCATCATATAGGGCTTTGTGACATATTTTCAACATTTATACATGTTATATGCCTCGATTTTTTAAGAGTTTTAACTTATACTTAATGTATGTACTACCTTCCCTTCACTTTGGGTCTACCTCAGAATTCAAGGCGGTCGTTATTGTTATTTAGGTTTATTTATACTGGGACCATTCCCAAGTTATGTGTCTATGAGATTAAACATAGAGATCATATCACATGCAGGCACTTGTCTCATAAAAAAATGTCATATATTACCTGTGGATCATAATTAGGAACTAGTACGAGAACAAAATAAAATATCTATGAAAATTAATATATATATATATTAAAGTGGCGTGTTTTCTGAAGCAGCTGTAATAACAAAGAGCAACCTATAAGTCCCCTGGATAACGAAATGTTAGACAAAAGCAAAACAATTATTACAGACGATGATCCTCTGCAACAACTGCATTAATGCTACTGGCTGGGAACATGAACAAAAAAGAGGGACGAAAGATACTAGAGGGACAGTCAAACTCATAGATTGAAAATAAACTGACAACGCCAAGGATAAAAATAAAAGGTAACATCTTAATATGGTCTCAACAAATTGGTAGTTTGGTTTATTTCTGTCAATTTTAAGGATCTATAATACTAAAATTACGAGGTCCAATTTGTCAGCCGTCATCACGTAAAAACGACGAATCAAAAAATTCAATTTTATATATAACTAATATAGTACAAAGGTGTAGATTAAAAATTACACCACTCCACGTCCTTTTGTTTTCCACGTAATTAATATTGCCAATAATTAAGAAGTTCCGGGTCGAGTCCGATACCGATACCAATAGTATATTCACCTGTTACCTATTACCTTATCTGTACGTTCCGCATCTGACAGGCGCACCACCAAACGGTGTATTCAGGATTAATATGCTATATACAAGGGTCATAATCACAGGGTTGACACTAATAAATTGTCAAATTGTTACCTATTGTAATATTTTAATCAGTAAGACTTTCTAAGATAACAATACGAATACTAAAAATAAGGCGTATAGGTACAGTTTTCAATTTGTAAGGGGGCATGACGTAAAACAGCGAATCAAGAATTCAACTTTATTTATAACTAATATAAAACAATGCTGTTGATTAAAAAATACTACATTCCAGGACCTTTTGTTTTCCAAATAATTAATATTACCAATAATTGATAAGTTCCAGTTCGACGGGTTCAAACAGAAAGATTTGAAAGCAGAGAAAACTGTGTATCTTATAATCGGCATGACTTTATCAGATGACAATACTAATACTAAAATAAGGCTTGCGCATAGTTATATACTTTAATTCAGTCACGGACCCACGATATCACGGGTGTGTTCTAGTTTAACTAAAAGATCAAAAGCTACATTTTCATTTCGGACTAATTTAAGATACTTTTAATAGTCAATTTTAAACATTTCTATAAATTTTCAAAACAACACGGATTTTCATATTACTCTATAGAAATTTCAATTGTATTTTGACCTTATAGAATACCAGGTTGCTTGGTCGTTTGATGTATTGCTGTAAAATTTATAGATTTTATTATTCATAGGTAAAAAAAAACTAAAATTTTCAGTATAGGCTAAATTCAGATAGTCTCCTTTAAAACATTTTATATTTTTTTCAAATCAACTAGGATTTTCATATAGCTCTACATGTACAGATATCTCATTTATATATTGATCATACAGAATACCAGGTTGTTTGGTAGTTTGTTGTCATTTTTATAGATAAAAATAAAAGGCAAAAAAATAGCAAAAATAATTAGTTTAAGCCAAATTCAGATAGTCAACTTTAAAATTTTGTATAACTTTTTCAAATCAACTTGTATTTTCATATATCTCTACAGCCATCTCATTTATATATTGATTTTACAGATTGACAGGCTTGTTTGGTAGTTTTGTAATTTGCTGTCAAATTTATAAATTTAATTGATAGATAAAAAAAAAGCTAAAGATTTGCAGTTTATGCTAAATTGGTTTATTTATGTCAAATTCTAAGATTTAATAAGAAGGTAAAAGAAGCTGCATCAAAGTAAAAAACATGTCTTCCTTTGCTTAAAAAGATCATATTTTCAAGTTCTTTCTTGAAAAGCGGAATAGATACATGTAAAGTGACATTGTATATTTTAAATATAAACATACTCTGTTATTGAGACAATAATTGGTAATTCAGCAAATTGGATATTTAGTTAATATTTTTTTTTTATTGTTAACAAAAGTTTGAATAAAACTTCATGTCCTATGGTCACACAAGGGGGAAAAGTGGTGACCCTATGCCTGAAGTTGATGAAAAATATGTGTGTCCTACTCCGGTTTGTACCGGTCCTATCTGCCTGATATAAAATATTGTCCGGTCCCTTAGAGTACTCGTAGTTACAAAAAATGAAGATGGCATATGTGTCAAAGAGACAACAACCCGACCAAACAGCAGAAAACAGCCGACGGCGGCCAATGGATCTTCAACACAGCGAGAAACTCTCGCACCCGGAGGCGAGCTTTAGCTGGCCCCTAAACAAAATGTTGTATGAATTTTCCTAATACCATTTCAGATTTACTTTGATTGGTATACTGAATATATGTCGTATTTTACATTCGGAGTAGAAAAATGATACAATATGTCTTGTTTGCTACATTATCTCAAATCTCGCTACTGCCAAGCTTCAGTTTGAAGGTGATATTTTTTCTATAAATCTTATATTCATACTTCGTAAAATCAAACCACTTTTTTACGCTCAAAAAATTTATTGGTGAGCTAACAAATTATCTATTCTTTCAACGGTTCTAATTGGTAATGATGAAGCAATTTCTTTGTTAGTTTTACAGACGCAACCATTATTTGTTTGGCCGTTATGAAAAATCTGTGCTACAGATGACTTACTTATTATGGATTTGTTACATGCATGCACAAAACGGCGAGTGCTAGAAGTAAAGCAGAAGCATCTTATTTTTAAAGAGCAGCACCTGCATTCAGTTCCGGTTTGGTGGGGTTTGCCTCATCAGATGGGATTTGTTGGAACAAAACATCGTATCATGCAGACTAATAACGTATCTGCTAAAATATGATTTTTGCATTCCACTTGGTATATATCTTCTCTCATTTTATAATATTTAACTCGTCTTCAAACACATTATGTTAATCTATGGGCAAAAACCAAAATGTGCAAAATACAAAACTTGTCTGCAACTATTGTTTTCTTGATAGGTTAATTGTGTCTTGACACTTCAAATAGATCAACTAAAAAAATAAATCATACACCAAACATCTTACTTCACAACACATCCTGAACAATCATAGTTAAACGTTCATTGGAATTTCAACCAAAGATGACAAATTGAACTCTTCACTCTGCTTTGAACACAAATTAATAAGTGTACCTCCACATACCATTATACTCTTGTGTCTTGTAGATAGTCCATGATTCTTTGTTTAAAAACAAAACCCTGTTTCAGTTTTTGGGGGTGTTTGAGCTGTTCATCAGTCTTGAGATTTTTGTGCAGTGTGTTTGATAATTTATATTTGCTTTCGTCGTCTCTCGTCTGTTTTGTGTGTCTTATTTTGTTATTGACAATGCGTTTCCAGTCTTGAGTGTCCCCTTAGTTTTCTGTATCCTTGTTCGTTTGCATCAGCATGTAAACGATACGTCAAAGTGGATACTAAAATGTTCTAAAGATCTATGATTATAATACTAAAATAGGCTGAAACATTTCACTCTGTACATTTGTATTGCTTTATCTAAAATGAAAGACATACTGAAACAATATTTTCAAATTCGTTCCATGATAACGAAACAAATTAAAACAGGTAAATAATGTATAACGTTGTTCGTTTCATGTTTCATTCGTTTGTTGTGTTTGAAATTTTGTTTTTGCCCTTTGATACCGTTTTTTCCGATTTGGAGTTTGGTATTTTTGTTATTTTACTTCATACTTAAATTCGGACGCAAGTAGTTAACCGATTTGCAAATTTCGTAAATCAATAGAGAATAGACGATTCAAGGTAACAAACAAAAGTGAAGGGAATGCCTCAACTTCAAAAGAAACGAGACCGGTTACATCGACAGGATAAGCATATCCTGCTTTGCATGCATCACGTGACATATAAATTCACATGTAAAACCAATCGAAAAATTGCGAACAACGTTAACATAATTTTATGGAAAAATAATGAAAAAGTCCACTCAAAGACCACATCAATCCACCGAGAAGACTAAGCCATTGATTTTTTTCACAACATATATATGTTACGGGTTTTTTTTTTTATAAGTATACGTTCCTGTAAATGCAATTGAACTCCGCTTCTCTGCCGTCGCCTTGTATCATGAGGTGAAGTCTATATAAAAAAGGAGTGTAAACAAAATTATGGTACAAAATTAAGCGATATGAATAATAATTTCTCACTGACTTACTCAAAATGTTAGACTATATGAATTCTATCTATCCTATAATATTATATAAATTTAAACATTACAGTCAGATATGCATCATATGTTGATTTCTTTATTAAATATAAAATTTGATAAATAAAATTCATCCGAAGCGGTTTTTTTTTTTATCATCTTCAGTAACGGTCAAACCCATTTTGTAGGCAAAGGGTGTATAACGAAGTACGTGAATACGTAAAAAGCTATATGAGGCGATTGATAACTGTTTATTTACTGACAACAATTTCCTTTTTAGATGGATTCTGCTGCATTTGTTTGCACCTGTCCGAAGTCAAGAACATGATGTTCAGTGGTTGTCGATTTTTTTATGTGGTTCAAAATTGTTTCTCGTTTCTCTTTTTTATATAGATTCTACCGTTGGTTTTCCGTTTTAATGGGTTTTTTTTACAATCACTAGGTCTATGCCACTGCTGGTGGAGTTTTTATTCCCCGAGGGCATCAGTAGTCAGCACTTTTGTGTTGACAAGAATTATCATTGATATGGTCATAATTATAAATTAACTGTTTACAAAACCTTGAACTTATTGAAATACTAAGGCATGTCTACCTCACGAATATATTACCTTAGTTGTATTTGGAAAAACCATAGGATTTTTCGGTCACCGATGTTCTTCAACTTCGTACTTTATTTGGACATTTTTTTTCATTAATATTTTAGCGTCACTGATGATACTTTTGTAGACGAAACGCGCGTCTGGCGCAGAATACAAATTTCAATCCTGCATGGTATCTATGATCTCATTAAGGATAGTACTGTCGCTGTCACCTAGTTTTGTTTGAAAGATGTTCGTGATGCTTTGGTTTAGTTGTAAGTGTGATATTCTAATTTCTTTCTCTGTGTTGCCTCTACTGGTATGGTTAAATTCTCGTTAAGCTTTTGTCCAGCAAGTCCTTGATTCAATTTCTAACTTATCATCTCGCTCATATCTTATGGTTAAGGAAATAACATGTACCGATGATTTTTGTATTTGCTTATGTTGAGGTTAGAAAAGAGACAATATCAATCCGCTACTGTTAAATGCTTAGTTAATGGATATGGTTTACTACAGCGGTTAACTTAAGTAATACAACGGGTATCACAATAGAAGCAGGATCATTTGACCCTTCAAGGGATCATGAGTTTGCCTCTGGATGTTTGATGTTTGTCAATCCTAAGTTTTCTGTGTAATGTTTTGTTATTTTTATTTCTGTTTAATTTTTCCTTAAAATAATATCTCTCTTTCTCTGTTACATCATCTCGAATAACAAAAAACATTTATCAATGGACACTTTAGTAATTCAAAATGTAATAAATTAGAAATAGCAAGAAATTTCAGCATTGACACGATAAGTTTCGGGTTATTGTTTGTTCGTTCATTTCAATGAAATATTTTATATTCAAGAACCTGCAGTACAGTCATTTCAATTTCATTTGTAGCAGTATCAAAACATTTGACTTATCAACACTCTACACAAGTACTCCCCATTCCAATTCAAAAGACAATTTAAGATTGTGTACTGTTTTGTTTTATTAAAATAAAATGATCAACATAGATACAAGTATCTTGTCTTATGGAAGGATAAATCGTACATTCAAAATTCCTCTTATTCAAACAAAACATTCCCTGAAACTGACATTATCAAGATACTTGATTTCCTTATTGATACCATTTGTGGTACGTTTGGAGGACGTGTTTTGCAATCAATCGGCATTTCGATGCGAACCAACTGCGATCCTCATTTTGCCGATATGTCCCTTTATTCGTATAAGGCTGACACCATACAGGAACTCAAGAAGAAAAGTTAGCAGTATCCTTTTACTTTACATTCTACTATATAGATGATGTTCACTCACTAAATAATTACAAAATTTGATGACTATGGTGAACGCATATATTCCATCGGATTTAAGACAAAGGATACAACCGATACAGTTCAGTCTGCCTTATATCTTTACTTATATCTAGAAATTGACGATGAGGGTCGATTGAAAACAAAAATTTACAACAGAAGAGATAATTTAAACTTGCCAATATTGAACTTTCTATTTCTTTGACGCAAAATCTCAGCAGCGCCGGCATACGGAGTATATATCTCCCACTTGAAACGATATTCCAGAGCTTGTATTTCCATGATAGAGGGTTGCTGGTCACAACAAAGCTATGATTGACTGTTATGGTATATATGTTTCAGACATGACAACGGATGTTGTCGTTATTACATTCCGTCCCCTAGCTTTCCCGATGTAACCAATTGAAATTAGACTCTTCACCGGGTTTATACTTTCATGAGCAACATGACAAGTGCCACATGTGAAACAGGTTCTGCCTTCCCTTCCGATGGACCTGAGATCACTATCCCCCCACCTGCACTCCCACCCCCAATGATATTTGATGGAGTTCGTGTTGCTCAGTCTTCGGTTTTTTTCTGTTGTGTTTTGTGTACTGTTGTACGTTGTTTGTTTGTCGAAGTTTTCTCGTCTTTTTTTGCCACGGTTGGCAGTTAGTTTTCTAATAATGGTTGAATGTCCCTTTTGTATTATTGGTCTCATTTTAAGGTGGATGAACTGCAAAATTTGTCTTTTCTTTTTTCTATGGTATTTCATGTTAGAGAATAAAGGTATAGATGGGCAACAGGAATTAAGATTAAATATGGAAACCCGTCTTTCCGTCTAGACTACTAGTATACTGAGCCAAAAAAGTTTAGCAACACTTTTTTCAATTTTTTATTTTTTTTGGTTGTTTCTGGATTTTTTTTTTTTTAAACATCATTGATATCATCCTAAGTTTTACCTGTAATTTTAAACAGTCGTGCTTTTTTCTGGGTGATTGCATGATTTCATGCCATTTCAGCTTTACACGTGTTATTGATGTTTTACCTTCTGTACCGTACCTGTACTTTAAAAACGATTTTTTTTGCACTTACGTTCAGAAACTCACCATTGGTAAAAAAAAAAAAAAACACATAAAAGTTTGAAAAATTGCATGGGGCGTCAACCAGGCCTCTCCGAAAATGACCGTCAGATGGCTCTCGGAATGGTTGATGCAGACATGAGTGTTGCTGACGTCGTGGCTCAATTTAATGAGCATAAGTCAACAGTTTAGAGACTAACAAACAGATATCAACAAATTGCAACAGCACAGGATAGGTCGATATGTCGTAGACCAAAAACAACCATCATAAAGGGAGGAGCGCTACCTTCGCTTTTCGTCAACACGTGACGAGTTTTTTTCTGGTCACAAAAGTAGTGCATTGACTAAGGGCAGCTGCTGGTGTGCCTGCCAATCCTTCATTGATGCACTTAGAGCATGGCCGATAAATTGATTTTGAATAACACTATACTCATTTCCGCATTTTGACCCTCCCGTGCTCCATACCAAAATATGTCTTATGAATACGAGTGTTAAACATTCATGTTGCTTCTGACATGTCATAATTCTATTTATTTATTATCAAAATTAAATGTTGTTATGATTTTTTAATGAATTAAAATTTTATATTTTTGTTGCTAAACTTTTTGGCTCAGTATATATACAAATTTCAATGTATACTATGAACGAACATATATGTATTGAAATTCGTATTGTTGTTTTATAGATTATCGACAGGTACAATGCGTACAAACAAGTACCATCTTTGACTTCATTACTAGCATTTGGGTAGGAGCTATTTTTTTCTAGAAATTCATCATCTTTGCCCGACCCACGTAACATAAACTAGGGATGCAGGATTTTTCAACCCTTCTGACGATCGGTTGAGATCACCTACAGAGTTTGATGAGATTCGTGTTGGTCATTTTTTAGTTTTCTATGTAGCCTGTAGTGGCCTTCTGTGTTTTTTTATCGTCTGTCGTCTTTAGCCTTGGCATTCTCTTTGACTTATATGAGTTTTGAATGTCCCATTGGTATCATCCACCTCCAATTTTACAGAAGGAAAATAGTTTAGTTTGAAGAAATCATGTCAATTGCTTCGTTCAAAATGAAATAAGTGAAACATGAAAGTCTTGTGTATATCTATTTCAATTTTAATTGACTGAAAACACATGGTCACTTCTGTTACCAAAAACTAACTAATCGTGTCAACTCTAAAACTTCCTACTTCTAATTTTTACATATTTTTTTGCACTACAATTGTTATTCATAAGATTAACTAAAACGTTTTGTGACAAATGCGATTGATAGTTAAGATTTAATTCTGTACATTTCCATGTACTCTCCACCAACAACAAACAATGTTTCGTCATCGTCATTGTCTAAAAAGATATCGCGAGGTTTTTTAATACTATCGAACTTGTCAAGAATTCTTCTGTGCCTGGAACCGTCTTCAGAGAGAATATGCAATGATCCTTCGTTAGCTCGATTAACAAATAAAGTTAAACCGGATGACAACACGATTATACTTTCAATCGGTTTACTTATTTCGTCGTCAAAGCAATACACTTCATCTCCTTGAAGCGTTAGGCATTTAATTTCGTTATTTTTGGTAGTAACAACAATTTTTCTCCGATAAATATTCATACCATTGACACTGCAATCTGTATTTACAGACACGACAGATGTCATTCCCTCTGAACTGTCAGGGCTTGCAGTCGAGGAGAATTTTTTAATGGCATTATCTACCACAACATAAATGTCCTCACGGTATTTACACAATGCTCCCACATCATCGCTATTAAAAGTAAGCAACTTTGGTTCTTTAATGGTGTCCCTTGCTATCTCTGCTTTGTACAGTTCACTGGATGTACACGAGACAAATATTAAATTTTGTTCTTTGTCGTAACACAAACGGCGAGGATCCCCGCTTAACTCAGTCGTATTTGTAACAACAGTTCCAGTTTTTTTGTCAACTATCTGAAGTTGCTCCGAATTCGTACCAAGAACAATGTGATCATTTCCTATACACACTCCGCAGCATAAATCTGAACCATTGATGTGAAAAGTCTCAATTAATTCCACTCTGACATCCTCATATTCTGGATAAAGTTTAACGCCTAATACTTTACAGCACTTGAATACATCATCGGCTTGGCCAGCTAAATCGTTTTTCTCAATTTTATCAAATCTACCTATGTTTTCTGCTGTTTCCAAGTGCTCTAAAATTTCATTCTTTACGAATTTGAGGTCAAGTAAATGATCATTTCTGATGGCCTTGTCTATTTGGCGAACACTTGCCTTGAGTTGCTTCTTCAATGTGTCAACGTGGATAAAATATTGTTTTCTTGTTCCCAGCTCTCTAACAACTCTGTCAACACTCATCCAGTGATCAAGACTTGCAATTAATTGTTCCAGTAGACGTATTCGAATGTTGGAACTAGTATTTTCATCGTCACGAAATAAGTGCAACTGTTTCGTAAATGTTTCAAATAAACGGTCTAGGCTTGATTTTACCATTTCAAGACATTGTGTAGCTTCTTCTTCTGTGATATCGGTCATAGCTTTAAAATTACTTTTTTGCTGTTCCTTTTCTTTTAAAAGTTTAATTGCTGCGTATTTAATGCTTTCCAGTTTATCATGCAGAGTGTCGCAAACGTCGTCCGAACCGGTTATTTCTTCAATCGATTTAACATTTTCACAGCTCCGATGGTTCAAAGAGACGCACTGAATACAACATAGTTGTTCGTGATTGAAACAAAAAAGCTCAATGTTATTCTGTGGGTGGGTATTGCATTGTTCCGAGACCGCATGCAAGTCGATTCCGGATGTATTAGATTCCAGTTCTTCCAGTGCAACAACAAGGTGTGTAGAGGAAAGCTTCATCCAAGTGTGCATTGTATTACATTTTTCACAGAACGTTTCATCGCATTCTTTGCACCAGAACTTGGCCATGGATTGTTGTTGGTGTCGTTTACAAGCTCCGCAGTCTTGTTGTTTGTCTTCTTTGTTTCGTGCAATCATAATTGATAGAATAAGATTATTTTGAAGTGCCGCTGACCATTCATCTATAGTTGCTTTAACATTTTTAGGTTTTACAACTGACTTGCAAACGGGACATGAAAACTGGGTCAGCCTACTATGCTTGTTCCGTCCCATGTTTAGAATGTGTTCGTGTATGCATTGCTTACAAAACGAATGAAGACAAGGTAAAATTTTTGGCTGTTTAACTGTTTCGGAACAGATCGGACAACTAAATAAATCAAGCTGAACCTCTTTCGGTTTAGATAACGCCATTTGTCTGTCTTAGTTTCAGCTACTTCCGCTACTGCTTAATCAATGTTTATTTATAACACAAATTCGTAAACATGGTAATGTTTACGTTGGATGAAGTACTGTCAGATGTTGATGATTGACTCTTATTTAATTATTTAATAATTAAATAAAAATGAAAATGTTAAACGATTGTTAAAATTTATTATAAGATAAGAAATCATTATTACTAATAGGTTGTATACTAGTATTCAAGTATTTAATTTTAACAGGTAAGCGAGTAAACTAATTTGTGTTTACATTTTCCACGTTATTGACCACGTGTGAAAACAAAATGGCTAGTGACAAATCTATTGCAGATGAACTTGGAAAGATTTCCTTGTTTTCCAAAGAGGGTTCTGAAATACTTGCGAATGCCATTCTACCCAAGGATATCAAGAAATATATCTTATTGGTATTCTTAAGAAATCTGGCATGAATTGCATGGTGAGTGTTATTTCCTTTGATACTTCAAATGACTGTTTGATTGATAACTTGTTTGTAATTTAATTTATAGGTCATGACAAAATAAGTTGTCCGAGCTTACCGGAACTTTTAAGGATATCTTAAAATGCCTACTTTTAAGTGTAGTGTTTTTTTTTTACAGTATCTGCTTCCTAGCTACTATACACTTTAGGTTTAGGTTAACAAAGGTCAACAAAATAAAAAAAATATGCCTATACATATAATGTAGAAAGCTACATACGTTCTTTGCAGAAAAAAAACTCTTCTTCTTCTTTTTCTTTAAGTTTTCCAGTTTTCGATCTGAATAAAGATGATTAATAACTGGTGCATGTGTGGCCTATTTATTAAAAAACTAGTTAATATTTTAGTTATATACAAAACGGTGCAGAGAACAGATGTAGTGATTAAAACTGTGTACAGGAGATGAAGCTTTTTAAATGATAGTGGAGAGAACAGCATATGTAAGCTGATCTCTGAAAGAGTCGACTGTCTGTGTATTTACTACTGATGTTGGTAAAAGATTCCATTGAGTTATTGTATCTGGGAAAAATGAAAATCTGTACGAGTCTTTTGATGTATAAATGTGTCTGAAGGTGTGAACATTATGTTTTCTGGTTCTTGAGTCTGATGGGATGAGAATTGTGCTAGATGGTATAGCAACAAGATGATGTGTGATCTTGTACATCATAACCAGGCGCGCACGCAGTCTGCGTTGTGTTAAAATAGACCAGTTTAGTGTGTTCAGCATGTTTGATACACTGCTAGTATTATGATACCTGTTACAGGCATACCGAGCAGCTCTCCTTTGGACCATCTCTATCTTCGAGATAGATTCTGAAGTGTGGGGGTCCCAAACTGAGCAAGAGTATTCGAGTTTGGGACGGACAAGTGCTTGGTATGCCTGGCTCTTGATGTTTTGATTTGATGTTTTCAGGTTTCTTCGAAGGAAGCCGAGAGTTTTGATGGCTTTCGAGATATTGTCATCTATGTGTAAGTCCCATTTAAGGTTTGATTGTAATGTGATGCCTAAGTATTTAGCAGATGTAACAGTTTCTAAAGTATGATTGTGAAGAGTAATTATGCTGTAGAGGTTGACGTTTAGTTGTGACAGAGAGAACATTACACTTGTCTGGGTGGAAGGCCATCAGCCAGTCCTCTTCCCATTTTAAAGCTGCGTCAAGGTCAGCTTGCAATTTTAGGCAGTCACTCTGGGATTTAACTGGCATGTATATGATACTGTCATCAGCAAATAATCTTAGTTTGCTATGTGTAAGGTAGTCTGGAAGGTATTTTGTATACGCCAAGAAAAAAACTGGACGTAAGACAGTACCTTGTGGAACCCCAGAGGTGACTGGAACTGTGCTTGATGATCTTCCATCCAGAACAACTGTCTGAGTTCGATCGGAGAGAAATGCAGATATCCAGTTTAAAGTGTTTCCATTAATACCAAAATATTGTAATTTGTATAGTAGGTGACGATGCGGTACTTTATCAAAGGCCTTCGCAAAGTCCATTATTACAAGGTCTCTTGCAACAACTCTTCGAGGGATTGATATAACTAAAAAGGCAACTTTTTTTTTATTCCTATGCAATGTATAAACCCGTGTGTTATAGTGACATGTCTTTCCCTACTTTCATCACGATCAACTCTCTATTACAAGAACTTACTTTCGTTTTTATTTGCTAATTCGTACTCGTCCTGAAAAATGTAGGAAATATTTGCCACTGGTTACACACTCAATCAAACAATCATCAAGCTATTAATGTGTATGGATAAGTCCACATACTATTAGTGTGGGAATTAAATTGTTAGGTAAATGATGTGTATGATATCATTGTTTTAGTCTGAAAAGAAGAATGTTTAACTATTTAATCGTTTAAAAATAACTGAGGAATATTTTCAGTTGTGGACAAATAAATTGATAAATAATATTATTCATAATATTTTATAGATCTTTTTATTTCTAAATATATTTCTTCCTAATATCAGGAATATGTGCACAACAAAGTTCACTTTCTGAATATATAAAAAAAAAGAAGATGTGGTATGATTGCCAATGAGACAACTGTCCACAATAGACCAAAATGACACAGACATTAACAACGATAGGTCACCGTACGGCCTTCAACAATGAGCAAAGCCCATACCGCATAGTCAGCTATAAAAGGCCCTGATAAGACAATGTAAAACAATTCAAACGCGAAAACAAACGGACTTATTTATATGAAAAAATGAACGAAAAAAATATGTAACACACAACAAACGACAACCACTGAATTACAGGCTCCTGACTTGGGACAGGCACATACATAAATAATGTGGCGGAGTTAAACATGTTAGCGGGATCCCAACCCTCCCCTAACCTGGGACAGAGATATAACAGTACAACATAAGAACGACTATACAAATTAGTTGAAAAAGGCTTAACTCATCAGATGGACAAAATATACATGGTTTAATGCACACAAAGCCTACATTGACTATAGAACTGATTACATGTAAGCAACATGTTGACATTTATTTTAAAGGGACAGTAGCTGTCAAATTGATCCTCACCGATTTTAATAAAAAAAATATATTTGATATACAAGATACTAAAACGTACATCCAAATTATAAAAAGTATAAAATAAGCAATTTACATGACATTTACACGATAATATGTATCATCGTTGTGTGTGTATTTTAGTTCAGACGCCATCTAATGATCTATTGCATTGACCTCCGAAGACTGCCGACGGTCATATAAACGATATAAACATCTATATGAATATAAATAGATAGATAGCGAACTCGTGCAATTCTCTAGGTCTGTTTAAATTCATATCATAGGTTAAAAATATATGCTATCATCGTTTTTATCTGTATAAGAATGAGTTTTGTGGCACAAATGAGTCAATCAAATGATTTACTTTTGTTTCACTTTCAAAGTTGACATGATTTTCCTTTTAATAATTGAACACGCAAAATTCGTGGTAATCCATCTATAGCTAAGGGGTTAAATTGAAAGTCATATAAGGTCGCATGAATACGTTTTCAATGAGGTCGAACACTTGCACCACATCGAGTTTAGCTAAATGTTACTCTGTCAAACACAATTTTCTGACAAAATTAAAACAGAAATTTTCTTCCTATCATATTTACACGGTGCTGTTTCAAGATATTTTATGTTTTGTAGTCAGATGAAGATCCAGGCCTTTCGTCAAATCGAGTCAACACTTACTCAGAATGACATCAGGCTTGTCTTCATCAGCAACTCTACACCCGTACAGACGACAGAATTCCTTGAGATTGCAACAGTGCCCGTATGTGGAGATCTGTACTCGGACCCACAACTTCAGCTGTATAAATTGTTCAGTTTAAAGAGGGGTCGGTTCAGATCACTTGTTATGCCTATTGTTTCTGGTCTACGTAAATATGGAATGAAAGGAGTAACTGAAGGTATGAGCGTGTCTTAATTACTCAAGTAAATGTGAAAAATCGAAAGTTAAATTATGACAAATACAGAAAAAACATTTGATAGAAAGCATGAAATATTGTTGTCAGTTTTGTTTTAGTTTTTTTAGCGTATATTTACAATTTGATTAGTTAAAAAAAATATCAATAACGGACTCAAAATAGTATTCTCGGAGTTTTTTTTTTAAAGATCAATACAATACCCAAAATAACAACGCTGCTTCTTATTGATTAATACCATGCACGTTGATTGCAATGACACCTTGTTTAGCAAAAAGTTCTTTTAAAGAAATCTGGTTTAATGTGGAAATACCAAATACCAAACAAACTGACTCAATTAAGAAATTGGGTTGGTATATCAGCTTTTATCGCTATTTTGTCCATTTTTCTTTTGATCTTTTTTTGTGATAATTTTCATATCATGCTTCTCGCTTGAGATGAAAAAAATTATCGCTAGAAACAAAGGAGACCACGCGGCGTTGCTAACGAAATTGACATGAAATTGACAACGTCGTCATAGGTAAAATAGCGATAAACAGATTATCATTGGTCATCTCAACTCGATTGCTTTTCTCACTTTCGCTGTACCAGCTCAAGTGAGAAAAGCAATCTCGTTGAGATGATCAACGATAATCTATAATTATCTGTTAAATTAAGGCAAATATGAAGTCATAAAAAAATTATTATTACCTTATTAATACCTACAGGTATTAAACTTGGTTATGAAACTGGACATCTAGCAGGAGATTCGTGGCAACAAGGTGGAACCGTCATCTTAGACACAGACGCCAACATTAAATATGTGGTGAGTTGTATTTTAAATGTCAGGCTAGATACAAGTATCACCAATGAGTCTTTTCTTTTTAGATGAAACACCCGTCTGTCGTATGAAATATTTAATCCTGGTATCGATTATTTGTTTTCTATTCATGATCACCAATATATAAATAGGTATACCTACATGTTTGATGGTATTAGGATATCTAGACTACCGAAATTTTATAAGTGAGACATATCCACGTAAGTTATAGAAATTGGTCCTTTAATTGTTAAACTCAAGCAAAACCATACTAAATAATAAAAAGCTGCATATGCTCATTGAACAAATAATTCAAGATCGTCCTGCACATGTCTGAAATATTTGCAACTGGACATTCAGCACCCAACAATCATTTTAATCAATCCCTACGTTGCATGCCTTTTCATTAGATATTTCAGAAGTAAATTCAGAGAACATATTAATATAGTTCATTTTATGGCATTTAGTTCTCTCAAAAGGGTCCAAGCAGTTTGACTGATGACTGTTTATATTCCATTTCTGTTGCTTGCCTTCTTAATGTCACAATATATGAATAGGAATGCTCTTACAGATGTGGGTGTGTGCTCTTTATCATAAACTAAAGTTTCTTAGTAACATGTGATTAAATGGAGAGTAGGGGAAAATCCAGTGAAACAGCAAACCAACAGCACAAACCGAAACAGACAATAAATCTAGAAATAGTATTGGAATGTATGCCACGTTATAATACACATCACCGGTGTCAACGTGATGATCGTAACTGCAGTTACTGCAGTTACGATCATCCCAATATGGCGGACACAAATATAGGGAAATTTTATAAGGCTGATTTCTCCACTTTAACAGCTTATTTTCAGATTTGTATTATGCCAAGAAACATCTTTATAAGTATTACCATTGAAATATCTTTTCGGACCGGATGGAAAAGCAACAAGAAGAATGAAAATCGAGATACAAAAAATCACAATGATGATCGTAACTTTTACTTAAGATGATCGTAACTGTTTGTTCCAACGAAGCATTTTCTAATAAATAAGGACAAATAAAGCTGTCTAGTGATACATATGAAACATGATGGAAAATGTAAAAAATATTGTGTTTATTTTGCTAAATGAATTTTTGCTCTAAATATTTTTGTAGGGTCAAGCTTTTTTGTAATGATGGCTTTCCTTTATTTTCAGCATGTTGAAGAACACCCAGCTGATTGGCCAGATATGGAAAAGGTTCTCCCCTTGATCGGAATTCAAAATACTTCAATAGATTATAAAAAGGCTGTTAGTGATTGGTTGAAAGCTAGAGAGGAATCTACCAGCAAATCTTAAGAACAATAAAGTGTGTTTATAGAAAAAAAACTTGTCAAGTTGGCATCCGTGTAAATGAATGTATGCATGTGTTTGTAAATTTCTTAGGGTACAAAATGGTTTATATGTAATAGCAATTATTTTTATAATTTAATATTTATGTCAAGTGTTTATTGATTTTGTCATTTGAATTGGTCAATGATTATTAATAGAAAAGATGATAGAATGATGGTTGATCTATAAAGATATGGTCATTGATCAGCCTGATGGTAAATCATCAATTGATAGTCAGAGACAGTATACCATTATTATGTATTAACTTTGAAACATTAAAGATTTAAACAAATACATTTCTCATATCACTATGTATACAAATTTCCCCAGCAAATTTGATGTCTAAATATCTCCTGGTCTAAATGACATATTCTCTTGTGATGACAAAGCAAGTTAAGATGGTAATGTTTTGCTATTGCGAACAAGAATGTGTCCATAGTACACGGATGCCCACTCTCACTATCATTTTACATGTTCACTGGACCGTGAAATTGGGGTCAATACTTTAATTTGGCATTAAAATTAGAAAGATCATATCATAGTTAACATGTGTACTAAGTTTCAAGTTGATTGGACTTCAACTTCATCAAAAACTACCTTGACCAAAAACTTTAACCTGAGCTTCACACCATCTTCTTTGTTCAGTGGACCATGAAATTGGGGTCAATACTTTAATTTGACATTAAAATTAGAAAGATCATATCATAGGGAACATGTGTATTAAGTTTCAAATTGATTGGACTTCAACTTCATCAAAAACTACCTCGACCAAAAATTTTAACCTGAAGCGGGACGATGGAACAGACGAATGAACGGACGAACGGAGACACAGACCAGAAAACATAATGCCCCTCTTCTATCGTAGGTAGGGCATAAAAATATGTAAATAAGGGGGGGGTGGGGAGAGTGTTTTTGTGCATGTAAAACTGGTTGAAGCCCACCATATTTTGTGTCTGTACCAATTCATGCTATCAATCTGGATTATGTGTTGCTCCTTTTTGTTTGTGTGTCTAATTTTTAATGGTAAAGATGAACCCCTTTCTTCAGACATTTTATGGACATCGTTTTGATTTGGTTGACCATTATGATATAACTTGGTCACAAATGACCCTGATATGTTCCATATGATGAAATCAAATTCAGGTCCACCTTGTAAAATATAACACTATCAATATCACTGAACACGACTTATCACTAGTGAGGCAGGTAAGTCTGACTTTCCAAAGCAGTCAAGTTCAGCTGGGACTGTGTTTGTGTTGCTCTTATTTAAGTTTTCCTTGTAGTTTAGTGACATATGTTGTTGTCTTAACCTTCTTTTTATTGATACCATGGCATCTTCTAACTTAAATTATTTAAAATAATAAAAAAAGTAAATCAGTAAATACAGAATAGGGGAGATAACTTTATGGGCTTTGCTCATTGTTGAAGGCCGTACGGTGACCTATAGTTGTTAATGTCTGTGTCTTTTTGGTCTTTTGTGGATAGTTGTCTCATTGGCAATCATACCACATCTTCTTTTTTATATTATCCCAATAAAATTGTGCTTACTTTTTCATAAGTTAGTATCTTTAAGTCCGATTTTAAATGGTTGATTTTCTATACCCTAAAGAGCAATCTTTCCCCATGTTGCATAGTGTTCTTGTAAAATATTGATAATACCTCCAGAATCATGAAAAAATGAGATGTAAGGTAAATTTTTTCAAGTTAAACAAGTCCCATTCCCCCCTAAAAATTTCAAAGCAACATGTATTTACCTGTTTTCTTAATAAAGTGGTCGGTTTGTTACACTAGTAAAGTTTATTGTTATCCATGTCCTTCAATGCAAAACAAAATTATGATTCCTCAAGATTTGTTATACCGTCTTTCTTTCCTTTCAGGTTTTCCAAGTCCTGTTAAATTTGTGTAGGTTTTATGTGATGTAATATAATAATCAAGAGATATTCTATGTAAGTTAGAGCCACTGGCAAGGGTTTTCAAAAACTTTACGGTATATATTTGACAAACTTTCAGTTTATATTATTTTATTAACAAATAATTTATAATTGTAATTTTATAACAGTCGAGTGTGTCAAAAATTTAGATTAATAATTTCATTTCCTAATTACAAATTCCAGATGACAAATGAAATTATTTAAATTACATAAAAAAAACTTTATAACTACAAAAATTAATGTATGCCCTAATTTAATGTCTGTGTCGCTATAGCTACAAACACAATAAATAACTGGCACGTGCATTCTATCTTCTGTTGGATTTAGTAAACAAATCTTCTGTCAGTAACCATGTGATGAATTTGACGATTTACCTGGAAAATAAAACAACAAATTTACTTCATTTCATTTTTACTATCATATACAATAAATAATTAGGATACTCCAGGATTTTTCTTTATGATAACTCGACTGTCATAATGAGCAACATGTAAAATTGATAGTGATTGACAAACGAGTTGACATACAGAAAGTTAATCTGGCATGTGTTATAAAGCATGTAAAGTGGAACAGTACACTGTTTATCCCTGATGTGCTAAACTTACAGAATTGATTTTTCTCATAATACATGTAATAAATAAAAGCAGAAATAACTACACCGGAGGCAATGAAAATGACTTCAACAAGGATATGTCAGAAGAGAATATCCCAAATATAGGGGGAGAATTGTCTCATTGGGACCATACCACACATTATTATATCTAATCTTAACCCAAAAACTACCAACACATTTATTCAACCTATCTAGAGAGTTATATTTTCAAATTTTCGGATCAATAAGCATTCACAGACTATCTTATTTCTACATAACTGTAAATCACCATGAAAAACTTGATCATGTATAAATATGCAGAGGCGCTTTGAGCTGTCTCAAAACTTATGGGAGTTCCAAATAGAGTTTCCTAGAAAATCTTGTGTAGAGGATTTGTTTACTTTACTATACACATCCTTGGTAGAACATACCATTTAATTGTTGTGTTAAAATTCCAATACAAAGCAAGGCTACTAAAATACAGTACCTTAGCATCATGGGTAATACTAGACAATAATGGAACGAGTCATACTAAGGCAAAACAAATTCATACATTTCTTGAAAATATAGATTTATATTGTATCAATAAAATCAGGCCCTTTTACCATAATAAATATCTATGCAAGAATAGAAACATTTATAAAGAGAAATATCCAAATAAGATTATCTAGCATAGTTTTGACACTTAGCCCAGAGAGCATAGAAACATCTAATAGCCCATGCAAATGATTTGTTTAAAATCAAAATAAAGAAATAATTCATTGGGGCTTGAACTTGTATAGATACCCTTATTGGCCATTTATGCTGAATATTTGATCTCAAGCCATAGCAAGGGTGAAAATATGGGCATAAAGGGCCAACTCATGGTAAAATCGATATAAATTTAAGCCTTCATGGATTATTGTTATTCTAATAGGACAAAGACTACTTGTATATAATAAAATTGCAGATAGCTTAATTTCATTGTATTTTACAACAGGTGTGTACTCAATACATTTGAAGAATGTCATATTAGAATAATCATTTGGCCATAAAAATAAAATGATAGACATGCAATCTTACCAAAATATAGGCTACATGCAACTCTACATTATAAAGGGATTGGAATACAAATTTAGGACGTAAACACACTCATATGTGTATCACAAAAATATGTGCTTCATCTCAAGATTATTCTCACAACCAAAAGATTGCTTCATTAAAACATACAATACTCAAAGAGGACTCTGAACTCTTCAAATAAATGAAACGACAAAGAAATGAAGGTTCCTGGCAATTTTCAGTCTTCCCATGAGAGTATGTATGTTTGAATGAAACATCTCTATAAATCATGATTAGTTGGTGATGATATAAAAGTTTGAAAATCAATTGTTACTAAAAAGAGTCCTAAATTAGGTTCCTTACGAAGTAACTGTTTATGAATCAAGCATATCCATTTTGTAAACAGGTTTCACATCATTTAACATAAATCTCTTTAACCATAATGGTCCAAGGTAGAAATTATTTTTCAATTTCTGTAAATGTTAGTTCATTACTAAGATAAACTTTCTTATAAATCATTTACACAAAATGATTAAGGAAGCAAATAATTGAGATATGACTATGACCATCAACAGTTACTCTAAAAGACTAGAGTTTACATACAATGTTTATTACACAACACCACACAGGGACTTTTACCTGTATAGTAAGTTCCATAGGGATAAGTTGATTGTTGTGTGGTGAAGGGTGGGAAAAATCCTGTAATATCATCATATATATATGAGATAAACACATCTTTTAATTTCAGTTCAAAAACATAACATTTTTCTATAAATTATTTTCTACTGTCATGTACCATTTGCATTGGTTTCTCTTAAGTATAAAGCTTAATAGTATGCAAGGGAAAATGCCTTCGATGACTTGCATTGTTTTTCTAAACATCTCTCAACTAATGAAATATTTTTTACTACATGCATCTTTTTTAATTAAAAAAAAATCTTTATTGTAGGTTTATGCTCTTAATTACCTCTGGCTAAGCATTTTAAAACTATGACCTAACAGGTGGGTAAATCTAATGCTTGATTTATGTACTTGTTCTAAAATTCATAACATAGATTCATTTATTTTCATGATTATCAATTTTAGTGGAATGTGAAAAATTGTTTTTTTATGGAGGTTTAGCCAATAAATGCATACAGGTGCAAATTAGCTGATAGAAGGTTTGTACTTGGTCAAACATTTTAATTTACCGACACCAATTAAAATTACAAAGGAATTTTATAACACGTTTTAGTTGTTAGAAATGGTGTGTTTTAACTGACATAAATGTAAATAAAGTGTATCTATAATTACCTGCTTGACTCTGTAAATTCGCATTTGGTTGTCCTGGTAATATAGGACTTGTTGGAACAAAATTATTTCCTGGATGGTTAACAAGGCCTAAAATTACAAACATTTCATGATTTCAATATCCAATAATTTGCAGTATAAATCTCCACATCATAACAAATTTTATAAGAGATATCCATAAACATTTTTTTGACAAGTTTTATAAAGATTTCATTTTTATGTAAAAGATGTCTTGTCCCTCCCTTTCTATATTACTGATGATGCTTTCAGAATGTTCCGAGTTTTTTTCTTGATGTAGGTGAAGAAAACTGAATGCCCTATTCAGTAAAAAAAAAAGTGAATTATTACATATTAAATTGGAAATATATAACAAAATTCCTAACTGGTTATCTTATTTGTCCAACAAGACTGTTAATTTTATATTATGTCAATGAAATACATAGACTTATCAGACAAACAAAAGTACAAAAACTGATAGAGTACTACCTCACTATACTAATTCTATTAAAATAAATTACTAATGTGTTCATTGGACCATGATGATGTCTGCCCTTACACATATTGTTAAATAGGGACATTACTCAAGAATGGTAAAATTGATGCTAACCAAATTTGTGCGTGATCTGAATTTTGAGGCAATAAGCATCGTGTAGGCAAACTAATGTTAAAGAACTTAGACCAATTTTAGACTTACGGACAGAAGTACACATAGGCAAAGGTAAAACTTAATGCCCCCTCCTCTACGTTGGGGCATACAAACTTACCCTGAGGTATGCTGTTGTGGAGCAAAGATTTCATGGTAGGAGAATGTGGTGGTGGTTGTATTCCTCCAGTTTCTTTATTGAAAGCTGATAATTTAATACTCTGGTACCCTGGAACTGGTTTAGGCATTCCTGGTAGAGCATAGGATGAAGGAGATGTGTTTGAGGGTTTTGTTTGCACTATTGAAGTCATACTCCATATAGGAGAAGCACTAGATTTACCTTGTGGTGGTGTGGTTCGGTTAACACCACCAGAAGGTGATGGGGATTTCTGTTGTACATGTGCCTGGTCAATTTGACCAAACAAACTTTGTAATAAATTAGTTGCAGTTGCCTCCCCTTTTGAAGGACTTGTCAAACTAGCAACTGAATGTGGACTATGATAGCTGCCACCAGATTTAGAGGGTGACTGTCTTTGTCCTCCCCCTGGGGATGCCAAGGGGGAGACGTGATGAGCTGATATGTGTGCTGACGTTGGTGATATTCTTAATCCCTGAATCTGGTTTCCTGTTTGCATGGATACTGAACCCTGAGATATTGAACGCATCAGTGTTGGTTTTTTAGCACTATCTAAACTATTATTTCCAATGTTTGGTGGAGAATATTTTGTTGTAACTGCCGGTCTTCCATGAACAGAATTCCCGGAATGCACTACAATTGTTTTTGGTTTATTCATTCGCTGAGTAGTAACAGTTTTTGGCTTTCCATCTCCGTGATGGATTTGAGAAATTTGTTTTTCTCGACTTTCAAGAAATTGTTTATATGCATCTTGATTAATCAATGATGTTATGTTCCCTGATGCAGCCTTCTGAGTTAGATACGACGCTAACTGAGCATTAGTGACTTGCTTTTGATGTGCTGGAGTTGGGGATTGCTTTGGTGCCTGTGCTGCTTTTAACTTTTGAACCATTTGATGGGCATCCTGTGGTTTTATCTGTAGTGATGACTGTACTGCATGTTGCTGGTGACTTTTTGTTGGTGAAGTTTTGCTTTCATCTTTAACTAGCTGCTGTTGAAACACAGAAGATGCATAATTCTGAAACTGTTTAAGGAAAGTTGAATCCTTCTTACTCTCAGACTGATGTGCTGCAAGGCTATTATTATTATTAGTATTCTGTCCTGAGGTTGGAGATGTTAGGGATGATCTTAAAATATCAGAGACCACATGATCCCAAGATCTATCACCTATGTATTTTTGAGATGCTGCCGAAGATGCCAGAAGTGAAAGTCCAGGTGACGTGCCACTAACACTACTTCCTGTTTTCTCTTTATTTCCTGGCGTCATCTTGTCTGCTGCAGATTTTGCCAATGAAGATGACTGATCATTTGCATAATCTAATAAGGTGGGAATGATTTTACCAGCATCCCCTGAACCTGGGGGTCTCACTGGGGTATTTCCTGGAAAAACTACAGGCTTCTGAGATAGTCCTTGTGCACTAGCTGGAGTAACACCCTGTTTTGTTACCATTAGAGGGGCACTTGCAGGGGTTATTCCTTGCTTGGGTGTCATGGCTGGTGTATTTGCAGCAGAATTTGGTGTTTTGTTTATCACTGGTACTTTCTTGATCTTTGGTCTGAAAAAGATGTTAAGTGTTTATTTCAAATTTTCAAGATAGTTAATGGAACAATATACTAACTGAAGAAAGAACTTGTGGAAATAACAAAAAATATAAATTCTTCAATACAATCCTTTTTCAAACAAAAGAAACAAATATGTACTTAATGTCTCAATAATCGAATGGCTATTAAATTCAATTCAAACTAAACCTCACAGTAATGAGTTATGTATTAACTGGCTTAAGGCAATAGGAAGTCAGACTTTTGCTCATTGTTGAAGGCCGTTCAGTGACCTATAGTTGCTTACTGCTGGTCATTTGGTCTCTAGTGGAGAATTGTCTCATTGGCAATCACACCACATATTTTTTTTATTTTGTCAGACAGGTTATGCCAAATCTTCCTTAACATGCATTCTTTTTAATGTAAATCCTTTGTTTGCTTTGTGCACATTAGCTTTTCCCTCAGAGTATTTACTTGTTTTCTCATAACTAGGTATTTGTTCTCATGTCAAGTGCCAAAAGAGATAAATACTTACGGGTTTGTCCAGGCTACATGTCCTGGTCTACTTTCTTTGAATAGAACACTGAAATATAATCAAAATCATATATGGAAAACATAGTAATGATAATAGCATTTAACATGTTTAAGAATATGATAAAAAAAAAAAAATCATCTGCAGAAAACTTTGTAATGATAATAGCATTCAACATCTTTAAGAATGTGATGAAAAATCAAGATAATTATGTATATAATGAATGAACTCATCAAATGACTGCATACTTGGCTCTAGAGACTTCCAAGCTATAAATAGATCTCCTTATATTTTGTTACAAAGTATGTTTATGTGATATGATTTACAATACATTTATTTCTTGTTAGCTCACAAGGTAATGTAAATCAAAAGAAATGACCATCAACTGATTACATCAGACTCCTGGTCATTCAAACTTCAACATTGGTCTTAATACAGCATGCTTAGCAGTTAAACAGATAGTATCAATGTAACTAAGCTAGAATGGAATCCATGACCTCTCACATTCAAGGTCACCATGCTATCTAAAGACCAATACCCAATCACAGTTGAAAATAAATACCATAAATTAACTTCCATATAAAAGTGTGAATAATAATCCTTGGTCCTTGAGGGGTGTAACTCAAGATAATCTAATATTTCCTAAGCAAACAGCTGAGCTCTTTAAGATTTTTTTAAAATTCTGGATCAGTGCTATGGAATGGACTTAATATTAAATCTATTTTACCTAGTTTGTTTATTCTGGATCAGTGCTATGGAATGGACTTAATATTAAATCTATTTTACCTAGTTTGTTTATTCTGGATCAGTGCTATGGAATGGACTTAATATTAAATCTATTTTACCTAGTTTGCATCCATCCTTTTGGCCAAAGTACTTTAACCTCTCTTTCTATAAAAGTCTTCAGGTATTCCTCTGCCGTCTGTGTTCTAGTTTTCATGTAATTATATATCTTCATCTTAACCCGAACAACATCACACAACAATGCCCTAATAAAGGAAATTAACAACAAGAGTGCACACACTGAAATGTCTCGCCTTCTTTACTAATCATTGATATTATGTTGATACTCCTAAATATAAAGCTTTATTACGACTGTCACATAAACTTAACATGAACCATGAAAATGAGGTCAAGGTCAGTTGAACCATATATGCCAGGCAGACATGTACAGCTAACAATGCTTCCATACAACAAATATAGTTGACCTATTACTTATAGTTTAAGAAAATAGACCAAAACACAAAAACTTAACACTGAGCAATGAACCGTGAAAACCAGGTCAAGGTCAAATAAAACCTGCACAACTGACATATAGATCATAAAATATTTCCATACACCAAATATAGTTGACCTCTGACATATAGTATTAGATAAAAAGACCAAAACTCAAAAACTTAACTTTGACCACTGAACCATGAAAATGAGGTCAAGGTCAGATGACATCTGCCCGCTAGACATGTACACCTTACAATCATTCCATACAACAAATATAGTAAACCTATTGCATAAAGTATGAGAAAAACAGACCAAAACACAAAAACTTACCTATAATCACTGAACCATGAAAATGAGGTCAAGGTCAGATGACATCTGCCCGCTAGACATGTACACCTTACAATCATTCCATACAACAAATATAGTAAACCTTGTGCATAAAATATGAGAAAAACAAACCAAAACACAAAAACTTAACTATAACCACTGAACCATGAAAATGAGGTCAAGGTCAGATGACACCTGCCAGTTGGACATGTACACCTTACAGTCCTTCCATACATCGAATATACTAGACCTATTGCTTATAGTATCTGAGATATGGACTTGACCACCAAAACTTAACCTTGTTCACTGATCCATAAAATAAGGTCGAGGTCAAGTGAAAACTGTCTGACGGGCATGAGGACCTTGCAAGGTACGCACATACTAAATATAGTTATCCTATTACTTACAGTAAGAGAGAATTTAACATTACAAAAAATCTGAACTTTTTTTTCAAGTGGTCACTGAACCATGAAAATGAGGTCAAGGACAATGGACATGTGACTGACGGAAACTTCGTAACATGAGGCATCTATATACAAAATATGAAGCATCCAGGTCTTCCACCTTCTAAAATATATAGCTTTTAAGAAGTGAGCTAACACCGCCGCCGCCGCCGCCGCCGCCGCCGTAGCCGCCGCCGCCGGATCACTATCCCTATGTCGAGCTTTCTGCAACAAAAGTTGCAGGCTCGACAATAAAATCATTAACAACAGTTATGAATGTCAAAGATAGAGAAAATAATAGTGCATTGACTTGTAATGTCAAGGATATAATGATGAGGCTTAGAAACAGGGAAATGCAAGGCTGTGGGGAGCTATTTCCCCGTTTCAAGCCAAATCCTTATATCGTTGATATGTCAAGTCAATGCACTATTATTGTCTTTATACTGCAATCTAAAAAACATTTTCATTTGTTGTTTAATGCGTTAAGGTTATTTATTTGATTTAAATATTGGAGGAAATCACCTTTAAAAAGGCCTCGTATCATGCTCGCAGAGAAATATACAACACAATGAAATGTACATTTACCTGTTGAAACCCACGCTCAAAGGTGAAGCAAATTGTTTGAGTATGGACTAAAATATCAACCAAAAGCATATTAAAACATAATGATTTATAGGTTGCAAACAAAAAAATATTAACAAATGAAATATGTTTTTCCAATTATTGCAAAAGAAACAAGGTTGAGTCGTTCCACGCATACTTGTATGCATTGGAAACAAGAACAGGTTGAAGTGGTCGTATGAATAATTAAATATTATTTCGGCAACTTCTATTTAAATATTCATGAGGAAAAGTGATATCGGGTCAGTGACTGTATATGACATAGAAATATACAGTCAACGCATTTTGACTGCTCAAATAGAATGAGTGCAGTATAAATCTTTTAAACTATAGCATCATTACTATATATTCAGAAACAATTGTGAGGTTTTTATTACTGCATTCTGATATCTGATATATATACATGTAAGCAACTTTTCCTAACATTGCAATGATTAATCTTGAATTTTTTAGTTGGTCATGTCAAAATCTCTTCAATAATTGCTCACATTAACTTCTGAATTTGTTGTATTGAGAATTTCAGGAAAACTCCATATACATGATATAGACAACCCATAATTTAATTCTTGTCTTGGTTTAAGTAGTTTGTAACATGTGATTTTATTTTCAAATAAAACTAATTATTAGTTTGAAACTTCAAATTAAGTAATTTACTACTTGGTCAAGACATAAATCAAGGGCAAATAAATTTATTATATCACTGTCAAACTTTGCTTTATTTAAAGAGTAGTGATTGTAGGTAAACATTGTGCACCACATTATTAAGATCTTGAGTAAACAACAGACAAGACCTCAAATCACAATTACCTATAATGTCTAGCGACACAAAAACTGTACTGCAGTAACCGTTTATGTTAAAATGGCATTGCCATCTGCTGACACAAAATAACTATAACGTAAATACCTAAGATTTTCATTCCATTCAAATTTTTTCTTTGGTGCTGCCACCTTTTTCTTGGTAGGTTCCTGGTTTGTAGCATTAGATTTTTCGCCTTCCTCCTCAGAGTCCTCAGTATCCCCATCTTTACCTTCAGGTTTGTTCTCCTCTGGTTTGTTGGCATCAGTTTCTGCCTGCTTCTGTTTCCTGTTAAAGATTGACAGAAAATAATAAATCATTTAAAAATTAATATAAGAAGATAAAAAAAAAAGAAAAAAAGATTTTGTGTATCTGATAAAAGCTTGATTTCTCTTTCTAATAGCATTTGATTTTAATATACATTTTGCTGATTTTAAAATCTCAAAGGTGTTCATATCCGATTAAGTATTGACAGCAGTTTTATTTTGGTAAATTCCCTTGAAGATTTTGGAATGAAGATGTTCTTTCTGATGGTGGTTCAGTTAAATTTTTGATGTAACATATCATACACTTATTCTATTGTATTTGAAAACACAAATATCTGTTTCTATATGTAAATATTACACTAGTATTTTCTAATTGGAACAAGATTGTTAGAATTAATGCCAATTTCAGCACTAATGGTTATATATAGTGGTGGTCAGTTTTCATTTGCAAAGGATAGAAATGTCATTCTTGTGAGATTGAACAGATAAAGTACAAAGTATATTTACCAAATCTGAAATTCGGCATCATGCTTCTCTTGTTGTGCAGGCATAACACTTGCAATAGCTGAAATAATGAGTTATTATTAGAAATGTTTTAAAGATAGGATATAAGATGTTTTAATTTCAAATCCTTGGGTTTAAAAAGTCTCATTTTGGTATACATTTATTTATAATACATATTAACAAGAATGTGTCCATAGTACACAGATGCCACACTCACTCTTTCATTTTCTATATTCTATGAACCCTGAACTTGGGGTTAAAATCTCTAATTTGGCTTTAAAAATAGAAATATCATATCATAGGGAACATGTGTAATTAGTTTCAAGTTGATTTGACTCCTACTTCATCAAAACCTACCTTGACTAAAAACTTTAACCTGAAGTGGGATAACTGGATGGACAAAACGGATGAATTAACGAACGAACAAATGGACAAATTAACAGACACACAGATCCAAAAAACATAATGTCTCTTACATGGGCATCAAAATTGACAAAAAAAAACCAAACACCTGATGAATAACAGAAAATCGTCACTGAAATTTAATTACCATCTTTAAGTTTCTGTAAAGGTCCTTTCAGTTGATCCTCTTGTCTATCTAACCTCAGCTTCTTAGCTCTCTTCAGTAATGTATCTTTGGTACAAGGCAGGAACCAGGCTAAATGTCCAAATATAACGGATCTCTGACTGCAGGGTAACTGTCTTGTTGTCAGTTCAATACTGCAATATGATTGGTAAAAGCTGATAAATGTTATTTCAATAACTGTACATTTAATATCCTTACGATTGAATAATGGACCAAAATACAAGAGAATGACTTCAGCTAATGCTGCATACAAATACACATTACATTTTAAATACAAAAATAATTTTTGCAAAGCCAATCCAGTCAGAAACAGAGAGTACTAAAAGATGACAGTTTTCGTTTTTTGCTGCTTCTTTTTTTTTTCTCTATGTTGGTTTCTAGTTCATGTTTGCTTTTCAGTTCTTTTCTTTAAAGACAGATTTTATTAATTGAATTAATACAGGTTTTTAATTTCATTCCACTAAAGAGATGTCTTGCTATGCATGATTAGATGTAATCAGTTTCTGTACTAACTGGTATTTAGAAGACTGGTTTCAGTTTCCATTCTGAAAGTTCGTGTAGTTAGAAATCTGATTTATATGGCAATCCCATCACATCTTTTTATATTAATCTAAGATTAACGGCGGTTCCAGAAAATACTATGTCCTCCCCATAGGGAAGGCAATTTTTATTTTATGTAGATGGTTGTATTTGAAATACCAACAAGCAAAGGGAGTGTTGTTAAAATTATGTGTTTATTTCTGTGAGTGGTGGGGTTTAAATGAGTGCTGTCCCTAAGGGGGGACATAGTATTTTCTGGAACAGCTCTAACCAATCTTCATAGAATACTTACTCTAACAGCATTTCACTGACTTCTCCATTGAAGAACTTCCCTTTACTAACATTAGAACACTTTGCTGTCTGAAAATTGTTATAAAATTACAAAAAAATATTTATTATAAGGTTTCTTAACACTTCCATCATTTGATTTACCAATGTTTACATTAGTTCATAACATGTACATTCATTTGTGTTACTACATTTTTTGATTGAGTTAAGCCATTTCAATTGATATTTTATAGTGTGTCTTTCTATGTTGGGATGTTATACTATTGTTGCAGATAAGGGAGAAGGTTTGGTACCATTAAAACGTTTAATCCTGCTGAATTTGTTTGCACCTGTCCGAAGTCAGGAATTTGATGTTCAGTAGTTGTCGTTTGTTGGTGTGGTTCATAAGAGTTTCTTGTTCTCATTTTTTTATATAGATTAGACCAATGGTTTTACACTAGTTTTTTTTTGGGGCCCCTTATAACTTACTGTTTGGTGTGAGCCAAGGCTCCCTGTTGAAGACATTACCTTGACCTATAATGGTTTACTTTTATAAATTGTGAATTGAGTTGTCTCATTGGCACCCATACCACATCTTCCTATATCTATTTTCACATATCTTTTTTCTTCTTCCGCTCCTTATCTTAATGGCAATAACTGAAATCATGAATTTAAGAAGACAAATATAAATTAAATATCATTTCCATTCAAACTATTACTGTCTAAATATTTCAAGCAGTGTATAAACTAATATATATGTACCTCTTTCAGTTTATCAATAATTTGAAGAAAATTTGGTTTGAGTCCATCCGGTAGCTTTGGTGCAGATTCTGGTTTTTTCTCTTCATTGCCATCTTTGCTGTTTGAATCTGTCATACCAATCACTGAATCAAACACAGCATCCAGCTTGTCCCCTTTACTCATGGCTATGACAGAATCAATCACAGAGTCTATACCTTCGTCCTGTGACGATCCTTCCTGTGATGACTGACTGTTAACATTGGGGGTTAATCTCCCGTTCATATTTGATTCTCCACCAGCCGTAGATTCTGTTTGTTGTTTTAGTAACTCAGCCACAGTTGGTGACATTTTCTTTCTGTAAAATCAAGGTATTATTTATAATCGATTCAGTTACCGATAGAATTGTACTTTAAAATTTCTGTTTATGTTTTCATAATCATGTACTGCCTTGGTCATTTCATTTGAATGAAGTTGAGTGATTAAATTAAACATTTCCATACCAGAAGATATGGTTTTCAGGATCATAGGAGGAGATTTGGGATCACATTCCCTATCATTTAAGAAATAATTAATGTAAAACATAAGATTTTTTTAGAAATTTCCACATAACATGGGCCGTTTTGGGCACATTCTATCCCAAGTAAATCCCTTTCATGTATATACACATGATACACATGTATCATATAAACCTAAATGCAAATACCACTATGTCAATTTTTGTCCTAAGTGAAGGATTTAAGTCATTTCAATATTTCTGATAACCATTTCAATTTGAAAATAAATGAAACATTATACAATAAGTACAATATTTTCCTATTAAACATATATCCTTATGAATCAATTACAGTTTATTTTATCATAATCACTACTTACTTGGATTTTTCAGGATTTGGTTTCTTTGGTTTCTTAAATTCTTTTCCTTCTCCATTTAGTAATTTCTTCTTTTTCTTTCCTCCTCCCTCAATACCATCTTTTATTTTTCTTTTCTGAAAATGAATAAAATTTCATTCATCTATGCAAGAGAAAGTTTATTTGAATCAACAGTTCTCAACAGTGGGAGACTAGTCAGATAATAATAAGGAATACAATCATCAAAAATATTTAGATAACATAGCTGTCTGACAACAGACAGAATCTCACAATAAGCACAACCAGTATTTTATTAATTCCTCTGAATCATCAAGTTTACATCAAACATTTGACCTACAAACTTGTCTGGCATTTGTTAGTCTTGACTGAATTTAAATTTTAGTTAATTTTTGAACACTTTTTTGTTTAGGGGCCAGCTGAAGCACGCCTATGGGTGCTAGATTTTTTTGCTGTGTTGAAGACCCATTGATGACCTTGGGTTGTTTTATGCTCTATGGTTGGGTTGTTGTCTCTTTGACACTTTCCTTAATCTTAATTTTATAATATAAAAATCTTCTTTAAGTGTACCGCCTGGCAATCTTTTGAAAGTCATACACTGAATTTATAACATTTTCATCAGGGTTTCCCCTAGGTCAATTATTTTTTTCAACTCTTTCGCCAAAACAATATATTTTTCGCCACTTTATTATTTTTTTCGCCAAGTAACATAAATATATTTGTAGTTTAAAATTTATCTATTTTTTCTACCCCGCCCCCCCCCTCCCCCTTTCCTTCCCTTAGATAAGATGATTTCGCCCTTATGTACTAAGAAGTGTTTTTTACAACAAAACAAAAGTTTTTATCACATGAAATTGATCCCTCATTTTATGTGTAGTCATTACATTGAAGGGTTACTCTCATTCGAGGGGTTGTTCCCAACCTTTTGGATATATTTCTTCATATTAAACGACAGTTTTCTTTTCTTGACCATCATAAATGAAAAAGTTGAGACGTAAAACTATGCTTGAAACCGTGACGTGTGTCACTCAAACGACTTTAAAGTAGTCTCCCTTATCAATTACCTATATTAAGTAAATGGATAATTAAAGTTTTAAATCGGAGATTTTTCTTGGTTTTGAACATTTTTCGTCACAACAGCTTTCTTTTCTAAAATATTTTCAAAAGGAGAGGAGACGTCAAAAATTTGCTTCAAACACGTGCGTCACAAAGTGGTAAATAAATTATGTATGTGACATTTAGTAGAAGCCATTTAACCATATCATGTTGTCAAACAATTCAATCAACACCTTTATTAATTAGTCCTTTGTTGTCGATAGCTATAAAATGCAATCAGCTGATTATTGATTTTCTGTCCAAATCTTAATGAGGTCAAGGTAAATTCCGAGTATAGTCTGATCCGGTAAAGTCCGAGAAACTCGAAAAAAAAGTAAATAAACAAGATGGAGGAAAACAAATGTTAAATATATTTCTTTCGCCAACTTCTTTCGCAAATGACGAATTTTTATCGCCACAATTATTATTTTTTCGCAAATTGCGAAAATGGCGACCGCCAGCGGAAACCCTGATTTTCATGAAGAGCAATGTACCTTTTTTACTATATAAATTATGAACAAATACATACTTTTATTTTGGTTCCTTTCTTTTCTGTATCAGATTCAGAATCAGATTCTATTCTCTACAATATTAAAAGATATTCAATGAATGTACAAAAAAGGAAAATAATTTTAATTATTAAAAAAAACTGACACCAAGATTTGCTTGCTTCACTTTTTCAATATACTTCTGAGACCTACAATACTGTTCATAAAGAAAGATTTAATGAAATAATATACACTACTGAATTTTGTTGGCTAATATTCTGAAATTTAAATAACTAATAATCACACATATTCAAAATAATTCAATTACGACCTTTTAACTACTAACCCTTTTCTTCTTTTTCTTTTTGAGAGTTCCTAGTTTGAAGTCATCGTCTGAGTCGTCTGATAATTCTTTGAAATCTAGTTTTCCACAGTTTATATAAAATCCTCCAAGTTTGGTTGTTAAGCAGGCTGGTACAACTTCATCATACTAGACAAAAGAAAATGTGTTTAATATCTCACTTGCTTTTCACTAAAATCAATTTATTAGCAATTTGATGGAATGCCATATAACTGCATGTATTGTCAATACGACATCACTTAACAATTTTTCTGGATCCTTATCAGATCAGAAACAATACTTCAATTGAGAATGATTTCAACCTTAAAAGTGTTCTTGAAAATGTCATATATACATGTATATACATGTACATGTAGATTTATGCATTAGGATAGAAAATATTATCACTTATAAGTTATTCCTTCTACTCTAACCCAATTCTTAGCATTTGAATACCATACTGTGGATTCATTATTATTTGTTGGATAACAAATTTTGTAGATTTCAAGCGTTCAGATGAACCACATTCAAATGTTCACTGAACTGCAAATTTTCTATTGAGTTGTAAGCAGACTTTGGCAAAACCACTGACAAACGGATATCCATGAAAATGCATGTTTTCATCAAGCTACCAAAAAATGGTATCCACGAAAAATAAATGAGTCCACAGTTATAGAAATTATAGAAACGAAATCTGTTCATAAGTTAAATTGCAACTTCGGAGTGTGATGCCATTTTTTTTTTTTTTCATTTCACCTTATTCAAATATTTAAAGTTTTTCAAATCAATTTATCGAAACAATTTTCTACACATCACACTTCGTAAACAAACTTACAGCTTCAGAATTATCAATAAACTCATCATTTTCGTCATACCCATCACCAAGGTCAACATAGTCTTGTATACGTCCATGTTTCTTTTTCCATTTTGTGTTCTTTGGATTCTGAAAATAAAGAGAAAGTTGATTTGTAACAAGATTTTTAAAATGGTATAACAAATGTTGTTTAGAAGTGTTTATCCGTGTCCAGTCGCTATTTTCAATTGTTATCGATGCCTCTCAAGAATACCGCTGATTTCAATTTAAATATATGTCATGTATTCTTTTCATCATCATTTTGTTTTGGAGAGGGGACTTAGCTAGCTTCCTGTAGCATGTGTGTTTGATGGTCTGTTTAATTTATTATCACAACATATGGTGTACATAAGCATCTGGTTTTAGCCTCACTACCATGACTACAAAGCAACATTAATATTCATATCCCATTAACATGTTCTCCTCTTGAATATGCCTCTATTCGCAATTTTATTTTATTTAACACTGGACATTAAAATCCATCCATCATCATCCATTCTAATGCAAAAACGTTTGTAACGTTCATTCTGATTAGGTCACTTATTTACATGACATCAATTGACAATTGATGCTATGGGACGTATGAGCAAGCGCAGACGGCATATGACAGATTTTAAATACTTGTTTTAACGTTGTTTTCTGTCAGTTTCATTAGAATGGAGATAACAATATTGTATTTTAAGCTCCGACGGCATCAATTGGGGATTTAGATGGTTGCAAATACCTGTTTACTGTCTCCGCTAACGCGACGCCAGTAAACATAATTTCCAACCATCAAATCCCCAACTGATGCCGTCAGAGCTTAAAATACAATAAAGTTATCTCCTAATTAGACCTAATGTACACTTGCTAAGTAATCATGTACATGCTGTACAGCAACATGTTAGAAAGAATGTATTTATAGAAAAAGATGATGTCAATAAGTAAACAATAATATAATGATCTTAAAATTAAAAAGTCCATGATAGGAGAATAACCATTTACATATTTTTCTTCAAATTTCTTTGCAATGGCCGCCATAGCTTCAACATCTTCATCTTCACCAAAAGGATCATCCCCATTTTCTGTTGGCTTCTTTTCACCCTGAATTACAATGCAATAGGTATTAAAATTGAGAGTTGCTTGGTCGCCATTTAATAAACACAATTTTTCTGCTACTTTATTAAGATGCCAAGGTATCTATGTTGGTTATTTACACATTTACCACTTAAGTTTCATGAATGTTTCTGTGTATGTGTTTTGTTATTCACTTCCTGGTGTACACCAGTTAAACGTAAAGTAGAGCTACATGTACTAAGGACAAATTTTGATCAATATAACATCCTCAGTTTTGATGACTTTTTGGTTAAAAAGCACATTAAACATATCTAGTCTGCACACAAATTAAAGCTTTTGCCTTTTGGCATTAGCACTTTAGAATTTAGCTAAATTGAAACAATACATGCAGTAGTGTTTATACATAAAACTCAAGTTTTTAGTCAAATATGTTTACTATCACTCAAACATCTTAATTTAACACTAACATACGGAATATGTCAGAAAAAAACATGTCTCATTGAAGACATTCTAAGATTGCAACAAACAAGGAATTAATTTGGTATATATATATGGCTTAAATTGGCTTTATTTGTCATAATTTCAAATTAAGTTATGGTGACAGCCAAAATTGTATATCAAGATTGGAGTGGTCAACATAATTCTTCAACTAGCTCAGAATTGTATCTGCTATTCATTACAGATGCTGCAAGCACCATCAGCCCATAAGATAAGTTGTGATCATTATAAAATTGTAGTAAAAGCAACATATCTTCAGGTTCATGTACTTATTAATTTGGTGAGGATTTGGGTGATGAAAGAGTTAGACATTACTGTCTTGTTTAATAATTGTCTCTATTAGAGCGACAGCTCAGAGGACATAAAATATTATCAAAATTATAACTAAACACTGGGTTTTTTATATTAGTCCCCAAACATTCCTCACTAGCTAGTGAACTATTTTCATTAACCTTAAATATTTGGTTATTACGATTTAATGGGAAACCTTTGACATGTGTAAAGACAGACCTAACTATTGATTCTTAGATCCCATATAGCATGCACTGTGACAGATACTCTAGTAGCAAATTCTAAATGATATTGTGTCTGACACGACATTGCTATCAACGAGACAAAAATCAATGGCCAATATTTAACATATGTCACCCTTCAACAAGAATTTTTTCCAAATTGTTGCAAGTATTATAAAATAAAATATTGTTTGAATCATCTGATAAGGTGGGAATCCAGAATAACAAAATCCATAGCCTTCAAGAGTTCAACATATGTAAAATTGAGAATGGATATGGGGAATGTGTCAAAGAGACAACAACCCGACCATAGAACAAACAACAGCAGAAGGTCACCAATAGGTCTTCAATGCAACGAGAAACTCCCGCACCTGGAGACATCCTTCAGCTGGCCCCTTAACAAATATAATATATACTTGTTCAGTGATAGCAGACGTCATACTTAACTCCAAATTATACACAAGAAACTAAAATTAATAATCATACAAGACTAACAAAGGCCAGAGGCTCCTGACTTGGGACAGGCACAAAAATGCAGCAGGGTTAAACATGTTTTTTGAGATCTCAACCCTCCCCTATATCCTTTAGCCAATGTAGAAAAGTAAACATATAACAATAATACGCACAATAAAATTCAGTTCAAGAGAATTCCGAGTCTGATATAGTCTTAAGTGACAATACATAATGTACATGTCAAGCTTTAAAATGTGCCAAGTAGACAAACATTTTGAAAAAAAATTGACACTACAAAAAAACCCAGCTACATGTAATTCTAAATGCCAAGGGAATTTACATTCTGTCTTTTTTATGTGTCATAAAAAGTTATTTAAAAAGTGTGTAATAACAGAATCAAATCGGTAATTGGCAAATGGACTATTCCTCAAAGCCATATCTACCATTTGTTAGCCTATTTTTTTTATTTACAATAAAACAAGACCTACAAATTTCTATCACCTGGTACATACAGAACTGTTTATAAACTGTCTCAACTGGGCTGAACATATTATTGATTTCAAGAAAATAAAGATCTTACAACAATAGACAGAATGACAATATGTTGGGTTAAATATCTAGAATTCATATCTTCACAGACATTTGCAAATTAAAAATGTGGTATTAAATTTTGTATCAAATGAAAATTTCTCTTGTATAGCAGATTTTATTTATAAATGAGGATAATGAGTACTATCCATAAAATTTCACTTCAAAACAAGCACACTTTTTTGACAATTTAATTCAATTCAATTTGATATGTCCATAGAACACAGTTATTTGTAGTCCATTTGTTTTAGTACTACTTTTGGGACAAATCATATCCAAATTATAGGAAAATCTACCAGCTGCAACTCAAAATATGGTCAATTATGTCTTAAAGGCGTCTATAAATCAATTTGACAGCTTCAGACAGACAAACTTTTTTAAACATTCTGAATCACTACTTAACTTAAAAACTTGTCACCCAAATTTTGTTAACATGTAGTTTCATCCCCACAATTAATATACATGTATAAAATATACGTAAAATTTTATCGCTGTGTTGAAGACCCATTTGTGGCCTTCGGCTGCTTAATTTCTGCTCATTGATCAGGTTTTTCACTCTTTGACACATACCCTGTGTCCATTCGAAATTTTATGAAGGTCGAACTAATCAAAATTAAATCTGCCTTCTGATTCTTTATTTACTGTATAATTCTTAATTATCATAATTGAGAGTAAAAGAAGACTGCTTTTTGATATCCAAACTGAAATTCTGATTAAACAATCAATTAAAAATCAGAATTTTCGGATTGTAACTAGAACATGAACAACATACAAGATACATTTTTCATACATTATTGATAATGATTTTTTTATTTACCTTGATCCAAATATTAACATCAAGACAATTTTAATTTCATTGTGATAAAAATTCCTAAACTTTGCCGGAAAATTGCCTTTTGTAAAAAATCTTCCTAATTATCAATCAAATTATGATCATATTTCTAATAAATTTATATCTTGTAAAATCATATTAATTATTAATATCTTTTTACTTTAAAAAAAAAAAAAAAAAAAAAAAAAAGCCTTCAATTTAACAGTATTGTACATGTTTTTTACAAACGTTAATTTCCTACTTTACTCTAATGCTGTAAACGAATTTTAACATTCACTACATGATCATACTTCTTTTTTCCATTTTCTACACTTAAACCACTCCGCTAGAGCCCCACAGATCGATAATCAATCACACGCGCGCCTAATTACATTTAATCAGAGGATTAAAAACAATAACTGTCCACTTCTACCTGTCTTTTTATCCTATGTGCATGTTATCGATTCAATTCTATAAATAGATTCTGCTTATCACTGCAATTTACCTACAACTCCATTCAACCATAACATCACTTTGGTTCCTACACTTTGACCTTTGTCATTAACATATTCACTACACACCAATATTTGCAAAAATATGTCTAAAACAATTTAGTTTTGCCCCCAGGATTAATATAGTGCCAGAGATAGTAACCCTCATTGTCCAGACCCAATAAATCATCTTATCTGTGTCACACTCCACAGAGAGCCAATAACTTTTTACGCCAAACAAATTGCATAAACTCTGGAAATACATTTCAAACTTCTGTTTTATTCGTCTATCGAAATATTTTATTTGCTCTGAAACGATTTTTACTTCTTGCACACATACAATGTTAAATCAAGTCCACGTCCAGGGAAATGTGTCATGTGTTCCAAATATGGTAGTTAGACGATAAAAACACACAAGATAATAGATCGTAATTAATCCCCGTTTATTTCATTATTTCTTACAATCATTTTCAACATTACAAAAAAATATATTTTCTCTGAGAAAACTTTCTTTTCAAAGGTTATCCCTACTATCAAATGAATGGAAGAAAGGAACCGGCAAGTCCAATTTTTGACCAGAAAACAAAAATAATGTAGTAAATAACTGCAAATATTACAAGATGGCGTACATTTGGGTCTGGCTATTTTGTTAAGCTGTATAGAATGTAATGTACAACGAACATCGACATGAAGGCAGTTTTTACACGTAGAAATTGTTCAGGGCTCATCAAAACTAAAGAAATGCACAAACTGTGATGAGGATTCCCCACTCCAAAAAGAGTGAAATAGACTCTAAATTGACTTAACTTTTGTTTGATTATGAAGAAAAAAGATACTTTTATGAAATTAACACAGTATTTTAATTTTTGTCAACTCACCAGTGACTTTTTCAGTAAATCTGCATAAGAAAACTCTGAGCACTGTTGTTCGTTCGGAGTGTTGAGGGACAAACTGAAACGGACAGTTGGAGGGTCCTTTTTCGACTTTTTCTCCTTCTCAGAATCAGTAACTGTGGTAAATGGAAGTCTCTTGGGTTCCGTCATGTTGTCCACTCAAAAGATCCTTTGTCGCAAACACTTTCTTCGTACAAAACTCTGCATTACTGTCACGAATCTAGCAAATCTACCGCCATTTTGTTGTATTTGACGTCATTCGACTTTTGACCCTCTGTCATTGGAAGAGTCCAATATTGTATAGTGTAATCAGACAGTTTTTTTCCTGCTTTGTAAAATAAATATGTTACTCAATTTTAACACTAATAAGCTCAGAAGTTTAGTTTAACTTAATGATATAAATAAATTTTCACAATAAGTGTAATTGTATCATAAAAAACAATTTAAATGAAATAATAATTTACCACATACCTGTAGGTGGAATTGTCCAAAACATTTCAGGAAACCCCGATCTATAAATATGTACAACGGTCTTTTCCCGTTTTCAGTTTTTGAAATCCTGTTTGCCATCGAATCCGAGGAAATTTTTTAGTTAATTTAGGCATGAGACAGTCAAACATATATATATATATTTCGATGAAATTTTGATTGAACGTTTTCTTACAGTCGAAAACAAATTAAATCCGCAAACTATATAGTCTAACTTTTGACATTGAACATTTACTTTTAAAGACTATTTTGATACGACAAGAAATAACTATAAAATATCTTGCTCTTTAGTAATTGCAGAAATGTATGTACAATTTCAAGCTGGAATAAGATTTTTTCCGCACATTTATCAGTTTCACTTTTATTCGACCAATCACGTTGGGTGGTATGGCCTTAGTTTTCAGTTTTTCTTCGTTTTTTCAAGTCTGTGACGCTCGAATAAAAAAAGTATATTAGGCCAAATTAAGTACAATTGATGGTATAATACTAAACCTCTTACGAAAGGGATTGTGCTTGATATTCATATAATGAAGAAGTTATCTTTTAAACAGTTCACTTGAAGTGTGGAGCTCTCAGGTGGAGCTGGCATGTCCATGTGATTGCTTTGTATATTTGTGCATCATTGTTGTTTTGCTTAGTAGGCAATTTTGTTTACATTTAGATACTGACTATAAAGTTTAATTAGTTATCAAAGCCGGGTACCAGGATTATAATTTAGTACGCCAGAAATTTTTAAGTTTCTGAAATATCAAATAATCTTTTTCAAACCTTTAGGAATTTCTGAAAACCTAGTATGTAGGACATGTAGAATGATCTTCTTCATAACCAAGAGATATCAGTGGTGGATGTAGAAATTTTCATATGAGGAGGTCAACTTGCTGCCTAAGTGGGGCCCGCTCCCATCACGCTTCAGTGATCCCCTATATGATCAACCAACATTTTTTCTCATAGCAAACATTAAAAGACCCCGCTATGACAAAACGAGTAAACTGAAAGTGTTTGGTCAAAATAAAAATATTACCTTGTAACAAGAGTGCACACGCTGGAATGTCTCGCCTGGTTTACTTATTGAATTTATGTTGAAAGTTTGTTTTATGATAAATGATAATGACAAACCAGGAAGACAGATGTACATCAATTCACCAAATATAGTTGACTTTTTACTTATATTATCTGATACTTTATCCTTTTGTCTACATTGCATGTTTATGGCTAAATGGGGATTGCAAAATTATAGATATATAGCAGCTTGCGAACAACAACCACATCATAGTCTTATTTTTATATTGCATGTCTTTCAATAAGATTTCAATAGGTAGTGATAACTAGTGTTTTTCTGTGCATTAATCTAAAAATTGAAACATTTGGGTGTTTCAGTGTTTTGTCCTTTTTTCTTTTGAAAAATACAGCGAAAACCATGAAATACAGCGAAAACCATGAAAATATAAACTAGAGGCCATAGAGTCTGTGTCGCTCATCTTGTCTATGCACATATTAAACAAATGACACTCTCCAACATTGTGGACGAGAATTGACTTCATGGAAAAAAATCTCTATTTTGTTGATCTTGTATTACTGATATTTAAGACTGTTTAGTTTATCTCTATCTTCTTTACTTTTAACTTAAAACACAAAAGAGGGTAACGAAATTCTCATTTAAGGGCAATGATACTCCTATGAAGAGTGGCAGTCTACTAACTACATCGGGAAAAAATGACTTTTTAATTGATTGATTGTTGGTTGCTTAACGTCCAGTGGCAAGACTTTTTAATAGATCTTGTCCTGCTGATCATTTTTGTGATTTAACGTGTTGTTTTTTCTACAATAATTCAAATAATATCAGGCACAACAGAAAACAAATGGTTCTCTCTGAATATCCTAGTTTTCATGATAATAGCAAAAATGGAGAAAAAAATGGTTATTTGTGTTTTACGGGCAAAACTCCTATAAGAATTTGTTTAAAGGTTTGACGTATTTGGACAATTGGTAGAACTCATTATTCTGAACATGTTTGTGTCTCTCAGATTTTCTCTATTTCTATCTGTTCATCGGACACCTTTTTTAGATACACAATTGATTATTGTGGCCAAGGTTGGTTCAATTTGTCTCAGTAGTTTCAGAGTAGAATATTTGTGTAGAAGATTACCAAAAAAATGACTATAAAGGGTAATAACTCCTCAAGGGATCAATTAGCCATTTTGGTCAGCTGCCATTTATGTAGATTTTACTTTGCTGAAAATTTTTGCTGCTGTTTACAGTTTATTTTTATCTAGTATAATATTCAAGATATTAAATAACAAATAATAAAGTTTCCAATCATCAGGGACAGCAACCAAACAACAGGTTGTCTGATGCGTATGAAAATATCAGGGCAGATAGATCTTGACCTAATGAACATTTTAATCCCCGATGTCAAATTTGCTGTAAATGATTTATTTTAGAGATATAATAAGCAAAACACTGCATTTTACCCCTATGTTTTAATTATGGCCGGCTAGTAACCACAACATACCCCAGCGGTCCGCGACAGAGCACCGTGATGTTTGGGTTGCAGAGGACAAATGATATTTAGAGAAAACAGTTCTAACAAGTTACTGTCAAACATGTTTTCCCGGATTTTATTTTAAATATTTAACTTTTACACGGGAATATCTACACAAACATTACAGATAAGAGGGACAATTTTTTGTTCATTATTGTTAATTTTCCGTATTGTGGCGGTGATATTTGGAAACCTCTAACGGTGTTTATATACCATAACACAGATATGTGCATTTACGATCCTGTACAATCTGTTGATTATTCCTATATTTTGGCATTGCACACGGTCATGTTTTTCTCAGAATGTTAATGACGTCTTTACACGAAATCATGTTGATGTTGGATGTGTACGGATTGATGATTGAATGAGTGTTGGTTGCTTAACGTCCACTATCAATTCATGCATGTGCATGACTCGAACAAAATAAACAATACATACAATAAGCATGTCTTGTAAACGACACCATCCAAAATTTAGACTGCAACTAGAAAAATGGGGTATGCTAAATAGGGACACAAATTGTGTATTGCAATTGCCGCCTACGCACCCCTTTGCTCAAAGAGTGGTTGCAAGGGTTCTTGACATGCAAAGAGCGTGGCACACTCTCTACACGAAGCATCAGATTCAACGTCCATATTCTGATCGTACGCGGCTGTGTACTTGTACATCCCGAATAGCAACTCCACTTTTTAAATAGTTTTACTGTCGGTCGGAAGATGAGCTGTAGACTACTAGTGACCATACACCTATTTCAAGTTATCCTTAGGGATGTGCTGATTGATATTTTAGTCTTAGATACCTGATTTTGATAAGATGTTAAGGGCGTTGAGGTATCATTCAATAACTGCGAGACTCAAGTACTCTCAGATGTGTACTTTGTGTCTTTTCTGGTGTTGTCATTTGGGGGGGGGGGGGGGGGGGGGGGCGGGGTTCTTTTTTATTTGCTTTGTATTGAGTTAATGAGTTATGTCCTTTTCAACTGATTTTATATTTTGTTTTTATGTTGTACTGTTACACTTCTGTCTCAGGTTAGGATGAGAGTTTGTCACCATAAATCATGCTTAGCCCAGCCACATTCTGGATGTGTTTGTGCCTACTGAGAATTTTGCAATTCATTGATAGTCGTTTGTTGCTGTATATTATGTTTGTATTTCGTTTTGCACACAAATTAAGCGGTCTGTTTTACAAACATAAGGCCGTACGGTGACCTATAGTTGTTAATGTGTGTCATTTTTGTCTTTTGTGGATAGTTGTCTCATTGGCAATCATACCACATCTTCTTTTTTATAAATATATGATCTGATATCATTTGATTTAAAAATAAATTTTGCTCACAACTATCTTCAGTATATATAAGTCATCGAAGAAAGAACAATAATGCTTGTTTGGTTTTAACCAGTTTCTTAATTTCTTAAGATATGTTTTCTTCTTCCAAAATTCATGTGCACGCCCGAGCGTTTTGACGTAAACGTAGAGCTACGCGAATCAAAGTCGATCGATGGTGGACAGCAGAAACTAAGCCAGTGATGATAAAACTCACTTAATTGGCTCTTTTGGGACAGATAAGCTAAAAAGTGTTACAATTTTTACAAACTTAACAGTAGGTCTGTCAGCTAGGTCAAGAAGGTTTTTTTTTATAATTTTTGTTTGTTTGCTAAACTTTGCAAAATTGCAGCATAAAATAAATGCAAAATTCCACGTTTTATTAAGTTTCTGTATGAAAAAAACATACTTTCACTACCAAATCCTATACCTTAGATTGAACAGGATACTCATGTCTATGATACAAATACGTGCACATAAAATAAGCTGAAAAAGGTTTATGCATGAAAAGAAAAAAATAAGTATAAAATAAACAATAGTTGCCCCGTTTCTTTTAGAAATTGTAACTTGCATCTTATCGTCTGATATCCTGATATAAACCCTGTTTAAAGCATCACATCAAACAAACTTGAAATAATGGATACCACAGATACAGTTATTTAGTCTGCTTCATATCTGGACTTACATCTTATAATTGAAAATGATGGTAAGTTGAGAACTAAACTTGACATCAACGGATATTTCACATTGGCCTTTCCGATTATGAACAGTATTACTATTGAGCATATCTTTACAAGTTTATAGAATGTTCATTGATAGAAGTTATTTGCTTACGGAGAAGCTATCAATCCTGCTGCCTCTTGTAGTAATGTTGAAGTCATAGAAAAATAATGGATTCAATTATGATTTAGTACACCTTAATCTACTCAGTAAACCATGGCTATATATGTCCAAATTATTGCAGCCGCAAGTCCTTCCTTTTCATCTATCATAACATCACCCAACTTTTACTTGCAATGAGTAACATAGTGCCAGTAATGGAGCAGATTCTGCTCACTATTCTGGAGCACCTGATATAACTCATATTTTTTTAATGACTGTGTTTTTGTTGTTTTCACTTTAGTTTTAAATGGTGCTTTTTGTATAACAAGATAGAAGCTCCACCATTTGATTGTTTGTGACTTTAAAACAATATGATTTTTTTTTTTTATCTTTCAATAGACTTAGATGAAGATTAAACAATGGTTTAATTGTTCCCTATTGAAGACTTTTTACAGTGAACTTAAAATAATTATTTAATAAAACTTTTCCCTACAATTTTGGAGGGATGAAAAGGGGTCAAATTGTTCCTTCTTGAAGATTATTTACAGTAAACAGTTACTTTTTCATTTAAACTTTTTTCTCTCTCACTATTTTGAAAATCGGTACATATTATACCCGGCTCAATACGGTACTTTAATTCAAAATGTCTATGTTATTTCTACCAGCATCAATCTAGTCTTCCACATTTATTAAAGTTATGGGTTATAAGAATTTTCTTGTCTGATGGTTCAGTAATTTGTACTATCTTGGGTTTAAACAATAACAATATTTGCTATTATAAGATACACTTTGACCTGTAATACAAATAGTTTAAAGTATATAGAGGTACACAAAATCTTCCTCTGTTATATGTAGTTCCTATCATATATGCAACTTTTCATATGACATGGGTTATATATAAAGAATCTAGTTATAAATCTACATCTAACTTAAGCAGAAAACTTAATATTGAAGTTTGCTAATCATTTTAAAGTCACTGAACTATATCCTAGAGGCAAGGCCTCAAAAAAGTTGTCATACAGATATGTACTGATAGTACTGCAACTTTATAGAAAATATCATTGACCAATCACAACTGGTTCCTATCAAACTGACTAAAGCAAAAAACATTGCTTATAATATTAATCCAAAGCCACTGGACCATGACCTAGTAGACAGGGCCTCAAAACAGTCATCAAGCTGGTATGTAATAATAGTTATGCAACTTTATATTAAATAAATAATCTTTATTGCAAAACATGAAACCCTGGCGGGTTAAAATTCAAACATATTAGTACATTGTATAATTATCAATGATCTATCTCAAGCAGCTCCTATCAAACTAACAGAAAACTAAACTAAAAGCAATCCCTGGCCACGCAGATGAGACAAAAACTAGATTGAACTCATTTTTTTGTGCATTGCCAAAGTCGGGAACCTTTTTAGAAGGTGTGGTTTGTCATATCTTTATGCTATTCTTTACTTGGAATACTTGGGGGTGATGGCAGATATTGCATTTTCACTTTTAGATTCACAATGACCTTGAGCGTTATCATATTGTATAGATACCTGTTTATTATTAAAGATTGGATGTTGCCCACTATATGTCTTTGGTTATTTTTGTTGTTGGGTTGCTGTGTCATTAAAGGTATATCCAACATCATTTTTTTATTCAGAATTTTTTCAAGAGAGAACTATTGTGAATGTTAAATATATTGTAATCATCACCACAGTAATAATCTAAATCTTAGAAAAAAATCTGTGTGTGAAAAATGGTCTTAAACGTAAATGCAGAGGCGAGATACAAAATAAAATAAATGGGGAATGTGTCCATGGGACACAGATGTTGCCCCCACTTGCATATAATGTAATAAAGGGACATATCTCATGAACTGTAAGTGGTGTTACCCAAATTTGGACTGGTTCTAATTTTTTTTATGATAGGCATTGTGTATAAGTTTCATAACATTTGGTTGAGGCAAACTAAAGTTAGAAATGGAAACGAAAAAAATCAGCTCAAATATTCAAAGTCAATGAACCATGACTGAAAGTACATGGCAAAACAATCTCCATGGAAATGAGAAGTGCCAATGCTAATACAACTGCATACCAAATACCATTGACTTCTTATAAGTTGTTTCCTTAAAGCAAACCTAAACATTAACTTGTAAACTAAGTAAAAGTTTCATAACTTAATGAACCATGATGAAGGGGTGGGGCTATATAATCTCCATGGAAACGAGACGAGCAGATGCCAATAAATTTGCACACCAAATATGGATCCATGGAACTGAGATTTATTCATGCTTATACAACTGCAGGACAAACCAATTATCCTTGACCTACCACTAGTAGTTCACCATAAATAAGACATAATCACAAATTAAAACATTGTTGATGCCTCCACCTGGAACCGCATACCTATGTCTCTCTTTTTAACTCTGTCAAAAGAAGACAATAAATCAGATTAAACTCATTCCTGTAAAGACACATGTATTTTAAGTCATGGAAATATTCATTTATTTTATTTACAAACAAATATTTGTATAAAATGTATAAAACAATAAATCAGAATAAAATAAAGTCTATATATAGTACAAGGTGACTTCTGCTATGTCTATGACACTACAGATTGATTAATGAGTGGTTTAATTTGTCTGTGCCAAATGTTAAAAGCATCAAATGTAAATTTTTAAGTCATAATTTTACCTAGCAAAATGTTAAACTGTTAAACCAGCCTACTTTAGGGGAATATACCGTCACTACACAACAAAGGGCAATAACTTATTTGTCCTTTTGCACTGAAAAATTCAGGCAAGATTTCCTAAAAAAAAAATCTTTCTTGGTTTGTGATTTGCAGTCTTACCTCCCTATAAACCAAACTGTGTTTTCATAAATGATTACAAAAATTGAGGCTATATATAGCAGGAAATTAAGAAATCTGACTTATAAATCATACAATTATACATTTCAGCACTTCTAGCATATTTATTCTACAAAACAGGCACACAAATTTTATTTCCCTTAAAAGTACCATAAAAATAAAAATTTCTCCCAAATTGTATAATATTTATCAAAATGTAAAGTTTCTTCTATATAAAATAATGCTGCCCATCTCGAAAGACTTTCTTTTTATCCTGAGATCAAGTAAAATATAACAGACATAACATATTATGATAACTTCTGTTTTGCAAATTCTTTGCTCAGAACACTCATGACTTCACCATGCTTCATTGAATTGTCCCGTTTCTTGATCTCTTTGTAATTTTCTTTGACAAACAAAGCAAATTTATTAGGTGTCTTAGCTGTACCATCTTTATTTGTAGCTTGGTTGGCAGGTTTACCATATTTATCCAGTAATACAAAAGCTCCTTTACATTTTCCACAAATAAATCTCTTTGTATCTAGTGATTTGGAATGTCTACCAACTCTACAATATAAAAATATTTTTATGTCCAACATGAAGCATACACAATTATTTTAATTAAGAAATAATTCTTTCATCCCATGCTTTATACTCATTCTTACATGGGTAAGCATTATATTTGTCAACATCTTTATATTGAGCTTTAGCAAAGTGTTAAATGTTGACAAATATAATGCCTACCCATGTTAAAATGAGAATTGTTCAAAATAGACCTGATGTTGCAATATCAATTGTGATGTCAATCACATGCAGCCATTAATGCCAATGTTTTATTGTAATTAAAACGTGGCTTTGTTTCCGAAGTGCAAGAAGGACGTCATATTAGAGTTCCAGTCAACATTTAACCTTAAATGCTTATGTGATTCTTAGCTGTTATTTCCTTCTTATTGTTAACCCTCAAATAATAATTAGAAACAGTTCCATGTGTGACATCTATTGTAGTATTTGGTTCTGTTCGAATTTTTGATGTTCTTATCTTGTATTTGAAACCGACACCAAAGTCATATTGTGGATATTGAGCGACTTAAAAAAAAAATTCATGAGGGTTCTGTCGAAACCTATTGTCTTGCCTACTTTTGCTGTTAATCGCAGGCTCAACAAAAATGAAAGAAAAAAATCTATAATAATATTCCTCTCAATACTGTCTTTTGGGAGGATTTTATGCAAGATGTAAAGATAATTAAGGTTGAGGACTGAGGGAGGATACAATGTAAAACATGATCAAAATTAAATAACAAAAAAGGGGTTATTGGGGGGACTAAGGGTGTTTGATGTTTGTGAACAAAAAATGACAGCCATGGGTAAAGCTAAGGGCTTGCTATAATAAAACTAATTTAAAATGCATATTTTTTTTTCGACTTTTTAAACTCAATATACGGTCATAAATCTAACAAGTTTGTGCTTGTGTCAATTTCTTTATAAATCCAGTCATGTTTTTGTACCAAATTGTTCCACGATTCTCGTGCATAGTATATCATTCACAATCCAAATTTCCTAACATAAAGTCGTTCCATAAATAAAAAATCCATGGTTTTCCTATCACAGAAATTTGTGACATACCGTGAATTTGAAACAGGAAGTTTAGATGAAACGAAATTATCAACAGTTGTCGGTAACGGAAATGAACAAAATCTGGGAATCGTAATTTTTATTTAAAAAAAAAAATCGGGGCGGGACGATTTCAGAGGGGCGGGTGGGGATGAAAATCTATCAATTAATTTTAATTGGCCTTATAAGTAAAATACTGATAAACAGGTACAAAATATGAACAAGATTTCCTTCTCGATACTAGCTTTTGATTATAAACGAGCTTCAGTCCAAGTTTGGTACAAATCCAGAATATTTTAAGAAAGTTATTAAAATTTCAAAAACTTTAATCACAGACTAAATATTTGTAGACGCTGCGTACAACCCAATGTAGGACCACTGTCTCGCTTTTTCGACTAAAGTCAAAAGGCTCAACAAAAAAGTGTAATGATATGATCTGATTGTCAGCCATTTTGATGTTGACAACGTTAACTTTCGGCATCAGGCAAGCTGATTTTCTTATTCTTAGAACAAATTTTACATCTTTTCTGAAAAAGGATTAAAAACAAAATAGCAGTGTCTTTTGAATTGGAGAACATCTTTAAATATCCTTAAAGCATATGGGACCTTCTTGAACTGTGAATCAAACTATAAAAAAATAACTGTGAATTGGTGGGCTACAGTGAATTGCTACCCCTCTTTTCAACAGACCTCCTGGTATAACAGGCGGCTCTTACTCATGTTAACATACAAACTGGGATAGCTAAAGGAAAGCATTTACTTACTCATATTTACAATCTACACATTGGTATTTATATTTTGTTTGTATTTTATAACTATGACAACGTGTAACTACTGCAATCTCGGGATGAACCTTATTCGCTTTACTTGCCCTGTAAAAAAAAAGAAAAGTACCCATAAACTTATATATTTATATATGTATATAACAAACTACATTGTATAAAATTTGATGGTTGCTTTTTTTAACATAACACTCTGTAATGTAGATGATGATATAATGGATGGTTGTTTAACATCCAGCTGCAAAATTTAAATTCATATTCAGGAGGAGTTAACTCTTTGTACTTGACAGATATGCAGAGCTTGATTTTTAATATGCTGGTTCAAAAGATTTACATGTTACCCAGATACATAATTCTGACTCCAAGTCTACCATTTTTGTTCTTGTATCTAAACGCTGCAAATAACAATTTTAATGTAATTGGTTTGACTTGACAAGAAATTGAACCCATTATTTCCCACTCTCAAGGCAAGTACGCTACCATGAGACCACAAAAGCCATGCTGTCTGTAATATAGGCATTTTATGTGCCTGACATAGTATTTTATATCTTTTTCCAGGTTTTAATTATGGTCCAACAAGAAGACTAGATTTGAGAAATTTAACAAAAACATTCAAAACTGAAATACATATTTCCTGATTACTCAAGAAACACATACATGTATATAGTACCAAACCTCTTTTATAACAACTTTAAGTTTGACTGGGGTGTATAAATATGGTTATCCTTTCCTGTTTGTAGTAAAACCCTTGCAAAAGTGTGGTCATGTTTGATTGTGTTCAGTGAATTTCCTGCATGTTAACCTTCTTGCATAACTTACCTATTGTATTTATTCTCAATCTTTTTCTTTTTCACAAATACACATGAAATAATTGCCATTGGACATTTAACAAGTAATGTGTTCAATCAAGCAATCAATCTTCCGAACAGATTTTAACACTTAGATAGCTACAGTACACTCTCATTAAACAACTTGAACCTCTGAATCATCGATATTGTCTCTCTAATTACCATTACTGTAAATTCAGAAATTATTGCGTGCATTTATTATTGCGATTTTTGAGGAATGGATAAAAATGAGAGATTAATTATTGCGATGTCTGGGAAATCTACATACAGATATATGTATGAGATAACAGAATGCAAGTCCTTATTATAGCCATACTAACCTATTGGCTTTATTCACATTAATAAAAACATCCCAATAATTTCTGAATTTACAGATATATAAGTATCACAACCATATTTACTGATCTTCGTCATTTTAATTTTTTTTTTTTTTTTTTTAGATATTTGGATAAAATGCATGCATTCATTTATAAAATAAATAAAATGTTGACCACAATGTTATGAACTGTGCTGTACTATCTAAGAATTAGGCAGTGAATTTTTGTTTTATTTATCTAAAACAGAATATTATGATTGATTGATTGGTTTTTAACCCCACTATAAACACAGTCAGTTTTTTGATGGATGAAACCAGAGAACCACCTACCATTGTTAAGAAAACTGACAATCCAAGTCAATTAGAATTGGAGTCAAGAACACCTGCCATGTGCAGGATTGTAGTCAAGAGCACCTGCCATGTGCAGGATTGGAGTCATGAGCACCTGACATGTACAGGATTGTAGTCGAGCACCTGCCATGTGCAGGATTGGAGTCAAGAGCACCTGCCATGTACAGGATTGTAGTCAAGAGCACCTGCCATGTGCAGGATTGGAGTCATGAGCACCTGCCATGTGCAGGGAGTCAAGAGCACCTGACATGTACAGGATTGTAGTCGAGCACCTGCCATGTGCAGGATTGGAGTCAAGAGCACCTGCCATGTGCAGGGAGTCAAGAGCACCTGCTATGTGCAGGATTCAACCTCACAACCTTTATACTGTTAATCAATACCAGTCCACCTTACTTTCTACATTATTTTTATACTGACCAGTACTTCCAATAAGGACCATGTCCATCCTTTAAACCATTCAATAGCCATACTGCTGCATGGCACAGCTCATGTATCAATGTATCTCTGGTTCTCTCTGTAAAATTGGTACCATTGATGTTGTTATTAAAGAGTTTAGTGTTTGTTTTATTTATGGTAATTTGTTTACAGTACAGTTATCTTTTGTTGTTCTGCTTTAAGAAAGGAACCTTATTAGTGGTTGTCTGTTCATATCTGAGTGTTATTTTTTTCCATAAAAACATGTAGTGTTTATGGTAGATCTTTGAACAATGATTCATTTAAACTGAAAATGACAGAAATAAATATTCTAACTTTTCAACCAAAAACTATAAATCATAAATCAACAAATTTCAAAGAGGTAATACCTGCTGAATCACAAACTTTTATGGACAATTCAATCTGGCAAGTCTTTACTGCTTCTCTGGTTGTCTTATTTACTGCTTCTCTGATAGTCTTATTAACACAGTACCCTGCTGTCTTTAACAATCTCTTGTTCCATACTATAGAAAGGTTTGATGGAAGCTAAAAATTTAAGTTCTTATCAATAATTACCAATATAAATAAATAGATAAACAAGAATGTGTTCATAGTAAACAGAAGACTCACTCACACTATCATTTTCTATGTTCAGTGGACCATGAAATTGGCGTTGAAACTCTAATTTGGCATTAAAATTAAAAACAAATCTTTTAAAATTGCTGTTGTTGAACAATATACTTTGATTTAAAAGATCTGAAAATCTGATCTACACTCAAATATTAAACAATGAAAAGATTAATTGATTGTTGGTTTAAATGCTACTTTTTGGCTATTTCCTGGCAGCCAGTTTTTATTGGTGGAGTAAGCCTGAGTGATGGTGAAAACCATGACTTTCGAAAGGGAAACTTACAATCCTAGTCAATTAAGATTGGGGTCGAGTGCATCTGCACGAGCATGGTTCTACCTCACAACCTCAGTTTTTACTTGCCAGTGATTACAGTAGTATAACTACTTATACCACTTGGCCATTGAAGCTCCCAACAATGAAAAAGAGGTAAAAAAGTTGTTATGTTACCTACCTTACAATCAAAGATGGTCTCATTATAAAACTTAAACAGTTTAGCTGTTAACTCTTCCTTAGTCTTTGAAAAACTGTTGATATATCTGAAATTGTATAATCTAATGACTATGGCTTCATTATAAATAAATTTACAAAAACTAGGCTCATTTATCAGTTTTATTGCCTTTTAAAAAAAAATCCTTTCTCGGCACAGTAGAGTAATATGAACAAGAATGTGTCCCAAGTACACGGATGCCCCACTCGCACTATCATTTTCTATGTTCAGTGGACCGTGAAATTAGGGTCAAAACTTTAATTTGGAATTAAAATTAGAAAGATCATATCATAGGGAACATGTGTACTAAGTTTCAAGTTGATTAGACTTCAACTTCTTCAAAAACTACCTTGACCAAAAACTTTAACCTGAAGCGAACGGACGCACAGACGGACGAACGGACGCACAGACGAACGGAGGCACAGACCAGAAAACATAATGCCCCTCTACTATCGTAGGTGGGGCATAAAAATTATCTCTAGAAACTTAGGGCACACATGCCATTGTCAATGTAATTAACAATGTCATCATAGGTAAAATAGCAATAATTATCTATAAATATTCGGAAAATAAAGAATAACTACAAATTTTGCCTAGATACTGTTTTGATCATATAAAAGTTTTGTAAAATTTTATGAAAGTTAAATAAATTTCATTGACGTCTAAAAAAAACTTAAACCAGACAAGAAAATAATCACAGCATTCAAAATTGAAGAAGTAATCTACAATTATAATACCTGAGTGCATCTGGGTTACACAGTTCAAAGGGTATACTGTTACTCAGAGATTTAAGGAAAGAGAACTTCTTGACTGGTTTATCATTTGGATTGTTGCCTCTGTTTGTTTTACTAGCTACATCTGCTGTTTTAGGAGTTTTGAATAAAGTTTCTGTTTTAGGAGTTTTAAATACATCTTCTGTTTTAGGAGTTTTGCTTGGTTGCCTCTTTGGTTTAGGTTTCTCAATATCTGTAAGAAGAGAAATCACTTTTGAATTTACTTCTTCATGCATAAAGTTTTAATTGATTATACTCCAATAACTGTTAAGTCACATCTTTCCAAAAGAACTACCCTATAAATTTCAATAAAAGTGCTTTCCTATCCACTTTCTCATATCTCTTCTGAAACAACTCTCTCGTATGCAGTAAATTCAGAATTATTGCATTTATTATTGCGATTTAAATAAAAATTGACAAAAAAGGTGAGATTGACTATTTTGATATTCATATAATCTTAATACACATCTTTGTGTCAGATATAATGATGCCAATTTTAAATTTTGCAGTATCCGCCCAGTCACCTTATTTGCATTAATTAAAACCTAGAAATAATTTCTGAATTTACATAATATAGAAATTTAAAAGTCATGAACTCATCAGAAGAACTGTTATTTTTGGATTCCTGTGCACAAAAAATTCAATGAAAATGAATGATACTAATCTATCCTATATTAATTAAACAAATATTTCAACACAGCATCTGATTTCCCTAAATCCTTTATTAGGGTATGAACTAAAAATATCAATTTTGTGTTATTAAAAATTGTCAGTCAAAAGGTGTTCTACAAGGATCATTAGTTATTCACCTTTCACTGGATACATAAATTACCAAAATATGTTTTATTTAGTTTGATATTTACACACTTGTTCTCCTTTATATAGTTTGATATTTACACACTTGTTCTCCTTTATATAGTTTGATATTTACACACTTGTTCTCCTTTATATAGTTTGATATTTACACACTTGTTCTCCTTTATATAGTTTGATATTTACACACTTGTTCTCCTTTATATAGTTTGATATTTACACACTTGTTCTCCTTTATATAGTTTGATATTTACACACTTGTTCTCCTTTATATAGTTTGATATTCACACACTTGTTCTCCTTTATATAGTTTGATATTTACACTCGTTCTTCTTTATATAGTTTGATATTTACACACTTGTTCTCCTTTATATAGTTTGATATTTACACACTTGTTCTCCTTTATATAGTTTGATATTTACACACTTGTTCTCCTTTATATAGTTTGATATTTACACACTTGTTCTCCTTTATATAGTTTGATATTTACACACTTGTTCTCCTTTATATAGTTTGATATTCACACACTTGTTCTCCTTTATATAGTTTGATATTTACACACTTGTTCTCCTTTATATAGTTTGATATTTACACACTTGTTCTCCTTTATATAGTTTGATATTTACACACTTGTTCTCCTTTATATAGTTTGATATTTACACACTTGTTCTCCTTTATATAGTTTGATATTTACACACTTTTTTTTATTTTAAATATATTTTCCTTTACAGTTTGATTTTTTTACCAAGAGGATATAGTGGTGTTACATCATACAAAGTCTATCAAAATTATTTTGCAAACAATTCTGCTGAAAATTATGCTAGGAGCTGTCTTAAACTTGCAGTAAGGTGAGAGTTTTGTTTGTTCTATGTTGAAGTCCTTACTGTGACTTTCAGATGAAAAACAGCAATAAAGAGGGAAGGTGGGGTATTCTTTGTGCAATGAATGATAAGTGTCCTTTTCATATCAATATTGATGATTTGTACAAAGACTTCATGCAGAGTAAAATTTAACACATAACATGGCTGTAATATAAAGGGGAAATAACCCTACAAGTAACTTTCCACATTTGCAATAAATGTCATCACTGGTATTTATTTTAAAGAGTGATCTTACTTGGTAGCTCTTCATCTGTATCTGAACTTATAACTTCTACTGTAATCACTTTCTTTCTGCTTAAAAATAAAAATAAATAATCTTTGTCAAATACAAATGGCTTTACTAAGAAATAAACCACCTCTGTGTAAACATTTTCTTTAAATACATTTAGTTTAAAACCTAAATTTGTTTAAAAGTGAAAAAATAAGCAGTTATTGGACTTTACAAGGTTCAGATAGCAAGAACAGCTATAGCGTCACCTGATCAGCATTAGCTTATAATTAAGTCTTTAATTAATATAAACCATTAGTATATATATCAAGATAAAAACATAGCATCAATACATATAAATACCCTTTGAATCATGTGATTGTAATTACAAATGAAAAACTCAGAATGCTACACCATATGTAGTATCAAGCCACATTCAATTTTCACTCATTTTATTGTAGCATGCAAGCATAGGTATAATTTGAAAACATTTTGAATGAGGGGAGAATAGACATTGCCGCTAAATGATGATGAGGGAAAAATAAAGTAAAATAGCACTAACTGAACATCATGCATGTATTTGTCATCAAAGTTTTGCAGGAAGTTTAGTGTGTTATCAAAGTGAAAATATGCACAACAAAAATTATAAAATTATAAACTGTTACCACAGAGATATGTCTCGCCTTTTTGTAATTTTGATTATCCAAATGTTGAAATCAAAATAGCAATAATTCAATATCTTACACAAGTTATGCAAATATTCAAAGTCAATAAACCATGACTGAGTTACATGGCTAAACAATCTCCATGTAAATGAGATGTGCCAATGCTAATACAACTGCATACCAAATACCATTAACTTATTATAAGTCGTTCCCAAACCTAAATACAAAAATTAACTTGTAAACTATGTAAAAGTTTCAAAGTCAATGAAGCATGAAGAGGGGGTGGGACTATATAATCTCCATGGAAACAATACTTGCAAATTTATCATTGATTTAACATTAGCAGTTCATCTTAAACTGATCTAATAAAAAAAACTAATACATGTAAACTAAGATAAGTTTCAAAGTCATTAGACTGTGACTGAGGGGCGAGGCCAAATATTCTCCATGGAAATGAGATGTGCCAATGCTTATACAACTGAATACCAATTAACATTGGCCTACCACTAATGTTCCCCTTGAACTGACCTACCGGTAATCACAAACTAATACATGATAACTTACAAAAATTTTCAAAGTCAATAGACCATGACTAAGTGGTGGAGCCAAATTATCTCCATGGAAATGAGATATGCCAATGCTTATACAACTGCATACCAAATATCATTGACCTACCACTTGTGGTTCCCCATAATCTGACCTAATCACAAAGTAATACATGAAAAATAAGCAAAAGTTTCTAAGTCAATAGACCATGACTAAGAGGACAGCGCCAAATAATCTCCATGGAAATGAGATGTGCCAATGCTTACACAACTGCATATCAAATATGATTGACCTACCACTTGTGGTTCACCATAAACTAGACCTAATCACAAACTAATACATTGTTGACGCCATTGCCGGAAACAGCAGACCTATGTCTCGCTTTTTGACTCCGTCAAGGCAAGACAAAAACCATTTGGAAGTTCTCCATGACTTTCGAACACAAAGAAAGTCAGACAAAAATATGCCAAAAATTTTCTTAACTTTAAAGTTTACTAAATTAAAACCAAAGAATCATATGTTTCAGTCAACTATCATTTTAAAGAATTCTATAAATTCAATATCATACCTTCTCTTAGCAAGATCAGGGAGGGGTGTAGTATACAAATCATCGTCACTTTCATCACTGCTATCATTGAACACAACAGGCAGATAATCTTCCTCACTTTCATCTTCACTACTTGTTACATCACAATCATCTACTATAAAACTATCCAGGCTGAAATTTAGAACAGATCAACCATATGCAATTTATCAGATATAAAAAATAAATTTACATTGTAAAGAAAGTATACTGAAGATCCAAAAACATGTTTTAAGTATCGGTGTTTATCTCAAGTAATCACTATACTAGAAGTGTAAAACAATGGGAAATTATAATCTAGCTAGATATACATTTCTAAGGATTATTCTTTGATGACATATAAATAGGTGGTTTGCTATGACCCAAATCCAAATGAAAATTGGTATACCCCGAATAAAAATTAATCCACAATAATCAATGTAATAACCTATCTTAGAATCTTTATTAAAACATGTCAGTATTATAATTTGAGTTTGTCTCATACTTCAGGGCCTTTTTACAGTATAGGTTTGCTCATTGTCAACGTCTGTATGGTGATATATATTGGTCCCATTAACAATCAAATCAGTTAATTATATATGCATGTGCAATTTTATTGTAATTGGTGTTTGACTGACAAACTCTTGTGGGGATCTTCCATTTATTAATGTGATGTTTTTAAAGATTTAAAGATCAGCATTTCTACAAATATCTGACCCTGCTTAGCAAAGTTTTATTATAGTCACCGTCACGTAAAACTGGAAACATAAGGTAGGACAGGAGTCACAGGACCGGTTCTTTGGAAAGATTTTTGATTTTGCTAATTGAAAAACGTCATCTTGAATGAATGCGGTTTTAGTTTAAAATTTTTCAACCAAAAACATGGTGCCAATTTTACGTAACAGCGACTCTTGGTAGTTCAAACAGTGTATTTGTGGAGATTTCTTACCTGTCGTCAGATTCCTCTTCCTTTGTCACTGGTTCTGGCTTTTTACTTTTCATTTTCTTAAAAACTATCAAAATCACAAAATAATTAGTAATCATTTAAATAGTCAGTTTAATTAAAGAGCAGATTGCTCTGAGGGATATGATTGCTGTTGTTTCATTGACACATGTATACATGTAGCTGGATAATATTATTTTCAAAACTAATTCAACTGCACATTTAAAATAGTTACAAAATAGCCAATCACGGATAAAAGTGTATGAACAATGTAATCAGGTCTATGTTTTATTTTTGTACTATCAATTCCAAGTTTACTTTCCACAGCAGTCACTGAGACTCAGACTGAGAGAAGGTATTTCACTTTGTATCTTATCACCTATTTTCCTACGTTAATTCTAGGAGGAACCCCATTCCTAGCTCTTTAAATATTTAATTTCCTTTGGGTCAGTGATCATGACTCCTTTCCGTACACATTTATCGGTTTAAAATGCGATCGTTTTTAATATAATACGACGTTTATTGACAGAACGAGCTAATAATCGACGTGTTGTTTTGATTTTTTCAGAATTCATGGAAGTTAATTCCGGAAGGGAGACAACTCAAAACGATTATATGGAAGACTCCATTTCACCTGAAGGGGTGTTCTACGATGAGGACTACATTTATTTTAATTTAAATGATGCATATGATTTAAAATTTTGCAACAACAATAACCTTCAATAGCAGACATACATAGAAAAGATCCCATGAGTTATAAATTAATTAACTGAGTGGAGAATCCAGAGCAACCATTCAATCTAAAACCCCTTGAAGTCAAGAAAACTAAACGCATGCGCATAATTTCAAAAACAAACCCTGGAGCAAGAACATATATTAAATGTTTATTAAACGACATAGATGGTTCTCTATTTCTTTATGGAAGTACAATCTCAAATATCAGTTTCATAACGGTAACATATAAGAAAAACTCCATTTCAGTTCTTAAATGACAGAAATAGATTTATCGGAATTCAGAGAACTCTCGCATCTTATCAAAACTGGGAATTCCCTCTGACGTGTTTCTAAATTTATAAAAATACTAAATATAAATACTGCTTAATTCTGATTTTCCGTGTTGTTTAAAATACGCATATAAGTGAAGGGAATTATCAAACATGAAGATTATGAAAAGAACATTATAGGAAAGTTCAATCCCTTTGTTTGTTTTTACCTTTTAAAGCAAGACAATCATAAGAATCTGAGATGTTCCTTTATGTTTAGAATAAAATGATTGACGTGAGGGCAATGCTCTGAGCCACCGGTATAAGTCTACAGATTGCTTGAAAGCAATCGTATCCCAAAAACTAATAAACTAATTTATGTCACAAAATTAAAGCCTACATTTAACCACATATTGCCATTTCATTTGGGCAGGTGAGACATTATATTGTGTCGTCTTTTATCTAATTTTCTAATTATTGTCATTGATGTCTTCTTTTATATTTCATCCTGAATCCATTGGAATATATGCAACAGGATATTAAGAAAGCAACAACCAATCAATCATTCAACACTTGTATTAAGAAGAATATGTCTGACTGTTTTACTACAATAAACATGTGTTAAAGGCAAATAGTAGTTTTAAATATAATTCATGAAGATCTATGTTTTGTTTTCACTCTACTCATTTCGTTTGTTGCTATTAACTGCCTTCTAAAGTGTAGGTCTTGGTTTAAATGTGTAGACTTAAAAATTGGTATCTGCTTCTTCTCTGTTAAGAATGCAGCATCTAGGAGTAATTATAGAATAACTAATCGAAGAATTCAAATAGAGAAAAATATTCAACGAGTGACCGAACAACACATTAATTAACGAATGCACATAGCGCATGAGTTAATTATCAGTGTTGTTCGGTCACGATTGAATATTTTTCGATATTTGAATTCTTTAATTAGTTATTCTTTTTATTACATTGGAAAATGGCTTTTAAAAAAAAAAATTAATGTAAAACATATAAGGAACTATATCTTTTTTCTACGCATTCACAATTTGTTTTGATCCGCCTTTATCGACGTCTTGACAACGCCTATTGTTGTATGATGTCAGAGAGTGAAATAAGCACGTTTATTTCACATGTGAAATTATCGGTTTTTATTTAACTGGGAAATCAATGAAATTCATTGCAACCAATGTAATAAAACTGGTTATTTAATGCATCTATATTTAGTGAGTCTGCCTTCATACTGTAATCCTCTTAACTTGTATGTTTAAAATCTGACTCAAAATATCAGTCATGTACAAAGCAGGGTTCATATTTATATCACATTAACATGTTCTAGTTTAAAATATATATGCCACTTGACATATGATCATTATCTAGCATTTAATCAAGCCTGTTTTTTTTTACTTGTGAAAACAAAGAGTTGTTTCATAAAACTCACTACAACATGTAATAGCAGTGTTCTCCCCAGGCCGATATGACGCTGCGGTGCCGCAGCGCCATCATAATATTTTCGTAGATCCCGCAGCGTCTTAATTGGCCACTGTCCCTTAATACTTGATCCAGCAGCATGTTAATTTTCACATTTTAATTATAAATGTTGGTTAAAATTGTCAAGTTGCTGATCACCGCTGAGATGTCAGTCAGTTTTACGCAATAACTGATAATTAGTTTTACCTGAGCCACGCTTATCTCAGCCTTATCGGACTATGTTATCATGTAATAGCGTAAATGATCATCAAGAAAATCTGTATTTTCAGAAGAGAATTAAACAAATTAAAAACTTCAGTGCAGAAATTGAAGAAATAGATCGCAAATACATTGTATTTACACATCGTGTGTGTGATTACTTGACCATTTAATAACGAATTTTTTCATTGGTCGAGAAGAAGAATCTATTTATACATGACCAATGAACGTATTGAATACACGTGATAAATTTGAATACACATTGCTAAAGATATTTACGATGAAAATTATGAATGAGAGTATTTGTAGTTGAAAAAATTAAAATAAACTTTGAATAAAGATAACGAGGAGTGATTTAAATTAATAGAAAGTGAAAAATATGTTGATTGCAAGCTCAAATCGTCTCAAACTGTCATGTTTTTAGAAATAAAATGATCATTAAACATCGATCGCGAATCCGTCCGTCGGGAAATATGTGACAATCCAATCAACATGGGTAGAATCGCCGCAGCTTCTGTTTAATGTCATAAATAAATAATTTCAATGGTCTTAACTTTAACGAATTTGTAAAGTTTCGTTTATATCTACCTGTCAAAGATAGGTTTTAACAATAATACCGTGACAAGGAAGCGTAATGTCAAACTACGGAACTGTTCAGCTGTTCATTAAAATATTTTAATAAAGACTTTTTTATTTAAAAGTTGTATACCAAATATCTAAACCATATTCGATTTTAATAATTCTGAATAAACATGTTCTCTGCAAATAACAAAGGGTGACGTCTAAGCAAAAGGCAGATGATGGAAGTAAAAGTTTTGTTTTTCAGACCAATGACTTCTAATGAAAAGGGGAATACGTATACAGCACCGTCAGTATTATAAGCAGATGGCATTGCTTCTCCCAATCCCAACCGAGCTTAAGTTATGGCAAGTGTTAACAGCAAGCACCATGTTTCTGCTTTCAGTGACAAGTGGCTCACTGAGTTTTCATGGCTTAGAAATGTTAAAGGGGGTATAGCAAAAGTTATTATGAGAGGGGGTTTTCAACCCTAAAGAGGATAAAGACAATATTGAGGAACAGATTGTCCAACAAAATAACACTATCTTGAACCAATAACCCTAGAAGGAGCAGAGAGTACAGAGATGAATATTTATATTTTGACTTCTTTAATTGACTGAATATAAATAACTTTTATGTTTAAAATCAATTTATTTCATATATTCTTGTAATTCATTAGTACTCTGCATTATTAAACACATAACACAATGCATTAAAATTTATATTGCATGTCATGATTTATGACTAATTGCTTAAGATCACAAAAGTTCACTCTAAAAAAGAGTTATGTGCCCTTGAATTTTGCGCCTTAAAAAAATCCTGGGGAGAACACTGAATAGTTAAACTTTAACTTAAATAAATATTGAAAATATCACTTGATTTTTTGTGTGTTCCTTAAGTTAATATTTTGTAAAATTTGAGAATAAAATAAAGTTTCATAAAATATATATAACTAAAGCACTTACAATCCTCCAGTTGATCATCACTGCTAGAATCACTGTCAATCTTCTGACTCCTGTAAAAGAATAAACACCATAATTATCTTATAATTTTTATTTTTTGTATTTGTCTGGGTTTTTTGAATTTTTACATAACACTACGTTGTGATAACTCTGTAAAAATCAGCTGAACATTTTAATCTCGTTCTGTTGTTAAAGAAATATTAAGCATCTCAATGATCAAAATTAGTGTTTGTTAAACTGCTATATCCAATAACATTTTTCTGATAAAGTCTGTGGTTCCAGGTTTTTGAATATTATTTGTATTTTTGTCAAATGATCACATAAATATTTTGTCAAAATTTTATGAAAATTTAATAAGCCAATTAAATTTAGTCAAGGTGTTTTAAGAAAATCACAAAATTGCTAAAACAAATAACCCTCAAGTATTATCAAATAACAATTTAGTGAAGATTAAAGTAATACTTATCTGACCTAAACAAATTTAAACAACCTTTACTTGATATATATATATGTAAATGACATACCTCCAATTAGGTTTACTTTCATTTTCGACTGCATCCTTAAAACATTCATCCTCAGAATCAGTCAGAATAGTATCTATTCTACTTCTTTGTTTTTGTTCTTGGCTTTGATCACTTGGTTCATTGCTTAGTTCTGATTGGTTGCCTACATGACCTGAAACTAGATTTACAAAAGATATCTATATTACTCCAATAATCCAATTATCACAAATCAGAGGAAAAACTTCTTTCCTGAAGCAAATACAACGTCAAAACTAACAGAAGCAAGGCAAAATCTTTAAAAAAAAATCAAAAACCCAGATTCTAAAAATTGAATTATGTTAAAATAGAAATCTTACCAAACACAGACCTGTTGTAAAAAAATCAGTAACAATCAACAGTTCTTACGGTGTGCTGTTACACCACTGTCCCAGGTTAGGGGAGGGTTGAGTGCTTACAAACATGTTTAACCCCTGCAACATTCTTTATGTGCCTGTCCAAAGTCAGGAGTCTGTAGTTCAGTGGTTGTCAATGGTTCATGTCTGTCATATTTGTTTTTTGTAAACTGTTTTGTTATGAATTAGGCGGTTAGTTTTCTCAATTGTATTGTTTCAAGTCAGGCCCTTTTATAACAGACCACATGGTATTGTTTTCTTTCATAGTTAAAGGCTGTACCGTTGCCTATAATTTACATCTACTACATTTGAACTTTGGATATTGGTCTCATTGGCAATCATACCACATCTCCTTATTTTCAAATTCCCAATATTTTGATCATAACTATTTTGAATGACTAACCTTGTTCAGTGCAGTCTTTGCTTTTTCTCACTTTCTTGTTGTCTATGTATGTGTTTTCAACCAAGTCTTCCTCCTCATCATCTGAACTAAATATATTACCTACATTTCGCTGTTTCTTTAGTTTTACTTGACAATTATTTTCACTGTCATCGTCAGAACTAAAGTTATAGGAACCAGAAGAAATCAGGTTTCTACTCATTTCTTGTTGGTCTTTTAATACACCTTTTTCATTATTAATGCTGATTTCTTCAAAATCACTCTCTGCATCAAAGAATATTGTTTTATTTTTGGAATTTGTTCTGGGTGACAGACTGCCACTTCTATCCTGTGAAGGCAGACTTCTTTCTGGTATGTCATCAGAAGACTTAACATCGGCCTGGGATGAAATGTCTTGAACTTCAACAAATGAACAACTGGTATTACTATCCTGACCAGAACTATTTCTTTCCGAGGAATTCTCATCATATGTCTTAGAAGAACAATCATTATTAATGCTTGTTTGCAAGGATACATCATTTACCTCAACAAAATCAGAACTGTCACTTCCTGAACAACTACTTCTTTCATTTTTTTGTAACTTTTCAGATTTAGAGCGCGATATATTTCTACTAGTTTGAATTGATATGTCTGCAACTTCAAATGATGAATGTTCTTCACTATCTGATCTTTTGCTGTGATTTTTTGCAGATGAATTTGAGCTATTTAAACTTTTGTCTTGTTTATTATCAGGTGGAGACAACTCTGTAAAACTTGAACTAGAAGATGAACTGTCTCCAGTTCTAGCATCAAAATAAACTGATTTTCTTGATTTTTCTATTGAATTCAAACTATTTGTATTCTGCACATCATTTAATTTTTGACTCATAGCAGTTGTATATAAATCTGTCTGATTGGTAGAAGATACTTGTTCCCCATCAGAGTTATTTGTCAAGTCTAAGTTTTGTAATTTTGAACACAAATTTGTATTGTTTTCTGTCTGTTCTCTGTAAAGAATTTGCTGAAAATGCCCAATAGAAACTCTTTTCTTTCCAGATTTCATTATATTTAGATCTTTATAAGAATGATTTTTAGAAGAATAAATTTGATCTGATCCATTTTCCTGTTGAAACAATCCCAGTGAAATATCTGGAGAATCCAACATTGTGTCAATACTGGCCCTACTGTGGATTCGTGTGGATTCCTGGACTGGTACCCCTATATCTAAAAAGTCAGATTCAGGAGAACTGGTACAACTTTTATGATAAGAGTGAGCATTTGCACTGTTTTCCATACTATTTTGTAAAATTTTGGATTTATCAGAACATTTTTTTATTTTTTCTTCTTTTCCAAACACTGGATTCTGTTCTTCGTTTTCTTTATCTTTTTTGCTTTTCCTGCTTTTTCTTGTTAAATCAGTTGAGCCTGGTGTGCGACGTAGAGGAATTTTGAATTCATCTGAAGAGTGGGATAAGTGAACATTTTCTTCCATGGAATTGCCTTTTATATCTTTTAACGGTGATTCTGAGCTGAATGAAAGCTTAGTTTGACCAATTTCTGTTCTCTTTCTTATTTTTGTTTTTTTCTTTTCCTTCTGCACAGACTTTGATTGATCTGAAATGATATCAAATCATATATCTCAGTTTCTTATACAAATTTCTTTTGTAGAAAAATTTCATCCTTCTTTTCTCATGTTAACATGCAAAATAGTAACTGAATATAAAGAGATATTCAACAAGAATGTGTCCTAAGTACACAAATGCCCCATCCACACTATCATTTTCTATGTTCAGTGGACAGTAAAAAGGGGGTCAAATCTCTAATTTGGCATTAAAATTAGAAAGATCAAATCATAAGGAACATGTGTACTAAGTTTCAAGTTGATTGGACTTCAACTTCATCAAAAACTACCTCGACCAAAAACTTTAACCTGAAGTGGGACGAACAGACGGACGAAGTTGCACAGACCAGAAAACATAATACCCATAAATGGGACATAAAAAAATTTGAATAAACAATAGCCATTTACAAACTGAAACATTTGATTGATCTGTAACTGTTCTTTTGAGTATCATGTTCAAAATCAGTCTCAGCTAAGTGATTCTGACTGTGTCATAAGGTATAAGCGTTTATCAGTTTTTGGAAGTTCTGTATTCATTTGACAAAATTCTGTAGTATTGCTAAGTTGTTGTTTATATGTATATCCTTTATAAGCTTAATCAATTGTTTCAATATTTATACCTTCACCATCTTCTGAATATTCTTTTCTTCTTCTAGATTTACTTGACTTCTTTTTTGTACTGTTGGAGAGCTGAAAAATATCAGCAAAAAACTTGATTCTATATAAGTGTACTATATGATAGAAGTTTATCAACAACTAAATGTATATATGACCCTTAAATCAAATGACCATATCCCCCCCCCCCCCACACAAGATTTATGTCATTTTTCTAGAAGCTGGACTGTGTTTAAAGCCATGATACATGTTTAAAGCCAGGATATATCTAAATGCATGCAAGTTTATTCCATTCTATTTTTAAAATCAGACGACCACCAGTATCAAGCCAATATGTGCTTTTCACTTGGTACTTCTGTTTAAGAATGCTGTACTTTCTCTAGGTGCTCTTTATTTATGGAAATATTTATTCTTCTTCACAAAAAAGCCCATACTGCTTATATGCAGGTGCATTTTAAAGAAAATGCTGTAATTTGACAAAATTGTATTTGAACTGTTGAGTCAAATACTATATCAAGAATGTATAATTTTGTAGAAAAGTTAAAAAAAAAATCAAAATCTGAGGTATTTTTGTAGTCTTTTTAGTCATGGAGACTTACATTATATATTATATAGGAATGGCATTACTTTATTTTCGCTGTTGGACTAACCATGGCCATTAATGGCGAGTCCAGTTTCTCTAAGAGTAACCAAAAAAATTCTAAGTGAGGACCATGAGTATAGTACTTTATTTGGCGTTTTATGACTTCAGTGTCACTGATGAATCTTTTGTGGACGAAACTCGTGTTCAGTGAACAATTGTTTTATCCTGATATTGATGATCAACCAAAGTAATGAGTGGAAAAAAAACTGTCATATATACCTGACTTGATTGTATTTTTTCCCTTTAGTTCCTTACTTCTGAATTCTGTTTCTTGTAAGGTTCAGAGCTGTATCATTGACACTTTCTCCATAATATAATACTTAATATGTAAACTATGTTATATATGTTCCAGACCATACGAGTATTTGGACCGTACGCGTACGGTCCGGACCGTATACGTATACTCGTACGGTCCGACCATACGCGTACGGTCGGACCGTATGAGTATACTCGTACGGTCCAGCTGACCATACATGTTTTGGTATCATATGGGTTAAATTAAAAAAAAATAAACAATAACCAAAAATTTGTAGCTTTAGTTCTCCAAGATGCTATTTTTACATCAGATGGGTAAGTGAAAAAGCGTACAATTGAAATTAAATGTTTGTTTAATTCTATATCTGAATCCCATTTTTGTACTCCCGCTCCAGTTGACACTAACTATCACAAGGAATGTTATGTTTTTTATTAATTTACATTTACATGTTTGCGGTCCATTCATGTTCCTTTGCATATGCATTTTTTTTAAAGTTCACAAATATTATAAAACAATTGTCCTTGTACGTTTTGTTTACATCCGTTAACCTCAATTTCAATGAGCATACTGGCCTTTAATTAATTACTGACATGCTAATTACAGGAGATTAACAGATTAAGCTAGCGTGACCTTTTTAAAAAGTTAGAATATTAAGTTTTCATTTCAATATCAATTGAACTTTTTATATTAATTTGAGATATAAGATTTTTTTATCTGTTATTTACATTTGTATCTGATAAACTTAACCATCTTCTTATTATTAGTTGGACCGTACGCGTACGGTCCGACCGTATGCGTATTTTGAAAAAGTACGCATACGGTCCAGACCGTACGCGTACGGTCCAAATACTCATATGGTCTGGAACATATATATATAGTGTCACAACTAACACAATTTTTGTTGACATTGTGTTAACTGTAATTTTACCATATTCATAATAAAACATACTGTATCAAGTGCAGAATCCATGTCTTTATACTGAAACCATCCTAATTTGGATCCGATCTTTTGAAACATGGCAGAAACATCAAGTTCATCTTTTGGTTCCATTTAACTTGAAGGAGCTAAATCTTTAACTACTGTTCAGTGATTTTTGTGTTTTTTTTTGTTTTTTTAACTCATTTGGTTAAACCTAAAAATAGTTTAATTATACATTATATTATATTAAAATGCAAGTACTGTTTCAAGTCATAAATTATAAAAGTGATAGGATATAATTGTACAAGTCAATGAGACCAAAATGACAAAGAAAAATAACCACAACCAAAACATATTGAGCATGTCTAGATCACATGTACAGCAATTTAAAATTTTGTAAAACAATGTTTTGCTTATTTTTAATAATATTTCTCTTTGTATCACATTATTAACGATTTTGCACCTCCTTTCTTTGTATTCTAGCAATGTGCAGTTTACTCTCCATATCCGTACACTGAAAAATCATAAAGGAATCCAAAACACCATTTTGAATAGCCTTCCCTTCTTTAATAAAAAATAATATAAAAAAAATCTATGTGATTTTATTTCTTTCAAATACACTCATGTCCTTCCTAAATGATTTTCCTTAGACCTAAAACTTGTTATGTCGTTAAGGTTCATGTGGACCCTATGGCTAAAATGGCCGTATTTTCACCTCAAGATTTACTTTGAGTACAGACAAACCTGCGCATTTGTAAAAAAAATCAGGCATAGCATGCCCTAGATAAAATAATTTCAAATATGTTATGTTTTAGAAAAATAAAAACTTACAAGGATTTTGCCGTACACTTTTTTTCATTCCTCCAGAAGGTGCCAAAATAAACTAAGTTGGGAAAAAGTTTTGAGAACTTCCCCACAGGTAATAACTGAAGTGAGCAGTATTGATTGACATTGACATTAGATGGACAATAGATACATGACAATAATTGGTTATTTAAACTGTGTACCTGAGTGGACCATATCAAGGTAAACTCAACTGTTTGTTAATTTTTTATCATCTTCTGCAGGGACGAAAAATAGTGTACGGCAAAATCAAGTTAAGTTATGAATTTTCTAAATCATACAATGCATTTGAATTTGATTTATCTAGGGCATGCTATGTCTTAAAACGTTTCCAGATGCAACCTCAATTAATCAAAATTGATTTATTTACACAATGGTGTATAATACGCCTACTTTTTTTGTCAGAATCATTCGTAGCAATCCTACCCAAGGAAGGTCAATAATAATTATTTTGTCTACTGACGACAAAATGGAAACAGACATCTAGATGTAAAAGGTATCTCCCCCACTCTCTTTATATATCTCGATTTCTGATTGGTCAAATTTCATGGGAAGTTCTAAATGTTTCTCAGAGTTATCTGATCTTATTTCATTTCATAGGTAAATTCAAGAAAGAGTCTGAATAACATTGACGTAATGGGAAAATTTATCATTATTTAAATTGTCTAAAAAAAGAAACTTGTAATTTATTACATACCCCAGATAACACTTGATAGTTTTTTTTTTCATGGTATTTTATATATCAATAAATTTACTAAATGGGTGATAATAAGTTCTATTCAGACAAAACCTAACAGTTTTTTTCTGAAATATTTTTTATAATTAATCATTTACTGTGAGTTTTGTGTTTCCAATTTGTTGTCGGTAGACGAAATAATGACGATTCACATTCTTGGGTAGGAATGCTATGGATGATTCCGACGACAAAAGAAGGCGTGTTGTACACCATTGCATTGGTAGATAAATCAATTTTGATTTACGACATAACAAGTTTTAGGCTAGTGGGGATGACAACCAAGAAATCGGTATATGATGGAATTTCGTGACAATCTGACAAATTTTCAAAAATGCAAGTTAAGTACCTTGTGTTATACTAAGGTATTTAAGGCACAAAATTCTATATATACGTTAAGGGGTGTTCCTTATAATAGGAAGCTCATACGAAGAAAAGAAGAAGTAGACCTGTACAGAGGGTAACAAGAATGACCGAATAACACTGTTATTATCCGAATAACACTTGTAAAGACCGAATAACACTTGAAATTTTAATATGGGGATGAAGTCCCCAATTAAGGTAGAAAAATCAATAAAAAAAATCAAAAAAAAAAGGGGAAAATTTCCCGAATTTTTCATTCTACTTATGAACTCAAAATCGTTAACTTTTTTTTCAGATCTACTTTCGTTTCCGGTCTTCTTCCGTTTCCAGTCTTGTTTGCATGAGACTTTGAATACAATGTATATTTATCAACATATAGCAAGGAATTCAACACCTAATCATTTTTAATAATTGTTATATATGAAAAAAACTTTACCTGAATTTCAAACAGCGTTTCTTTGTTTACATTGAATATGACGTCATAACTTAAATAACGTCACAACTAAATCCCTTACAACAGAACCAATATCGGAAAACGTTACGGTATTTCCGTTTCTTTTATCAACATGTATGAATTCAAAAATATAAAAAAACGACTTCGTCCCCATTCACAGGTTATGCCTGCCTCATATTATTATATTGGTGACTTTTGAAAATTGATTATTAATAATAATGTATTATTGATGTATTTTAGGACTTAAAAATGATTTACAAAAATCAGATAAGTTCATAAAGATAATTTAAAATTTAGTGTGTACATCGAACATGGCGGCCATTGTGATTTCTGTGGTCGCCATATTCGATGTAAACAAAATGTACACACTAAATTTTAAAAGTTTTTTATTAACTTACTGCTTTCTGTAAATCATTTATAAGTTATAAAATGCATCAATAATATACTATTAATTAATAATCAATGTTTAAAAGTCACCAATATGTGCTAATATTGAATTTCCAAGTGTTATTCGGTCATTACAAGTGTTATTCAGATATTATGGGGACGAAGTCCCCAATAACAGAAGAAAAATCAATAAAAAAAATAAAAAAAAAAAAATCGGGGAAAATTTTCCTGAAATTTTCATTGTACTAATGAACTCAAAATCGTTCAATTTTTTTGATGTCATGTATTGAATTCCCGCATCTGCGCAGAAATCTACAATGTATTTCCTGTTTCCGGTCTTGTTTGTATGAAACTTTGAGTCAAATATATATTTACATAGGCGGATCCAGGCCCCCCTCTTTCATGGGAAAAATTTGGTTGATTATATAGGAAATCACTGAAGCATGACTGGAGCGGGCCCCCCCTTAGGTCAGTCAGCGGGCCCCCCTTAGGAAAAGTTCTGGATCCGCCACTGATTTATATCAGTCTAGTATAAAATAGGAAGGAACGCAATATCAATTTTCGTTTTTAAATCCCTAACAATAGAACCAAAATCGGAAACGTTACAGTATTTCCGTTTCTTTTTTTCAACAAATATTTAAGTTACAAGAAAATAATTCATGCAGACTTCGTCCCCATTTACAGGTTTTGCCTGCCTCATATTAACAGTGTTATTCGGTCATTCGAGGTACCGCCTGTACAGATCCATATCAGAAACTCGCTGTGGACGTATTTTTGGCTTGAAAATTATAATTCAATTAGCTTTTTTTTTATTGCGTCAGACTTTTTGTTACAAGAAAAATTTGTTCAGTGCTACATGAATTTAGCTCATTTGGAAATAACATTTTTACCTAAAATTTAGGATTTCATTTGTTTATCTTTTTTTGACCGGAAATGAATTCTAATTTCCCGCCTTACTCTCTATACAAAAAAATAAAATAAAAGGATCGAGTAATTAGATACTACAATCTAAATGATGATTAAATATAACTCAATAACAAATATTTTATGTCTCTAAAGTAATATACTATCATCAGCATTTATATCTTCAAAATAAAGATAATCTTTAAATCATTGACAACCGGAAATAAACATTATAAATTCAGACACCTGAATTTTGACGGTGAGTTGAATATCTTAATTTAAAATACCCCAAACAGAGGTATTTTGACCCTTTTCCAGTTATTTTATTTTATATTTATCGTTCATTAAGTTGTTCATGCCGTACACACTATTTTCTTCATACATTATGCATAAGCACATCATATGATTCACTCTCTGAATTTGCCTCAGAAATTTATGTTTCAGAGTCTGACCTAAAATAAAATTGAGAATGGAAATGGGGAATGTGTCAAAGAGACAACAACCCGACCAAATAAAAAGCAACAGCAGAGGGTCACCAACAGGTCTTCAATGTAGCGAGAAATTCCCGCACCCGGAGGCGTCCTTCAGCTGGCCCCTAAACAAATATATACTAGTCCAGTGATAATGAACGCCATACTAATTTCCAAACTGTACACAAGAAACTAAAATTAAATAATACAAGACTAACAAAGGCCAGAGGCTCCTGACTTGGGACAGGCGCAAATATGCGGCGGGGTTAAACATGTTTGTGAGATCTCAACCCTCCCCCTATACCTCTAACCAATGTAGTAAAGTAAACGCATAACAATACGCACATTAAAATTCAGTTCAAGAGAAATCCGAGTCTGATGTCAGAAGATGTAACCAAAGAAAATAAACAAAATGACAATAATACATAAATAACAACAGACTACTAGCAGTTAACTGACATGCCAGCTCCAGACTTCAATTAAACTGACTGAAAGATTATGATTTCATCATATGAACATCAGACACAATCCTTCCCGTTAGGGGTTTAGTATCATACCATCATAACATATATGAGAAGAACATAACCCGTGTCATGCCAACAACTGTTTTTAGAATAAATGTGTTTAGTTCCGATGCAAAGACCTTATCAGTGACTCAATATTAACGCCAAAATATGCGATCTTTAATGACTTGACAACAGTATCGTAATTATATCCCTTCTTAATAAGTCTATTCAAAGGTTTTGTAAGTTTCTGAGGTGAATACTGACACCTTTGTGCTTTATAAAGAATATTACCATAAAAAATTGGATGTGAAATACCTGAACGTATTAGAAGTCTGCATGTTGAGCTATATTTACGAATGATGTCTTTATACCGATGATAAAATTTAGTAAATGTTTTGACTAGTTTGTGATATCGAAAACCCTGGTGTAATAATTTTTCAGTAATACATAAATTTCGCTCGTTAAAATCTAAAACATTGTTACATACACGAGCGAATCGTACAAGTTGAGATATATAAACACCGTAAGATGGTGACAAGGGAACGTCACCATCTAAAAACGGATAATTAACGATAGGAAATGAAAAATCATCCCTTTTATCATAAATTTTAGTATTCAGCTTTCCATTAGTGATATAGATATCAAGATCGAGAAAAGGGCAGTGGTCATTGTTAGTATTAGCTTTATTTAAAGTAAGTTCAACAGGATAAATTTCATTAATATACACACTGAAGTCGTCATTATTGAGAGCCAAAATATCATCCAAATATCTGAAAGTATTATTAAATTTGTTTATCAGATGTTGTTTCGATGGGTCTTTGCTTATTTTTGTCATAAATTGTAACTCATAACAATACAAAAACAGGTCCGCAATAAGTGGTGCACAGTTAGTCCCCATTGGAATTCCGATAATCTGACGATATACGGAATCCCCAAAGCGAACAAAAATGTTATCTAGTAAAAATTCAAGGGCATATATAGTATCAAAGCATGTCCAATTAACATAGTTTTTTTGTTTATTGCTACTAAAAAATGACCTAAAAGAGTTTGAACATATATATTCACATTCTGATTTTTTGAATGCCCATTTAATTAGGTGTGTGAATTTTTTCTTAATGAGAATGTGAGGCAATGTGGTATACAGGGTAGAAAAATCAAAACTTTGAACAGATTCAAAATCACCAATATAAGCATGCAATTTATCAAGTACTTCCAACGAGTTCTTGACACTCCAAAAGTAATTTATTCCACTATTTTCGAAGGCCTTAGTAGAACAATTTATTATCAGGTTTTTGATTGTACCAAGTGTGCTGGTAAGAAGAATAGACAATTTAGTAGTTGAACAATGGCTTGAAGACGAAATAAATCTATATTTGTAAGGGGTTTTGTGTAGCTAACATATAGCCGGTTTACAAGTTTATTGTTAAGGTTCATCATAACAAACGGACAAATATGGCCGTATTTTCATGCCAAAAATTACTCTGAGTACAGACTTACCTGTGAAGTTGGACAAGTTTTAATGCCTGGCATCCACTAGATATAATAAAGTTAAATGCATTTAATGTTTCAGAAAGATAAAATCTCTTTTGGATATTGATGGGCATTTTTTTTCCTTCATGCAAAAGGTGTGAAAATTAACTAAGTTGTGGTACAACTATGAGATGCTCCCTCAGGTAAAAAACTGGTTTGTATTGTTTTGATTGTCCTTAATTGACATGGACAAGAGTTATCTTCACCACAACTACAGGTGAGTTAAAGAGTTTATCTGAGCCAGTGAGTGGACAGTATCAAAGTAATTCTGGTGTTTGTTTATTTTTACAGTTTCTGCAGAAAGGAAAAAAAATGCCCATCAAAAACCAAGAAAGATTTTATTTTTCTTAATCACAAAATGCATTTAACTTTTATATATCTAGTGGATGCTAGGCATTAAAACTTTCCAAACAGCACAGGTAAGTCTGTACACAGAGTAGTTTTTGAGGTGAAAATACGGCCATATTTGTCCATTTGTTATGATGAACCTTAACTACTATTTATAACAGAACACGAATTATCAGAAATGTTACAAAAAACAATCTGTGGGATCAATCGTAGATAGTTTTCATTTCCATAATCAGAGATGCGGTGTCTTGTAGGCCGAGTTCACTTGAAACTCTCAGTTAACTTTACTTACTCGGGTTTTAACAAAACGATTTTACTTGAACCACTCGAGTTAACCCCTCGTACCCTGGTTCCAACCCTCACCAGGCCAGGGTTAAACTCGAGAAACTCTTGAATGACGTCAAACCAATGAGAATATTTTATTTTTTATGCTTGGTCAGGGCCTTACCCTAGAGTTACTTAAAGTTGTTCCGAATATCAACTCGAGTGCGTTCACGTGATAATCTATTAACTCTGAAGTCGATTGAAGAGTTTTAAGTGAACTCAGCCGTAGATGTTGATGATTGTTGCTGAGGGGTCTCACTAATTAGCGACAAGAAGGATAATTTTAGCGACAAAAAGTGTCAAGAATAAAATTGAGAATGGAAATGGGGAATGTGCCAAAGAGACAACAACCCGACCATAGAAAAAAACAACAGCAGAAGGTCACCAACAGGTCTTCAATGTAGCGAGAAATTCCCACACCTGGAGGTGTCCTTCAACTGGCCCCTAAATAAATATATACTAGTTCAGTGATAATGAACGCCATACTAATTTCCAAATTGTACACAAGAAACTAAAATTAAAATAATACAAGACTAACAAAGGCCAGAGGCTCCTGACTTGGGACAGGCACAATAATGCGGCGGGGTTAAACATGTTTGTGAGATCTCAACCCTCCACCAATACCTCTGCCAATGTAGAAAAGTAAACGCATAACAATACGCACATTAAAATTCAGTTCAAGAGAAGTCCGAGCCTGATGTCAGAAGATGCAAGAAGACTATTTAGTGATAAGAAAACATTTTTTTTGTATAAAATATAAAAAAATATGCATTTTTTAAAAATATATAGTGGATGAAGTAAATTGATAACTTTTTTTTATTATATATGTATTGATAGATGAAGAAATTAAACATTTGTGAGGAAGAAAGGGATTGTGTAGTTTTTATTATACGACCGCAAAATTTGAAAAATTTTTCGTCGTATATTGCTATCACGTTGGCGTCTGCGTCGTCGTCGTCGTCCTGCGTCCGAATACTTTTAGTTTTCGCACTCTAACTTTAGTAAAAGTGAATGGAAATCTATGAAATTTTAACACAAGGTTTATGACCACAAAAGACAGGTTGGTATTGATTTTGGGAGTTTTGGTCCCAACATTTTAGGAATTAGGGGCCAAAAAGGGCCCAAATAAGCATTTTCTTGGTTTTCGCACTATAACTTTAGTTTAAGTTAATAGAAATCTATGAAATTTTGACACAAGGTTTATGACCACAAAAGAACGGTTGGGATTGATTTTGGGAGTTTTGGTTTCAACAGTTTAGGAATTAGGGGCCAAAAAAGGGCCCAAATAAGCATTATTCTTGGTTTTCGCACAATAACTTTAGTTTAAGTAAATAGAAATCAATGAAATTTAAATACAATGTTAATGACTACAAAAGGAAGGTTGGTATTGATTTTGGGAGTTTAGGTCCCAACAGTTTAGGAATTAGGGGCCAAAAAGGGACCCAAATAAGCATTTTTCTTGGTTTTCGCACCATAACGTTAGTATAAGTAAATAGAAATCTATGAAATTTAAACACAAGGTTTATGACCATAAAAGGAAGGTTGGTATTGATTTTAAGAGTTTTGGTCCCAACAGAATAAGGGGCCCAAAGGGTCCAAAATTAAACTTTGTTTGATTTCATCAAAATTGAATAATTGGGGTTCTTTGATATGCCGAATCTAACTGTCATGACTGTGTATGTAGATTCTTAACCTTTGGTCCGGTTTTCAAATTGGTCTACATTAAGGTCCAAAGGGTCCAAAATTAAACTTAGTTTGATTTTGACAAAAAATGAATCAGTTAGGTTCTTTGATATGCTGAATCTAAAAATGTACTTAGATTCTTGATTATTGGCCCAGTTTTCAAGTTGGTCCAAATCGGGGTCCAAAATTAAACTTTGTTTGATTTCATCAAAAATTGAATAAATGGGGTTCTTTGATATACCAAATCTAACTGTGTATGTAGATTCTTCATTTTTGGTCCTGTTTTCAAATTGGTCTACACTAAAGTCCAAAGGGTCCAAAATTAAACTTAGTCTGATTTTAACAAAAATTGAAATCTTGGGGTTCTTTGAAATGCTGAATCCAAAAATGTACTTAGATTTTTTATTATGGGCCCAGTTTTCAAGTTGGTCCAAATCAGGATCCAAAATTATTATATTAAGTATTGTGCAATAGCAAGTCTTTTCAATTGCACAGTATTGCGCAATGGCAAGAAATATCTAATTGCACAATATTGTGAAATAGCAAATTTTTTTTTAATTAGAGTTATCTTTCTTTGTCCAGAATAGTAAGCAAGAAATATCTAATTGCAAAATATTGTGCAATAGCAAGATTTTTTTTAATTGGAGTTATCTTTCTTTGTCCAGAATCAACTTAAATCTTTGTTATATACAATATACAATGTATATTCACTTTTTACTACCAACTGATAAATTAAAATAATCTTTACCATTCAGTGATAACAAGCAGTTTTTTTACATCTTAATATTTTATGATGTATTTAAATGAGTAGTTATTGTTGCAAACTCCATTAGAAATTTTAATTGAGATTAGTTTTGGAATTAGGGAAAGGGGAATGTGATTAAAAAAATTGGGCTCAATTTTTCTCATTTGAAATTTCATAAATAAAAAAGAAAATTTCTTCAAACATTTTTTTGAGAGGATTAATATTCAACAGCATAGTGAATTGCTCTAAGAGAAAACAAAAATTTTAAGTTCATTAGAACACATTCATTCTGTGTCAGAAACCTATGCTGTGTCAACTATTTAATCACAATCCAAATTTAGAGCTGAATCCAGCTTGAATGTTGTGTCCATACTTGCCCCAACTGTTCAGGGTTCAACCTCTGCGGTCGTATAAAGCTACGCCCTGCGGAGCATCTGGTTATTACATGTATATTGATAGATGAAGAAATTAAACTGTTGAAAGGTAGTTTTTATTAAATATTAAGAATATGTTTAATTAAGATAATGTAAATATCTTGTTTTTCAGAAAAGTGACATTTTGCAAGTTCATTATATATATTGAACAAAGCTCGGAGAGTTTTAAAAAAACAAATTATAAGATAATTATATTATTGTTCTAAAACATAAGTAAAATCAATATCATAATATGACAGGGTAAATTAATGTAGCAATTAGATCTATGTTTCAATTTTTTTTTCAGTCTAGTATCTATTCATTGATAAAAATTATTAACTTTCTTGTCGCTAAAATTGTTTTCTTTTGTTTGGAATAAGTAATTTTAATAAAAAAAATGTTTACTGTCGCTAAATAGTTTCTTGTCGCTAAAAATATTCTTCTTGTCGCTTCTTGACGCTTCTTGTCGCTAATTAGTGAGACCGTTGCTGAGTACTCATAGGCTGAGAGTTACACGGTTCTGTGTACAGCTCTGAATTCCAGGCTCCTACGATCAGGTGGGTTTCATTGGGGTCAAAGCGTGACGCATGATTGCAGATTTTTTGTAAGCGTGACTCGAGAAATTCAAATTATTGTGCGGTGAAAATGGGAAATGAAGTCTAGCGGGACATGGGAAATTCCAAAAAAATGAGAATTGCTTACATACATAGTGTAAGCAGGATACGGGAATCTGACAAAACAGTAATTGAGATCCAGAATCGGAAACCGCTAATGAGACCCCCAATCAGGGAACATGTCTGTCAGTTTGGCCATCTGTATTAACTTTAACAAAATGTCTTAGGGAAACCCAGATAATTTGGAACTCTCTTGATTAATTGTGTTTGATTGTAAGTAACAGAAATACTCCACAAAGATCATTAAGGACCGTATGTGTAAAGGTGTTGCATGGTAATCAAGTAACAATAATGTATATAAAATAACTCAGGCATGATTTTAGATTTTTATTTCAAATTACTTGTTCTGTTGAGTGCAAATTTCTGTCCCTGGAAAGTGTAATTTAAAAGAAACTTTCATCATGGGCAAACAAAAATTATGCCTGGTGGAAATTCACCAATATTTTGTTGTACATTTGCTATCAAATTACCTTGGCTTAATAGTTTAATCCATCCGAGGGCACGCATTACAATGAGAGAGTTACGACCCCTCCCTTTGATCTGCCACTGACGTTCTGACACTACTATTGTAACAAGTTCTTGATCAAAAGTCATCAATCCTCTGTGATAGAAAGTAAGGAATATTGTTTATGTTTTAATGCACTTTGTTTAACCAAACATAAAGTCTGTATGTGCTAAAAAGCTCCATCTTTTTGGAACACATATATGTCAGTATGTGTACATACATAATTGAGCACATGCAATTAAGTACGATGTACACTTCAACATTAGCCTATACTTTCTAAATTTATACAATAGAACAAACACAAGTTTGGATTATCCACAGATATTTCATTTAGCATCCTGGTAAACAGGGAAAATTAAAATACTATGTAGTTTCTAAAAGTTATAGCATCACATCCATAACCTGATAACATACATGTAATCTATAAGAAACCCACCTCAGATAGCATCACATTTAAGATTATAGCATCACATCATCATAATGCTTAAAGGCCCTGGGGAGAACATGCTGAATGGTGCAGTGACCACCTAAAAGTTATTTTCTTAATACATCTGATCTTGTTATAACTCTAAGTCCATCAAGCTACAAAAATAAAGTCCATTGAAACACACGATACTGCCTGGCAGAATCTTGAACATTATCATGTTCTGTAACAAAACAATCTTCAAAATAAATACAACACATTTAGATACTGTACAATATAAAAACTTGAATACAAGTATTTTTGTATGAAATAAGATAAATATTAACCATGTAAACTTCTACCTTATTTCTTCTTCTCATTCATGTCACTGGGGGACTTATCAGTCAGTTTTCAACAAACTTGTTTTCTGACATTATTGAGAAGCATCTTCTGGAGAAACAATTTTGCCTTTAACATGTTTACCTTTATTCTTTTTGAAATTGATGATATGTTACTGGATGTCTGCCCCCCCCCCTGAAATCTGATGTCTATTTCAGCTAAATTTATGAAAGAGGTTTCAAGTTTTGTGTAATCAACTTTTACAGTTTTTAACCCAGATCCCTGAAACTTCACAGGAAGATTGAACATATGTATGTAAAAGTTGTGCATCGCTATTATATCAAATTGTTTTATTTACAGAATTGAATTTATTTTTCATTTTCCCAGACTTGGGAAATTAGTCATTTTCAGCAAAATTTATGTTTTCAACTTTTAGAGTTTTCAACCAAGATCCCAAGAACTTCACAGAAAGATAGCACTCTTACAATGTCTTACTGAAATTGTGCATCTTCTGAAACATTATGAAATTGATTAAAGAATTTTGTCATATTTTTCTGGACTGTAGAACTTTGTGTAAAATCTGCAACATAAATGTGCAATATAATACATTTACATGTACAATTGTAAACATTTTAGCAGTTGGCGACCTTCTGCTGTTGTTTTTTCTATGGTTGGGTTGTTGTCTCTTTGACACATTCCCCATTTCCATTCTCAATTTTATACTTTGATTAGTCAGAAATGTTGCAACCCTACATTTTTAACCAGATTTCCAATGAAAAAAAATGTGTTATTGATTTTGTTATGTATGTCTGGACGGCATATGGGTGGTGACCCGGCATATGGGTGGTGACCCCTAGGGTAAAAGCTGTTAAAACACACCTGTAAAACAATGGAACTATAACCTTTTAACCTTGACTGATAATTGTATATGATAGTTTAGTGAATACACACAGATGATGAAACAGCTGTTGGAATTAATGTCCATCTGTGTTGACAAAGCATTAGATCAACTAAACACAGTTGATTTAACATTACAACAAGTGACGATATTTTAAATTTTTACCAGCAAGGTTAAGATATGAAACAATATGTACATTTATGTTTGTTTACGCGTTTCTTTATGATTCGTAATAAGTTATCACATAATGTCTGTAGTACAAAGAAAGTTCAGACAGCAATAGCTTGGGCTTAATGATGTTAAATAACTTTATTGAGACTAGTATTACTGTACTGCGCACAAAATTTTCATTGACTATTTTGATGGGATAAACTTCAATAACAAATGATACATTATCTTTGGTTATTGATCAGATTATTGATATTCCGGCAAAATGACATGGAAGAATTATCAAACAAATTCTATATAATGCATTTTGTGTTTTGTGATGAACACTATCACGGTTATGACTATGAGACATAGCATTTCTGAATTAAATCTTATTGTTACCCCTACTATGAAGGTTTTACAATTTCAATTTTCAATTTAAATCCACCCCCTTCTTAAAGAGAGGGTATAAGCTGTTTTACCTAAATGTCTTTCCGTAACGATTTTCAGATGAGTGAGACATCTACTTTTGAGTCTTCCTGTTTACCATACATTGACTTAAAAGTGGGTATCAACATGAACAATCTTGTTATTAGGGGATGTATTTATTTTTAATGACATATATGGTAGACATTGTCCCAAGTCAGGAGCCTCTGGCCTTTGTTAGGGTTGTATTATTTTAATTTTAGTTTCTTGTGTACAATTTGGAAATTAGTATGGCGTTCATTATCACTGAACAAGTATATATTTGTTTAGGGGCCAGCTGAAGGACGCCTCCGGGTGCGGGAATTTCTCGCTACATTGAAGACCTGTTGGTGACCTTCTGCTGTTGTTTTTTTCTATGGTCGGGTTGTTGTCTCTTTGGCACATTCCCAATTTCCATTTTCAATTTTAGATATATTTTAGTATGTTACTGGAATTTAGGATTTATATGTTGTTTTATTCAAATTTGTGTAAGAGTTTCTGTAGGAATAGTTTATTCCATTGAAACTCTTAATGCAAGATTTCAACCCCAATCCCTCTTTTTACAAGACATACATTGTCATAAATTAAGTGTTACCATAGTAATATGTATTCACTATTTCCCATCCCTTTTCAGAAAATTGTAGGTTTTGATGAAGTATCCTTCAAAGAATTTTCCATAATGGTTAACCAAATTAAAAATTAGTCTGAACAAACATAAATTTTGTACATTTTGACATTTTATATATAATAACCTTTTTCAAATGTTTTATTAAATTGCATCAGCTAGTCTTGGGGAAGCAAGATGATATAACTTATAAGGAGTGGTACTACTATACAGTAGAATGTCGTAACATAGCCACACACACAGAATATTAAATAACTTGTGATTTCTTAGAAATTTGGCTCATATTTTCGGAAGTAGTTCATTTAACCTGGATATTACTAATGTATTTCATTTTATAGTTGAACTGATCTAGGTTGGAAAATTCAATATTTTATATTACTGACATCATGTAAGAATTGCACAGGAATGTTAATACTGTATAACTAAGGACCTATTGTACTATTTGTGTAGTAAAGTATGACAAATGTATTGGAATTCAAAACAGTTAACTAGATCAGGTAAGTTTGAAATGAAATAGCTTTGAACACTCTTTGATGATTTCTTTAGTTTTTGTATTAATATCGATAATGAGAGACGTTACATTGTTACTGTCTAATTGGCACTAAGTTGAGATTTTTTATCTTTCAGGATCAGAAAGTCGGACACGTTATTGATCTGCAGTAACAAGTTATCCACCAGCGTTACGACTCTTTGCGGTAGGAGGTAATACTATTACATATATATTGTATATTGATTTCTAAACTAATCAGATCAATTCATTGGCTTTTGTGTTTTCACTATTTTCATTTACTAAAAAATTTATCAATGACGTCATTTTAAGGGATTGAAAAGGACAAAATCGTGCATGATGTAGGAATGAGAATTGAATTTATTTCTTCTAATGGATATTGAATAATTGTGACGAAATCAGACATTTAGTTCATTGGCATTGCAATTTGTTCATGTTGTTGATTTATGTAGTAGAGTTTTCAAGTACAATTGATTATTTGGAAGGTCCCATGATAATTTTAATTCTGCTGCAGGCTTTTAACATATTATGTAAAATGTATAAAACAAGTCTTTGTTTTCAATAATGTGTTATATAAGCATAAACTTGCATTTGTTTTAGTAAATTTGAGTAAATTGTTATATTTATTAATTTTAAAATTATAGATTAAACATTGGTGAAACTTCAAATACTAGGAATGGCAAGACATCTTGGAGGAATGTTCTTTAAGGTTACATGGCCCCTGAGAACCAGAGTCTAACCATCCATTTTTGTGTGTGTCTTATGATAGCTACATTTTTTGTATATTGCTATATGTTAGTATCTGACATCAGTTGTAATGTTTTAAAAAAATATCTTTTACCCTGGAAGCACTGGGCCCCTTTGAACAAAACTTTTGTTTAATTTACCTTTGGCTTGAGGTACAGATGAAGGGTTGTTATCTCACATTTCGACCCATTTTTGTACCTGTCCAAAGCCAGGAGCCTCTGCACAAAAACATGGCTGTCCAAAGCATTCTTTGCATGTTATTGGTCAAATTTATAAAACATCATCTCATCTAAAACTCTATCTTTATAACTTAGGAGATTGATCATCCAAAGAGCATCCACAAACAAAATCATCTATTATTGATCAGGTGGAAAATATGACAGCATTAATAACATTGATTGGCCAAGCAAAGCAGTCATTGGAATTCACAGGAAATATTGTTTTATCATCTTTTGTCAATCTAATACATGCAATAGGTC